>NW_024349519.1:1490340-1793890 GCF_902729225.1 Pteropus medius | reverse complement strand
TTGTCCACTATATTTGCAAGTCTGTTTTTGATTAGTTTGTTCTTTTTATTCCTTAGATTTTGCATATAAGTGAAATCATATAGTGTTTATCTTTCTCTGTCTGACTTAAATACCTTCTAGGTCCATCAAAGCAATATGTTTTTCCATCCCCTTCCTTTTAGTCTGTGTCTTTTAATTTAAAGTGCGTCTCTTATAGGCAACATGTAGGGGTCTTGTTTTCCTTCCCATTCATCCACTCTTTTAGTTGGAGCACTTAATTCTTTTCCATTTGAGGTACTTATTGATAAAAATGTAGTTGTTACCATTATTTATTCCTGTTTTTGAAACATTTTTTTTCTTCTTAAAGAAATCCCTCCAACATTTCCTGTAATATGGGCTTGGTGGTAATAAATTCCTTCAGCTTATTTTGTCTGGAAAGCTCTTTATCTGTCCTTTAACTCTAAATGATAGCTTTGCTGGATAAAGTATTCTTAGTTGTAGATCCTGGGTCTTCATCCTGTTGAATATTTTTTGCCAAGCCTTTCTGTCCTGCATAGTTTCTTTTGAGAAATCAGCTGCCAATCTTATGGGTTTTCCCTTATAAGTAACTATCTGTTTTTCTCTTGCTGCTTTTAATATTATTTCTTTATATTTAACCTTTGGCATTTAATTATGATGTGTCTTGGTGTGGGCCTCTTTGGATCCCTGATTTTTGGAATTATCTGAGTTTCCTGAGGTTTTATGTCTACTTCCTTCACCAGGTTAGGGAATTTTCCATCATTATTTCTTCAAACAGCTGTTCAACATCTTGATTTTTTTTCAGGTACACCGATCAGACAGATATTTGGACCCTTAATAGTGTCCCTTAATAGCTCCTTAAATTATTTTTATAGTCTTGGCATCTTATCTGTTGCCATTCTCATTGAGTGTCCTTGGCTTTCCCATCCTCTAGATAGAGCATTTGATCCTTTTCTTTATTCACTCTGTTTATTCCTTTGTTTATTCCATTTAATATACCTCTCATCTCAGATAATGTGTTCTTCATTTTGGATTGGTTCCCTTTTATAATCTCCATTTCCATTTTTATGTTTTGTTTTGTTTTTTTATCTCTTTGTTGAAGTTCTCACTGAATTTATCTACACTTCCCAAAAGTTCATTGAGCATCTGTGTAACCAGTGCTTTGAACTCTGCATCTGTTAGATTACTTGACTCCATTATAGCTGGATCTCTGTTCTCTTCTCTCATTTGGTTTCTGTTTCTTTGTCTTCCCATTTTGGCTGCCTTTCTGTATCTATTTCTATGTACTAAGCAAAGCTCCTACATCTCCTGATCTTATTAGTGTGGATTTGTGAAGTAGGTGTCTAGTGGCACAGTCCTGAGAGGGGCTCAGCTACAGGCCAAATTTAGCTCAAGCCTCTGCCCCTCCAGGGCCACCTGTTAAGATTCGGCAAGCAACCCACAGATGCTGTGCTTATAGTTGCCTCAAAAGGCCACGCCAGAAACCGAGGCCAGCTGCCTTCAGTGTGCGTCTAGGCTCTACTCAGCAAGGAGCACCTGACTTGCTGAGGATAAACCTGGATGTGGCTTCGGTGGGGACTCGACTTGGAGTAGGAGGGGTTTCAGGGAATCCTCTGGGCAGAGCGACCTCTGTTATCCAGTCTGATGACCTCATGGCTATGGCGGCGCTGTGTCGGCACACTGGGAGGCCAGAGGGCTCAACAGGGAACAATGGATACCGCCGGCACTTCTGTACAGAGTTAATCTACCCCCAGCCCTCACTCCGACAATGTCTCCCTGTAAGTCCTGGTTCCCCCTGTGGGCAGCCTAATCAGCACTGTCTGTCACCGCGAAAATCCGCTCATGGACGCGGCCCCTTTAAGAGGCTTCTTCTGCTGCTGCAGCCTCCATCTCAGCCGACCGAGACCAAATCACCCCGCGTCCTCGCCTCGTCCTACCTTCTGCTGTTGCAGGGTGCTTTCTTGGATTTCTCCCTAGTTGTCTGGCTTGTTCAAGATCCCAGGTGATTTTTCCTTGCTGCTTGCTCCTTGTTTCCGTCACAACTTTGATTTGGTCACCAGAAAGATGAACAGAGCTTCTATCATCTATGCCATTTTGGTTCTTCTCCTGATTTGATATCTTAATTACTACCTAGGAGGCAGAAGGAATCAAACGGAGAAAACTGCAATTGGTAAAACAGCAGCAGCAGTCCCTCATGTTAGCTGGGAGAGAGCTCAACAAAAAGAGCAAAGCAAAATTACCTGTTATAATTCTTGAATAAGAAACATCAAATATGTGGTTTTTATAAATGGAATTTAATGAGAAAGGGGAAAAAAAATCTACTCTTAGTATCCAGGCACTGATTTGACACAGTTATGCTATATGTTGCCCTCCTTTTGGATATAAACAATTTCACAAGAACATCCACTTCAGACAAGATCATGTACAACCCACAAAATGCCAAATATTGCCCTGTCACCTAAATAAACAACCGCTACTTCTTTACCTATTACAGCTTTCTCTTTTCTCTAGTTTGCTCTCCCCATAGATAAAATTTTTTAGCTACCCAATCATAGAGTTGCTCCTGCTTTTTGATAATACCAAATCTGGAGCTTCAGCTTCCTTATACTCTCCCCAAATTTACCCACCCAAAGCCCAGAATAAGTTCTTTCTAACATCCTCTTACTGAGACACCCCTTAACTCTCTATGGTGTCTGTTCTCCCTTGGTACAATGAGCACTAGATATTTGTTTAACTGGAGGTATTCCTGTGGTCTTTGACTGAAGGGCATTGACAGTAGCATAAATATAAAAGTAACCAGTGGTAAATTTCAATATTTCTTGAGCCTACACAATACACAAAGCAGAGTTTTAGGTTCTAGGGAGGATTTGTGCCAAAGAGTTTATAATCTATTGAGGCTGCAAAATAAGTATACTAATGAGGCACAAAATGCTTGGGTTTTAAGAAACAAAGGTTATATTATGCTGAAGAAAACAAGATAACTTCATGAACAGATATATTTTGAGATTTGTCTCAAAGTAGAGGAGGGTTTATGATTTCCACATGTGTAAGTGATGAGGATATTAAGAGCTAAGACAAAAGAATATGTACTGTACTATATTTGCTTTCTTAACCTATAACAACACTCTCTTAAAGCACTGTTTAAGTGCTCTACAAATATTAGCATTCTTTATTCCTCATAACACCCATATTTTATAGATGGAACTGAGAGAGGCTAAGTCACATGCCCAAGGTCACACAGCAAATAAGTGACAGAGCTGTTATTCAAACCCAAGTTTTCCTGACTCTTAAGCCATGTTCTTAACCGTTCCAACAGTGCAAACCAACAAATGCCTTGATGTCTTACGGTGTTGAAGTAACAGAAATTCAAGCCAATTAAGTTCTGGGCTCCATCAGTGTTGTTAAAAAGAGGCAAGCAAGCAGACAAACCAAAAAAAACTCAAACTAAAAAACAGAAAGAAAAGGAATAAATTAGTGTGAATAAGAATATTGTGATGTCTAATACTTGGAAGAGTTCTAGGTACTTTAGGATATCAGCAGCCAAGGCACTTTCTAAGGCAAATTTTTCTGCTGAATTTACATTGACCAGCTAGCTAAAGGTCCATCATGGTTTACCCAATGATAATCAATGTCTATCCACTCTGATTGGAAGGGCCCTTCATGGGAGGAAGGAGGCTACCCAAGGAAACAATTTACTTCTGAATGTGGTAGGTATCAACAGAGTAACTACAAAATGCTGGTCCAAAAGACACAAAAGAATTATGAAAGAGAAAGGTGGTACAATTTCAAGCCAAATAAGGGCTTCAGAATCTTTTCAGGCTGTAATAGGCTTTAATGCAGGAGATAAAGTTTGTAAATAGTGTTAAATATTTAAGGGGATTTAATTTGTCAAATTTATAAGCTTAAAAGAGCACTAAATCTAAGAAGCAGCAAGTAAACTTTTACAACAAAATCTAGGTTGAATTAAAAGTTTATAACTTTATTGTTAAATATTAATTAAAACACAAGTCATAGTGTTAACTCTCCTTAATACACACAAGTGCCCCTCAGACATTAAATCCACTGACACCAGGTGTACAATAGGTGATTTGAAAATTTGACATTTTTCCATCTTCCAAGGACTTTTGTCCTTACTGTGTAATGTCTGTGTTGAGATTGTAATGTGAATTACATCACTTCAACATGAATTAAAGAATTAATGTAATTAGCATGAATTACATTGAATTATTTGACTTAATATTACTAGGCAAATGTAGAGTACAATAAGAACCAGTACTTCATGGACCCCAGAATGGGCAAAACCCTAGTGAAAAAATAGGACTTTGCTACTCACTCCATTAACCCCTTCTATGTGCCCTGTCCCAGTCATAATCCTCTCTCCTCCCCATGTATAACAACTGTCCTGACTTTTATAG
This sequence comes from Pteropus medius, assembly GCF_902729225.1. Classification (NCBI taxonomy): domain Eukaryota; kingdom Metazoa; phylum Chordata; class Mammalia; order Chiroptera; family Pteropodidae; genus Pteropus; species Pteropus medius. The sequence goes on along the minus strand of NW_024349519.1, from coordinate 1,789,478 downwards.
TAATTACTGCTTGCTTTTTCAAAATAGTTTTATCATTCAAAATGCATCCCTTGTCACTATAGTTTAGCCTCGTTCATTTAAAACATATCTATGACTTTTAAGTCCCTTTTAACCTATAGAGTTATCCCACATTTTTCTTTTCCTCATAGTACATATGCTGAGAACCCAGGCCCATTTGTCCTATAGTTTCTACAATCTAGATTTTACTCATTGTATACTCATGTCTAATTTAACATGTTCCTTCATCTTCTGTATTCTCTGTAAATTAGCATCTAGATCCAGACTCAGGTTCATCCAGATATCTAAAGGTATATGTGGTGTTTGGCAAGACTATAGGAGGCAAGTAACATCTAGTTGTCTCTTTGTGATGTTAGCAGTCTTTAATGCTTGATGCATAATTCATTGGGAGTTGCAAAATGGTGATATTCTTTCCATTTTTTATGTGTTAGTTGGAATACTTTAATAAAGATACACTTCATCTATTTTACCCACTACTTAGTTATGCAATGGTACAGTTCATATGTGAAAGGCTGGATAAATTGATCCTATCTTTTTATTTAAGATTAAAAGTATTTAAGATAATGAATTGGTTCCCTATTATCTTCTGTGAATGACCAATTATTTCCTTTTAAAATACCATTACAAACTCATAGATTTAAATATATTTGATAGGTTTCAATCTATGATATTTCTTATCCTTACCAATGCTCAAATAATCCCTTCTCTGGCCAGCGAAGCATCTTCAAGTTGGCTCCCGAGTCCATTTGAAATGACCTTAGTAGTCTTTGAGAGCTTCCAAACTATCTGGTGTGTCAAGATATTCTAAGCTTATCTTGTACATTTCCTGCCCCAGACCTGGAATTGGCCACTTCTCTAAGAAGCCATGGTTTTTTCTAATGTGAAATGGTATTTCAAGACCACAGTATAGAGCTGGGGATGCTCGTTGCTACTGTTTTTTAAATTATTTTGCTCATTGTTTTTAGGATTTTGGGGGGACATAGCAGTTATGTCCCCTAAAATGCCTACATTAGTAATCCTGATTCTTAAGAATTAAGATGAGATGCAGGGTTAAAATATCCCATAATTACTCATTTGTTTCAGCCTACATAGTCTCCAAATAACAATACTAAGACTACTACCATAATGATTATTAAAAACACTAAACATTTTGAGCACAAACTATCAGTTTAGTTCTGCCTGTTTTGAACTTCATATATATGGAATCATAAAGTACGTACTCATGTCTGACTCTTTTCACACTACATGATGTTTTATCAGAGGTCTTTTTATGTTGTTATGTAATGTTCCATTGTATAACTCATTAAAACATGAACAGTTCTTTAGAAAAATCTATCTGGTTCAAGTGTAGTGATCATATATCACTCATGATAGAGGTCCAAGCATCTGGCCTCAGAGACCACGTAGTCTGTGCTCTGACTTTTTGAATTGGACTCTAGATCCTAAGCAGTGTGATGATATAAACTGAACTTCAGTTTCATGAATTCCATTTACACTTCTCATTCCTATTTCATCTCTGGGCTAAAGTTAAGAAATAGAGATATTAATGGTATTATCCCACAGTCTCAAGCCTTGGTCAAACCAATTATGATTGATGTAGTGCAAGTTTCCACAATCTTATTTCAGCCCTGAGCCTATAGGAAGCCATATCTTCAGAGAATCATATAGTGTTAGAAGGAAGAATCTTGAAGATCAACTATTTCTGTGGGGTCAAGCCTATGGTTTTTAAACCTCTTCAATCTAGACTCTTTAGGCATCTTCCCACTGGCCTGTAACTTTTCAGATGACGGTTATTTCACCTTAGGTCTCTTCTAGTCCCTTATCTCACAATATTCCAGAGACTGCCCCTCTGTCTCCTTGGGATTGCTTTCCCTGCACAGAGACTGCCTTGACACTTGGGGCCTGAGTGAGGCCAAAACAAATTCTTGAAGGAGGGAGACATAGCTTGCTTATTGCCCATATTATCTCTATTTAAGTCTCCATTACTCTTATTCTGATCATCAAGTGCATTCCCAAGAGCAGTGATTCTCAAACTGTCTGTACCGACAACCTCTCTACATTTTTAAAAATTGTTGAGTGTCTTCTAAAAAGACTTTTGTTATGTGTTGTGCACACACATATATTTGTGTAAACATGTATGTATATATATGTATTAACATAAATAACAGTTTTCATGAAAAATAATTTTCTAAAAGAGTGGTATTGTTTTTCATTTATGACTTGATTTAAAAGAAGACAGCTGAATTTTCATAACTGCTTTTTCATTCAACCTGTTGTAATATGTTGCCATGTTTAAAATATATGAAAAAAAATTCAGCCTCACACAGATAACGTAGTTGGAAAAGCATTTTAGTAGCCTTTTTAGATAATTGTGGATATTCTTTGATACTACACTTAAACCAAAAGAGGTATTTTCTTAAAGGTTATTTGCAATGTAAATTCTAAAACCATATCAGTGAACTTTTCATGCTCTACTACATTAAAAACCAACAGTCTTTCTTGCATTTGGAATGACTCTTTCACCCATACTTATATTGTAAACTTACATTGTAAAATCGCAATGCATTAGCCATTTGGAACATATTAGTTCATTGAGTTAGGCAGGTCTTCCATATACTGATGGATTTCACTAATCAATATCCAAAAGTCATAATTGTTATCACCACTGATCACAACAGAAAGTGTTGGGAGATGTCAAGCTTGTTTTAGCTGATACAGGTCTTCCAAATTTTTATTTTTGCTTGACAGCCTGGATTTTTTCATTGGCAATAAATCCTGTAAGTTGTTTTATTTGAAATTATAGAGTTATTTTGTTCATTTTTGAGAATATGTTTGCCAAATACTCAATTTTGAAAAAGTGGCTAGTTCAGTTTGCAACTCAAACAATTGCACAAAAGCTCTTCCTTGAGACAACCACTAAACTTAAGCACAAAGCAGAAGTGCTGAATGCATAATTCCCATTTTGCCACACAAAATATTTAAAAGAAGGTACTCAAGGGTTGAAATTTAATAAAATTATAATTTTTGTTGCTTCATCAAATATATTTAAAATGAAATTTTCTTTCCCTTCTTCTCCATGAGCATGTAGTGGTAAAGAATAGAGTATCTTCTACTATAGTTTGGTGCCACTGCCTTGATTCATGTTGAGGCCAGAAGTTTTACCCACTGTTGGTTTTGTACTATCAAAGTAAATGTTAACACAGGTAAATAATGTCTTAGAGTTACTATGAAAAGTTTTGACCTCGTGATATTCCCTTGAAATTCTTGGCTTCCCCAGAGGTATGGGAACTACATTTTGAGAATCGCTGCCCTGGAGAATAGTAAGGCCTTTTCTTTTTTTCCTCTAATCCTTCTCATGCAGAGAATGTAGTAAGATTTAGTCAATTATTTTGTATCCCCTTTTTTTTGGGGGGGGGCGGGGTGCAGTTGCTCATCAAGTTATATGCAAATATAGTATTTGATTTGCAACCCACAGAAGAGATTTTAGAAGCCATCTGGACCAATAAGTAGCCATTTTAAAAATGTTCCACTGAGTTCTAGCCTGAATGCTATAATTTGAATCTTTGTTCCCCTATGTGCTGTATTTCTTTGTCTGCTTTCAAGTATTTTCTTTATCTTTTGGTTTTAAGCACTTTATGATGTTTCTGACTATGGTTTTAAGTTTATCTATTTGGGTTTTGCTGTGATTCTTGGGTCTGTAAATGTATGCCTTTCACCAAATTTGAGGTTTTCAACCATTATTTCTTCAAATATAGGCATTTTTTTTCCTGCTCTAATCTTTTCTCCTCTTCCTCTGGTCATCTATAATACGAATATTGATCCTTTTGATATTGTCCCACAGATCTCTAAGCCTGTTTTCAAATTTTTTCACTTTTTCCCTTCTTTTGTTTATATTGGATACTTTGTATCTTCAAGTTCAGTGACCCTGTCTTCTGTCATCTCCATTTATTCTGAGTCCCTACAGTGAATTCTAAAATTTCTATTATTGGGTGTTTCAATTCTAAAATTTGTTTGATTCTTTTTTCATAACTCCTGTTTCTTTTCTGAGAACTTCTGTCTTTCCATTCATTTCAACAGCCCTGACTTCTTGGAACATGGTTATAATAGCTGCTTTAAAGTCTGTGTCTGATAATTTTGACATTTAGGTCATCTTGGGATTGGCACTGTGGTTTGCTTTTACTTTTGAGAGCTATTTAGGTTTTCCACTTAGTTTGTTGATTAATTTTGGATCATATCTTGGACATTTTGAATATTATGAGAGTCTTGGTCCTGTTTAAATCTTCTGGAGATTGTTGATTTATTTTTTTCAGGAAGCAGTTAACCTAGTTTTGTTTTGATTGTTTCCTGTGGGCTGTGGTTCCAGTTTCAATTTAGTTTCCAAAGCCCTTGTGGTACTTCCCCTCTTGTGTACCCCCTCAGCAGCCAGTCTGAAACCTTGGGAGTAGTACATTATAATGCAATGTTTATTTAAAGCCTTCACTCTGCTGATTCCAGTCAGTTTCACACATGTACAACTAGGGGGTGAGATTAGGATTCTTTCTCCAGTTCCCTCATTTCCTTGATCCTCTGCTTATTTTCTGCCTCCCAGGATTCCCTAGTGTTCTGGCTAGGAAGCCAGGACATTAGCTTCCCTCTACTGTTGCCAAGGTTCTGCTATGCAGAATCTGTCACAGCCACATAGTGAGAAGAGGGAATGGCTCTACCTCTTCATTGGCACTGCTTTAGGGCAGAAGGAGAAAACAGGGCCACCTCACTGCTGGTGGGGAAAGAGAGGGACACATAGTCTTTGCTGGCACTTCCTTGATGTAGAGCAGGGAGCGTCCATAAGGCAATGATCACACAGTCTGCTTGGTGGGAAGAAGGAGTGCTGCTTGTTTTCTGATAATCACCTGGGGTTGGAGGGGTGAAAATCAGAAGGTTCCATCCCACAGTCCTCCCACTCCCATTTCCCAGTCCTGCAGCCAGAGAGAGTGGATTTTTGTTGGGGCTTTTTCTGTCTGGGCCCTTGGCAGTTCTGGTTTTCAGGTTGCTCTAGGATCCAGGCTGGGATACATATGGGGTAAAATAGAAAACCCAAGGAAGTTGCAGTCAGCTACATTTCTCTTTAATCCTTACCTAGTCCACTTGTTTTTATTTACCTTTCACAGTCTTCTGATAGTTGTTTTATGCATTTTAGTCAAAGGTTTTTAATTGTGGGAGAGGTGATTAGTAAGAGAGCTATCGAGTAGAGGGTAGTCTGTTTTATCTAGAAAAGGAGTCTCATTATCTGTTTTTATTAAAAAATAATCTTTATCACTTTGATAGGTGAAAAGTTGTTGCTTATTTTGTATTTTTATAATTTAGGGTAGAGCATGTTTTCATATATTAACCACTTTTAGTTTATACTTAGCTTAATTTGGGGATTTACTTAGCGCTTAATTTAGGAATAACTCTTAGACTTTTTTGATAGAATTTTTCTGCTTACTTTTTAACTCTTGTTTTAATTTTTTAATGGAGAAAAGTTTAAGATTTATATATAATCATCTGTAATTTCCTTTGTGACTTCTTCCATTATTTTTATGCTTAGAAAATCTTCCTTCTGAAGTCAGATAAATACTCACATGAACTTTTCTGTTTTCATTTTCCATGTTTAACTCTTTGATCCATCTTAAATTTATTAGTGTGTAATAAAACAAAAATATTTTGCTTAAAAATTTTCATGTTGCTAAGTATTATATCCTATATATTTCTCATTAAAACTTATTTCAAATTTCTTAAAAGTTAGGTATACTGACAAACAGAAAAGCTCCAGGGTCTTTTTAAAAATATATATATGGTGATTTTAAGGATCGAGCTTCATCTAAAAGATGTAAATTTGTTTTTCAGGTTGAATTTAGTGAAGAGCCCACTGTTGTAAAAGTCCTGTGATAAGAGGGCTCCTTTTTTAGTCTGGCCCAATCAGGAGACAGAAACCACCCGGTTATTTAAACAAGGAAAGTTAACATAAAGAATTTATAAGCAGTCATAGGGGAGTAACAAGGAAGGACGAACTTGGAATGGGAGTTCAGGCCTTGATGAAGAACATATGGTTACAGCCCATTGGATGGAGGATAATTTTGCTGCTTTTCCCAGGGCAAACCTGATCTACAGTCACTGGGCAAGCAGGAATAACCGTCTGAGGTGCTGGTAAACCAAGGCCGCTAGGCAGGTTTGCAGAGGGAGTCAGGCATGCCACTGTAGGCACTCCTGGAACCAGGAGCTGAAGAGACATTCCTCTGCAGGAGTCTAGTACACTTTTATGTACAACTTGGACCAGAACAGCTCAAGGCAGCTAAATGGCACAAAGGTAGGGTAGCCAGCTACTTAGGACGCTACCCTATTGGAACCCTGATAGGCGCATGCTTGGAGCTGGGCAGAGGATTGTGGGAACAGCAACCTGTATCAGGTCACCTCTGAGCTACTTTGTCGTGAAAGGTTAGTGGTAATCCCTGCTAGGTCACTAGTGTGTGCACTTCTGGAAGCTGAGGAGAGGGTACGTGGAGCACTGACCTAGGCTGAGGCACAGACCTGTGCTTTTTGGAACTCCTGGCCATACCACTGCTTCCTGAGTCAAAAGCTGGAAAAAAATGCATAGTGACCAAATGGAGAAATTGTACTGGAGGCACTTAGCAGTGGAGAAAACTGGGCTGGCCAAGCACTGGAGTTAAAAATAATAGTAAAAAATTTTAAAAGCACGCTCTTTAAGATAGTGGTTGGCAAACTTATTTTGCAAAGGGCCAGATGTAAATATTTTGAGCTTTGTGGGCCAAGAGACAAATTGAGTATGTTATGTAGGTACTTACATAACAGGAGATAAAACTCCTGTCTTGCCTGCCCTATCTGTCAACCAAGAAGTATAGCCAGACTAAAAGACTACACAAATGGGAGAAATCCTGCTCCATGTGGTTCTGCCTCTCCACCGGCAACTCCTCCATGGTACACTGTGCCTGTGCAGATGCATTAGTCCCCTGTCCTTGGAGCGCCTCAGGGTCACAGTACTCTGCCCTGATTTAAAGACTGGGAGCAGATACTCTTGTGAATGCTTGTAGATACTCTTGACTCAGAGCTGTGATTATGGGGATGAACTTCCCCCTGCTCTATAATAGAGAGAGATGAAGGGAGGAGGGTCAACCTTAGAGAAAGAGAAACCTAGGACGGTATTGCAGCTAAGAATTCAGGCCTTAGAATTAAGTAGACTTTGAATCCAATTAGAATTAAGTAAGGTTTAAATCCAAACTATACCACTTATGCTGTGTAACCACTTACAGCTGTGTCATTATTATGGTATCTGTCCTTCACACCTTGGCCCTATGCCACCTTTCCAGTTTCATCTCCTGCCACTTCCTTTCTCATTGTCTACTCTCCCCCCACCACCTAACACTTGTGTTTTAACCAGATGGAACTACCTGGGAGCTTGTTAAAAGGTAAAACCCCTGGCCCCATCTCAAACTTAATTATTGGAATTTGCACTTTATGAAATGCGCATAAACGTTTAAGAAGCACAGGTCTAAGCTACTTCCTGGAACTTTGATTTCTGGAAGAAACTATGTCACAGTCCACCTTGTAACTGCTGAGCATATGTGAATGTCCTCTGGATAAGTATGATATGCTTTGCAATTTTAAGTATTCTATGAATAATTCTTTGAGTTATTCCCAAACTAAGCTGTGTCCAAAATAAGAGGTCCTTAAGCAACTAGCTTCCTTGATCTCTTCATTCCCAGCCCTTTGAAATTCATCTTGCTTCTTTCTCCTGTTTTTCTGGGAGTTACTATCTGAATCCAGAGAGAGTCTCCTAACCAGAGAGGAGCTTAAGCAAACTCAATCAAATGCTTGCTGTGTATAATGAAAGATTGTGTTAGGTACAGCATGGACATAGAAATTCAAAGACTATCTGGTTCTCAGGGACCTTTTTATTTAGTTGGAAAGACATAAATGATCAGAGTAAAATAATTTAATGCCTTATATTTGGGTAGGCTTTTGTCGCCTACCATCACCTTCTCTGAACCTTTGCAATAATTCTGTGATGTTGGTAGGAAGGGATTATTAACTTTAAAATAAATATATAAGAAATCAGATTCAAAGATATTAAGGGATTTATCAATGTCATATCACTGTTAAAGAGCTAGAATATGTATCCATGTCTTCTAGCTCCAAGTCTGTTTTTTCCTTTTTTTAAATAATGTGCCAATTGTACCCTTTAATACCAAATTAATTTAAAATAAAGAAAAAGCAGTATAGGATTGCGAAAGTAATTGTAATAGGAGAGAAATCATTTGACTGAAAGAGTCTGAGCAGGCTTCAGTAAAGACAGGATTTAGCAGGACTTTGAACTATGAGCAGGATTTGTCTGGGCAGAAAAGGGGGACAGGCAATCCAAGAAGAGGAACTAGAGGGAGAACAGCACAAAGTCTGTTCAAAGAATGATTAGACCTGTGTTCTTAGGCTTTTTGGAATCTGTTCCAGTCCAACTGAATGAGGCACCTGAACTTCCTAGGTGGAAATTATTGTTTAGTGTCGAGGAACCACAGTAGTTTTTTCCTTTGCTTCATTCTCTTGCACAAAATCCATGGAGCAGAGGGTCATAGAGACATGACTACAGATATTTAACTAGTGGAACCTAAAGGTGGGTGTTTCTAGACTGGGTTGTGTTTTATAGAATACCACATTTACTTTTTAAAGGCATTGTTTGACTTGTTTTGGATAGTTGGGAAGAGCATCTCTCACCTTAGGGAAATGCGGGTAGATGGTATCTATACATACACTACTTTTCATAGAAAACTAGTGAACTTCAAAAAGTGATTGAGATCAAGATCAATGATAAGTGTGAGCATAAGAGCAGGGAACAACAAAACCCTGAAGATTATAAAGTGATTCTTCAAGATGAATAGGTGTGGAATATCTGGATTGGTTTAAACCTAGAAGGAAGTGGCCTGATAGGTTATTAAAAGCTTGAAAGAAAGAAAGAAAGAGAGAGAGAGAGAGAGAGAGAAAGAGAGAGAGAGAAAAGAAAAAAGAAAAGGCACCTACCACGGTAGGGTCTGTCAGCCCTCTTACTAGGACCTCGGCTAGGGCCCCCTTTGTGACGTGACATAGCCTTAGCTTATTTATTGGTGGGCGAGGCCCCAACCCAGCGGGCCCCGCAGAGGGCGGAGCGGGGCCATGGCTGAGGAAGCCAAAGTGAGTGGCGAATCCCAAGACACTGAAGTTAAGATCCAGCAGCCCGCTGAAAAAATCTTCGGGGGACCGCCAAGGCGGAGCCCCCGCTCCGTGCTCAAAGTGTCCCAGCTGTTGCTCAGAGCTATCGCCTTGCACAAAGGGCTGACTCTGGCCACCCTCAAGAAGGAGCTGGGAAATGCTGGCTACCAAGTGCGCAGGAAGTGTGTCCGCCACTCTGGTGAAGCGCCCAAGTCTGATATTAAGGGCACACTCCTCCGGGTCAGCGGAAGCAACGCCGCCGGCTATTTCAGGGTCTGGAAGATTCCGAAGCCGAAGAGAAAGCCAGGACGCCCAAGGTTGGAGGAGTGCGCCCGTTCCTCGAGGGGGACCTCTGCAGGGCCACGGGGCTCACGGAAGCCCCGCGTGCGTCGGAGGGTGGCCAAGAAGGCCAAGGAAGTATGGAGACGGAGCACGAGGGGCAATGGCACCGTGAGGAGAAGGCCCAGAGCCAAGGAGGAAAAGAGGGCCAAGGGAATGGACGAAGGGAGAGGACGTACCTTGAAGGAAAACAGGCCTAGGACCCGAGAGGAGAAGAGGTCAAGGGAAGAAAAGAAGCATGACCCTGAGAAGCCGGTGAAACGGAGCATCCAGAGGTCAATCTCAGTTAAAATTGACCCAAGGCCTGCTCGCACAAAGACTTCCACTAAATCTGAAAGTCCTCGGAGTGCAGCAGCCGGGAATCTGTAGTGTGGGAGCAGTTTCCCTTCCCCCAGGCACACAGATGCCTTTCCCTATAAGGCTCCAATTAGAGCAGCTCTCACACTCGTTGAAATGAACAAACTATTCACAAAGCCTTTCCGCCACTGCATTGTATCTGTTTCTTCTTTGCTGCACCTGGAAAGGGGGTAGGAGGTGTTGAGGTGAGGCCTGTAGCAGGGGCATGGGGGATGAAGAGAGAAAAAGGAGTTGAAATTCTATTCCTGCTACAGGACCCAGGAAAATGCCTTTGAGAAGGAAAGGAGAAAACCAGCAATTTCATGGGATTAGACAGAGTGGTGAATTAACGTTAGACACTCTTACAAATCCAAACTGAGTTTTGGGGAGAAGGGCATGTAAGGACTGAAGTGGGGGGTATCATTTGGGGCAGGAGAAGAGTAGACAGCCTCTGAGAGGTCACTACCCCTGACCCAAAGTGTTTTTACCTGAAATTCCTTTTAGGAAAAAGCCCCTGCCCCCAGAGTTGATTGTAATGGGTTTGCAGTTTTTGCCCTGACTTGATCATCTTAAAAATATGTTTTAGGGGGTGGCTCCATAGTGTAGTGGTTAGCACATCTGCTTTACATGTAGAAGATCCTGGGTTTGCACCCCAGGTGGAGCCACGGACCATACCCCGGGTGCGCCAGGCCCTCCGGGTGTGTGGAGAGTGCACCAGAGTGCACCAAGAGTGCACTGAATGCTCCAAGTGCGCAGGGGGCACCAGGCCCCTGGTGCATGCTGCCAGCATGTGGGAGGAGACACCCCACCTTCGGAAATCCAGTTCTTAAGGGGAAACAGCAACAGCCATAGGTCAGGGGTGGAAGTGTGTGTTGCCACAGGGAATTAAGGAGGGGAAAAATATATATATATATTTTGTTAATCCTCCGCTAAATGAGTGTGTGAAGCATCTAGCACAGGGTTTGCTTGGCACAGGGTACGTGCTCATCACTGAGAGTTAAATGAGTATGAATAATTTTTAATAGAGTAATAATGTGCTATAGCAGAAAAATTACAGGATCAGTACTTAACAAGACCAGGATTCTAGTCAAAATTCTGCCACTCTGACCTTAGCTATCATAACTTAACCATTCCTCGTCTTGGTTTCCTTCTCTGTAAAAAAGTTGGGATTGCGCTAGGATGACTTTAGGTGATTTTAAGTGTCAGTAAAATGATAAGAGGGACTTAAATATGACATAATGACAAAATTCAATAAGGGAATTATAAACTGGGAAAGTAGCAACCCTTAGAGAATATTATGATTTACAGAATGTATATCAGATATATAAGGAGATATGGAAGGTTAGATAATGAATAGCTGGTTCTTTTGCTTTAACAACATGTATTGAGCACTGTATACCAAATTTGGAGCAAATGTATGATTCTTTTCCTGAATGTAGGGGTTAAGAATAGCGTGGGAGTAGTTCTCATGGGCCATGACAGGACACAGAAATGGTTCCTAGGGAGCGAAACAGTAACTGATTCAGGGAAATGACTTGCTGTTTCCAGCTGAAACCAAAGGAGTGGGGAGAAGGGAAGCACCTAGGAGGTGCTTTTTATTCTTGAAAAGAGGTGAGAGTGAAGGTGGAGGTGGGAAGATGTTAAAACGTGAACTTTTGCATAATACAGCTGACCAAGCTTTTCCGAGGAGAGTCTGATAATTTCTACAAAGAGGAACAGGGAATGTGTACTTAAAAAAAAACAAGTGATGCTAATATTTCACGCTTTCATAAATGAGAATCACTGCTTTAAGCTTATGCAAAGCTAAGTAACAGCAAATCTATAGATGATTTGAACTCTGAAATTTCCCTCTGCTTTAATTAGGTTTATTGTGCTCTTGAATTGTGAGTAGCAGAATGAAGTAAACAGAATCAATAATCAGAATAGGGAGCCATCCGAAAAGAGGCAGTGAGAAACACTATTGAACACAATTAGAACAAACAATCAAATGCCTTTATGATAGCTGCATGTATTGCCCCTTTATAGTCTCGGGTATTTTTACCTAAAGAACGGATGGTCTAGAATTAGAAAGCCCTTTCCCTAAGACAGCATGGAAAGGACATCGGCAACAATTTGCTTTCTAGATTTCCTAAGACTCATCCTACTTCTTTTTGTATTATGATGATTTCTTCATGTAAGTGAACTTCTTTCATTCACTAGTAAATTTATCAAGCTTATAGTGTCAGACCCTGACCTGATATAGTTAACAATGATCATTTCAGTTTGTTTTTTCTTTGCTAAGCTTTAGGGTGGTCATACTCCTATGAAACAGAAGAAATAACTTTAACTCATTGGTACGCTATCCAGATTATCCAGATCATAATCCTAGCTGGGTACTTCTATGGAAGGAATTCCCAAGAAAAGCTAATCTCATCCCTAGTATTCACTATGACTAAGTGCCTGCAAAATGCTGGGCCCTTTGCTGAGAATAAAGATGGATAAAACATAATCCCCACTTTTCATTGCTCACATTCTAGTGGTGTATTTGGATATTTAATTTAAATCAGAGCAAATGGAACATCCATGACCTCAATTCTTTGTTTTCCTTTTATCTCAGCTGCCTAGTGCAATGATGATCATTGAATTGTTAGACTTTAGAGGGCATCTAATGAAACTTAGATGTCCCCAGCATCGAACATTCAATGGCTGTTGAAAAAACATAATAGAAATACAAATGACCTTTGAAAATATGAAAAAGGTGCAATATTACTCATAAAAGAAATGCACATTAAAACAATAAGATAGCATTTTTAATCCAAAATGTTTGAGAACCTACTCCATTGGTGAGGCTGTGGGGAAAAGGGCACTCACATGGTAGTGGGAGTGTAAATCTCTGCCACCCCAATGGAGGGAATTTGGCTTGCCAAATTGCAAATGCAAATATCCTTTGACCCAGCAGAACTACTTTTAGGAATTTATCTTTTAGATATGTCCTAGGTATTTAGTGCAGTAACAAAAAAAAAAACAAAAAAAAAAAGGAAATAATCTAAATATCACTAGGGTATTTGTTAAACTGTGAAGCTTCCATACAATGAAATAGTATACAGCTGTAGAAAATGGGAGATTCTTCTCTATGTATTGTTATGATGCGCTCCCCAAAATACATTAAGTGAAAAAAAAAATTTAAGACATTGTATATACCAGTATGTAATCTTTTGTGTAAAATGAAGGAAAACATATCTCTGTAATTATGTAAAGAAACTGGAAGGATACACACGAAACACTAAGTGGTTCTCTCTTGTGAGGAGAAGGTGATATCTCTTTTGTATTTGTTTTCAGAATCATATAAATTGTAACTTACTCAAAAATAAGGTAGACATTTCCATGTAATTGTTAATTATAGCTTTTTCATTTATAAGGTGGGTTGTACTTTTGCATGCATTATTTCATTTCACCTTCACCTCGGCCTCTTAGATCTTACATGAAAAAGTTTAGAAAATATATAATTTAGAATTTGACTTTTAACTGTAAATCCAGTGTTCTCTCCACTACAGTTATAGATATCGAATAGGGCCTCACCACCTACTCATTAACTCTATGAGACATCTTTTTTATGGAGGTAAAGGTCAGAAGTTTAGAATTCATTTCTACAGTGTTTTAATGATTTAGAGGTTTCTTGCAAGGGAGGATGTTCTCAAACACATGGGGGTTTGTTTTCAGGACATGCGAACATCTCCATTTGTCAGTGGGTTTAAATCAATAGAGCTCTCCTGTTTTTCCTCCTCCTCTGGGGGTTCTAACATAAAGAGGCTGTCTGGTTGGGCTGAAGGTCACTCCTGCCAAAACCTAAGTGCCTAGCCAGGACGAGAAGATAGGGTGTTTGGGAAATTAATATAGGAACGCCATATAAGTCAGGAAAGGACTTTTAAAAAGAGCCAAAGGACTTGGAAGAGAGGAACTGAAGACTGAAAGGGTGTCAGCATGAAGCCTTGGATAAGGCTGGGAAAGGCAATGATCTGAGAGTAAGAAGGAAAGTTAGGATTTCAACGGTTCACCGGCGCTGGCTCAAAGAACAGGCACCTCCATGAACAAGCACAGTTGTATTTCTTCTCCCTCTTTTATCAATTCCTTCCCTCCTCCCCATTTTGGTTAGGGGAAAGACCAGATTTATCAAAAGTTTCACCCCAGGTAACTGGAGGGAAGTGAGGGTGAACTGCAAGAAAATAGGAAAACATATATGAGGCAGGGAGGCAGGTGACAAAATAGCCTGGCGGGTGCTGGGAAAGCTGCAGAAGAGAAGCAGCCCCTAAGCAGTAGGCTCCAAGCACCAAGCTCTTTAAGGCATCTCCCTCAGAGGAAGAGCAAAGGCTTTGGGCTGCACCCAAGGCCTGCAAAACAGTTCTCTCTTCCCACCCCAGCGAAGCTCCAGGGCTGGGAGGCTAAGTCAGTGGGTCATGGGCTGGTGGTTTCCCTCATGTTCTCTCCCACACTATTTCTTACCCTGTCCTCTGATACCCTCTGCCAGATGCCCAGCCCTTTCACCCTCAAAGGTGTATGCATCTGACGGACCTCGTTCCTGCCTAACTTCATATGTGTGCACCCCTTCTGGCTACCCTCAAATCACCATTTATTGTGCATTTGCATAAGGGGTCAATTTGCAGTCACCACCACCTCTTCAGGCTCCATACTCAGCACTCTAAGGGTCTCCCAGGAAGAGTTCACACTTGAATGACTCCCAAACCAAAGGGGTCCTTAAATTTGCACCCTAGGCCCTCACTTGCCTGGCCTTACTCTAGGCTTGGCCCTGCTCAGCGCTCTGTTGCCCCGGTGTCCAGGATGAGTTGAGTCTCCTGCTGACTGGGGAGTAACATCTGGGAGCCAGGGCATCAGGAGGGAGGTGGACAGGCCTAACTTGTGGTATCTTGAGGTTTATGTTTCGGGAGGGGCAATGAGGGACCTACACATCGGAGCTGTCCGGTGTCCCCTACTCTGTTGCACCCTTTTTATCAGGGGACAAGAGTAAATGACTAAGAGAGGAAATCAGTGACACAGCCATACATCCTTTATTCAACTGACAGGGACCGTGAAGAGCATATTATAGATCCCTAAGTATACAGAAGAAGGTCCCCTGTTGGGTAATCTGTGGGAAGTTCACAGTCCATCAGAGGGAATTAAGTCAAACAAAGCTACAAATCTGGCAGGCACGGAGGAGCTGGGCTGGATGGCAAGTGGGCATACACTCCCAAAGCTTCTTGGAAAAGAGCACCTTGGTGCACAGTGAAATGAGGCATGGCAGGGAAGTGGTGGCAGGGGTGGGCTTGGCTGAGGAACATACTGAGTACAGGAACTGTGATCACACTCAGTCTCCCAGGCCTGGAATAGCCAGTGCCTAACACATAGTAAGCACGCAAAAAAAATGGCTTATAATGTTGAGACTGACTCTCAGGAGCCACAAGAGATGGGAAGAGACTGAGTAAACCAAAATAGTGAAAAGTAGAAAGCTACTTTGGAAGTGACATAAAGGGAAGAGGAGCCTGTAGGGACTGGAGTAAAGGGCCTGGGTTTGACAGTACTAGCATCCGTGGCCAAGGCCAGGTGTAGGGACATGTGTGTGAAAGAGAGAGTTGTGGAGTGGTGAGATGGCAGCTGAACTGCTATAGCCAAGCCAAGAATCTGAGAAAAGAAAGTGAGAAGTATGAGGAATGGACTCGGCTTAGTAGGCTTAAAGCTGACAGAAAAGAAATCGGACAATAGGCAGAAGGACAGGTAGTGAGTGGGCTCATGATGGAATGGAACTGGCCAGAAGCTTGAAGACAGAAACTATGCTGGAAGGAAGACCGGGATTGGGGAGAACAGCCTCAGGAAGGTGTGACACTTCCCAGGCAAAACAAAATACCAAACTAAATGAATCAAACTGAAAAAGAAGTGGGAGCAAAGGGTGGAAGAAGAGCTTCACTTATTGGGAAAATTAAAGTGATGACAGGAGAAAAAGGGAGAGAGCCTGAGTTGAAGAAAGCTGAGGCCTGGAGTTGAAGAAAGCTGTAGCCAAGCTTCTTTGCCTTAGGAAGAGGGGCTGATCACTTCCCCCAGAGACTTAGGTTCACTTTAACATTTCGGCCTTGGAAATCCCCAAAGGGGTGGCACGTTTGCAACTTTCAGTTCAGTCTGTCCTCCTGGGTGTGCCTAGGAGAGGAGCTGGAGGAGGCAACAAGGCCAGAGCCTGCAAGACAGATCCCTTCCTAAAACCTGGATAGAATCTTCAAAGTAGAGGAATGCATTTTTGGCATAAGTGCCATGGCCTAATTGGTTACAACCTCTACCTAGTCGAGTCTGGGTTCAAAATCTCACTGTATCACATCTTACTAAATGAGCCTGGTTCCCGCTTGTGTCCTGGGTACTCTCTGATGCTCTGGCTGCCCTTGCCCACAGAGTACGCCAAATCATGATTAGAAATCCTTTTCATGGCACCTTATTGTTCTCTAGTGCATTGTCAGATTGGAAAACTTGAGTTCTTAAGGGCTAAGGACAGTTGGCCTTACTCCCCACTTCTGTGTTGAATGCCCACCCCACCTGCCTCCAGGGTAACTTATTGGCCTGGAAAAGGACCACGGAACTAGCAAAAAAGGACCATTTCCTTGGATGTCAGTTCTCCAGTTTTACATTGGATTTCTCTTCTTCGATGTTTCTGCTCCTTTTGTCCTTTCAGATTTCTGGACCCAGAAACCGCAGTGCCCATTTTAGAAGCTCC
Source organism: Pteropus medius (assembly GCF_902729225.1). NCBI lineage: Eukaryota > Metazoa > Chordata > Mammalia > Chiroptera > Pteropodidae > Pteropus > Pteropus medius. The sequence continues at coordinate 1,772,845 of NW_024349519.1, read as the reverse complement.
AGCCCCAACCAATCACAGCAACTTGGTAGTTGCCCCACTATAGTTTCTGAAATCAGTGAATGACTCAGGCTTTTCATTGATTGAAGAGAGGGAAAGACCTTGGGACTTGAAAGGAACACAAATGAGAAGCAACTAACCTAGAGTTTGCAGGAAATCAATCTGACAATGGGTGTAAAGATCCCATGTGAAGAGGGTGAGGTATCACTGATTGAAGTGGAATTTGACTTTCTAAGCTAGGGGTTCTCAAACGTTAGCATACCTTACAGATCCTGGAAGGCAGGTGAAAAGACCGAATGCTGGGCTCCACCCCTAGAATTTCTGATTCAGTTTGTCTGGGGTGGAGTCTGCTAATTTGCATTTCGAAAATAAGTTCCCAGGTGACGTTGATGCTGCTGGTCCAAAGACCAGATTTTGAGACCCAGAGCCTAGTATAGCACTCCAGGGAATAGGAAGAAATTTTGCCAGTTCAGGATCTCTAAGGGGTCTAAGGGAATAGATTTCACTTTTCTGTTATTGCCCAGCCCCACTCACCCCATCAGAGATGGAAAGAACCTGTCTTCTGGTACCTATGGTTGAGTCAGGGCTCATCTTCATGGATACAGGAAACAGTGGTTTGACTGCAGAAGTACTGGAAAGGGAAGGCTTTTTTCCCAGATTATCACCCCTTTTGCTCCCTACTAAAGGCATAACATCACTTTAACAGGGAAAAAGCTTTTCCTTTCACTTTGACTATTAGAGTTAAGGCTTAAAGTGTGAATAGATCTGGGAAAAGCAAACACTTTGGGCTACATTCTCCAGGGTAAGGGATTCTTTGCAGAGATACTTTGATGGTGTGGAAAGGGGAGGATACTTGGGCACTGTATAGGGTAGAGGCACCACAGAGGGAAAAGGTGACAGGTTTCTTAAGATGGGACTTCCCTATTTTACATTTTCCCCAGAGAGAACATAGAGACATTTTTTTATTTAAAGGGGGTAGGGTGGACCTGTGGCAGACAGAGTTAGGAGGAAAATGGGAGTTTGAGGCTGATCCCTGTAGGAAAAATCATTCAATTCTATTCACCTGTCTGATGGGCATTGCTTATTTTTTGTCCAAGGGAAGTGGTGTTGGACCGAGGTAGAGAAGATAGCGGTGCACCAGAAATGACCTAAAGGGATGCCCCTTCTGCAGAAGGCCCTTAGACTCCATGATGCCTTTCAGTTGGGTGCTATGACTGCACCTACACTTTAAGGGCTTTACTTTCTACCTTTACAATGACTAAAACAATTACTAAAATAGATCAAAGGCTGGAGATTAACATCTGATTGTTAAGAGGTGTGATCTGAGAATATGGAGTCACATCCTACAAGTCTTTAAAACAAGGTTTGTGAGGAGCTGGGTTTGTCAACATGTTCTCTTTTTTAAAAAATGTAGATTGTAAGCAATACCTTTCTAGTCATTAAAGACCAGACTCTATCCTTATACCCTACTGAAAGCTATCTTAGTCCTTAAAATATTTAGTGACCCTTGCCTGGTAATTCTTGACACAAATATATAATGACCATATTTGGTCAGGGTAACTCCCTTTGACCCCAGTTTAGTGATTCCATGGACAGTCTTTAAACCTGCTAAATGTATATGTAAATCTGAGTGGATTGCTAATGTCTGTTTTTCTTGAAAATGAGTTCCCGGTTTTCATCAGATTCTTAGAAGGGTCCCAAAAGGATCTCAATCGTTCTGAACCACTGCTTACTAGAGGTGATCTGCATTAACGAATATTTGTAATGAGGCACAGTAGAAGGGGAAAGAAATGGCATAGTCTAGTTTTACCACTGGAATCCAATACTTTCTTATTCCTTGGGGCATCTCTTAATACTAGTCCTAAAATGCTCATCTCTGAGGACCTAGGACAAGGCTGCCTTATAAAGGGCTGGCCATTTTGCCCTATTCAAAGGAACATAGGTAAGAGAAGTGCATTCCGGGCAAAAAAGGAAGGCTGCTCTGAGCAGCAGAAGGGAGGCAGGGGCTAGTTTGCTCAGGTCATATCCACTCTAAGCCCAGTCAGCAAAATGACCCCTATTTTCAGCTCCATTTGGGTCCAGGACTCTGAGGAGTTGATTCACCCCATTTTTCCTAAGCAAATGGGATAGTCATTAAACTAGATTGTTGCGGCTCACTTCTTCTTGTCTCTCTGGTTAATTCCACCAATTGTGGTTGACAAATAAGTGTGCTAAGGAAAAACCAGAATATAAGCATTAAAGAGAAAATATCCCATTTTCATCCACTCTGCTCTTCTCCCTCCCTAACTCTAAACTGCTCTTACATAGAAGAAAAAATTTAAATTATAAGATTGGTATTAACACATCATCAATAATGAGAAACAGTGAACAACTCATCAACTAACAGATGCTAGAATACTTATGCAAGTCCTGGAGTTAAGAGTCTTAGCGTGGACACATTCCCAGAATTGAGAGGAAAACCGACTGGAAAGCTCATTACCCTGCATCAGCTGAAAAGCTAAACCACAGTCATTTCCCTTAACATTTTGTTTCTTGGAGAATGAGATCCTCAAGAGTAACTCTGCCTCCTTGATAAGGCAATCAGGAACAAACATGAATAATGACAACAACCTGTAAGCACTGTGATTCCTGCCCTAATCTCCCAGCACTTAAAACAAGACAAAAACCAACTCAGCACAAACCCTCTATATGCATCTTGCTTGCAATCAACAAGAAATAGCTCACCTCACTGAGATGTTTCTTTCTCTCTCCACCCAGGCAAAAAGAATCTGTGGCCCAGAGATTCAGACCTAGACATGTATATCCACAGTTGTCTTGATCTTATTGACATTGAAGAAGGCTTTATATTTCAACTCCCACAAAATAACCCATCACTTAACCATTTCCACTACAGCCCCTTAATTGCTCAGCTTATTTCCTATGCTGAAACAAAACAAAAACCCCATACAATCCCCACTACCCTCATCCCCAGAACACAGCCCCTAGAAAATCTAGCTTGTACAGTTTGCGCTTTGCATGCTCTCTTCAAAGACCCTGCACACAGATACACACAGACACATAAAGACACAGTCAAGAGGAGAGGGGTCTGTTCAAGGGAATAAAGTTTTTTTTCTTCTGTGTGGGCCTCAGATACTTGGGGCTATAAGGTCCATCTCTTAGCATGGTAGTGTGATCTCTCAGCTGAGTACATGTATGTGCAGGATGAAAGAGTAAGAATAAGGGGGAGGAGTTATTGTTTCTATTTTTCAGTAGGTTGGAGTGAGAGGTGTGGGTGTATATTTGGATGTATAAGGGTGATGGACCCACACAGGAATGAGGTCTGCCCCTCAACTTTCATTTGGATAAAAAAGGGGGCTCTGGGTGCCTGGTCACTATCTTTTTCCTGTTTCCTCATTACTGTAACCCAGTGTTCACCAGAGTATTTCATAGAGTCACCAGTTCTGTGGGATGTGAGATAGAAAGGCTACTGAGGCCAAATACATTTAGGAAACACTGCTTTGAAAGAGGCTTACTTACTGCTCTAAGTTTTCAGAGCCTTTAACATGCTAATATGGTGTTCTTTTTCTGTCTCTCTCTCTCTCTCTCTCTCTGTGTATGTATTTGTATATATGTAATATATATACATATATACGTGTGTATATATATATATATATATATATATATATATATATATAAAGATAATATAACAGTTATAGTATACAATGATGATACTCGAAATATTTAACAATGGTATGGCATAGGCTCCAACTAATCATAATGGATCTCAGCCATAAACCACTGGTACAACTGTACTCTTGAGAAAGGGCTCAGGCTGAATATCAGCTCAAGCAGCGAGCACTGTTTCCCAAAACTTTTGCCCAAAGAATTCTATCTTATGTCGTATCTCACAGAACTGGTGAGAAATGGTCAGTGCTGGAACCTCATCTTTTGAGGGATGAGGTCAAGGCTCATGATCCTGGCTGTTGGGTGCAGGAGAGAGGCAGCTCTAGCAGAGACTGCTGGTAGCACCGGCTGATAGATGTGACCACAGCTGCAGCAGAAACAGATTTCAAAAGACAGATGTCCCTTTGTCCCAGCTGCTCCGGGGACTTTGTCCCTGGTGGGTCAGCAGGTGCCTGTCCAGGTGATGTTTACGGCCAAAGCTCTTCTCACAGCGAGGGCACTGGAAGGGCTTCTCCCCGGTATGGGTCAGCCAGTGTCTCACTAGGTGGTGCCTTCGGCCAAAGCTCTTCCCACACTCAGTGCACACATGGCACTTTGGCACTGGTGGGGCCCGCTGCCGTTTCCTAGCCCCAGGGCTCTCTCCAACCTCTTGGCCCTTGCAAGATTTGCCTTCTGCATGCACTCTCTGGTGGCTGGCCAGATGGGAGTTGCACCGGAAATTCTTGCCACACTCAGAGCACCTGCTGGGCTTGTCATGTAGGTGGGTTTTCTGGTGCCGGATCAGGTGATGTCTTCGCCCAAAGCTCTTCTCGCACTTGAGGCAGCTGTAGGGCCTCTCCCCAGTGTGCGTTTGCTGGTGCCTCGCAAGGTGGGAGCCCCACACAAACTGTTTCCCACACTGGGGGCATGTGTGCGGTCTTAACAGGGAATCCATCTCTGTGCTACACAGAAGGTTTGAGAAGCTATCTTCCTGAAGAAAAGGTGGGCCCAGGAGCATTCCTCTGGAGCTCCTGGGCATGGAATCCCAACTTTCATCCTGCTCTGGGTTCCAGAGAACTGTATCTTCAGACACACTAGATAACATTCTGGGAGGTTCTGCTTCTAGTTCAGGGGTATCCCCCTCATGCTCACTTCCATCTCCTGTGGAGAAGGGAAAATACCAACCCCAAGAGGGGAGTCACAAGAGAGTACCCCAGACCCAAGTCACAGGTGAGGTTGTATGATGTCTGCTAGGGCCTAAACATCACCCTACAAAGGCTGAGAAGAGATTTTAATGTACAAAACAGTGAAAGAGGTATAGAAGTTAAAAGCCTAGGCTTAGAAGACAGACTACCAGGTCTTGAATCTCAGCTTTCTCACTTCTGTAAGCCTTCATTTCCTCTTCTGTAAAATGGGAAATATTATAAGATAGATAGCTCAGTACCTGCACATAGTAAGCACTTAGTAAATAGTCTATGCTATTGTGATTATTTTTTACTATCATTTTTTCCCCACTGGTTTTTGTTTGTTTGTTTTTTTGAGTTTTTTGTTTTTGTTTTACTATTACCATCTTCCTGCCTAAGCATAAATAGAGAGTGTTAAGAAACGTGCTGCAATCATCATTGGCTGGGTGACCACCTGTCAGTAATACCAGAGACATTATGGAAGGCATTTCTACAATGGGTGGGAAGTTTAACAAAAACAACATCAATGATAACAACTACTAACATTTATTGAGTGCTTATTATGTACCTAGTACTGTTCTATGTTAACATATTTAAGTCTCACAATAATTTACATATGAAGAACACAAAGAGAGGTTAATAACTTTTCAAGGTCCTACAGATATGGTCCTGAATTCAAATCCATAAAGTTTGCCTCCAGAGCCTACCCTCTAAACCAGTCCACTACACTGTGTTGCTTTTGAAGAACAAGATCTCTAAAGCTTTTGACTTTATAACTTTCTGAGGCAGAGGAGGGTTTAGAGGGACATGTAATAATGACACTCCAAGAGGGGTGAAGGCAGTGAATGAAAACCCATTCTACATTCTTACCTGTATATGTGACCCTCAGGATGTCCCTCTCCTCTAAGTCCTGCGGGTCAGGGACCCACTGTTCTTCCCCTCCTTCTAATTGAGAAAGCATGTCCAGTTTGGGAATTGGAAATCCTGCCCATGGGAAAGGAAAATAAAGATGTCAATTAGTTCAACCGTAATTCTATATTTCTGAGAAAAGATTTTTCCTAGATTGTTCCTTGGAACTCTATATAAAAGAATACAGGCCTTTTCTTCCTTCCCACTTCCATTTTTTAAGTCCCTCTTCTTTCTTCTAGGAAATCACGATCTCTTCCCCAACGATTCTGTTTCCTTCCACTTGTATTTAAAATAATTCCAGCCCAACTGTCCTTTCTGGTCATTTCTGAAGTGAACTGTCCTTTCACTTCATTTAATTAGCTCTAAAACAGCTGTCCCATCCCCTGCACTCCCACCTTTCCCTAGATAGTTTCTGAGTTTCTAAAGACACAGTTCCATCTCTTAGATGTCCTTCTCTCTGCTTTCTAAGAATCTGCCAATTCCCAACTAAGAAGAATCTAAAGTTTCCATAATCCAGCATTATCTTGCTGTTGTCTTTTTAAAAAAATGATGCCTCACTTCCATTCTTTTGATTAGCCCTAGTGCTTGTTCTCTGGCGGAAGCCTAGGCTGATTCCCTACCAAGAGAAGAAAGCTAGACAGACACTATCCAACAGCCCTAGAGCACATGGCTCCATCCTCCCAGAGCATAATCTTTTAGTGGCTGGGGAAGGTCATGCTTACTTAGAGAGACCACTATCCCACAGTTTTCCTGCATGACATATTCTCCATAAAAGTCTGTCTGAGAAGGGTCCAGGCTCCGCCACTCCTCCTGAGAGAAGCACAGTGACACATCCTTGATGGTTACCAGGCCCTGAAACAAAATGTAGCATCATCTGTCACCAGCTGTTCCTTAAGGAAAATGTGATCTCAGTATAAAAGGCTAGGATATTAGAGGAGAGAAGGCAAGAGAAGATCTAGAGAAAGAATTGCCCAGAGGTCCCTGGGTAGGGCACGCAGTTTTGGTGAAGGGAAAATGAGGAGAGGGGTAAAGGTAATGGTCATGAGTGAGGATAGTGTCTCTAGAGGAATTTCTCAAGTGGGACCATGAGAAGTCAGAGGCACCAGAAACTCACTGCTCCCTCTATTTAGCTACAGGTATCTGCCCAGTCTCTTCTCACCTGCCTTACTATTTTCATTGAAGAAACTGTGTACTATCTCCTCCTTCCTCCACTTGACCTTTCCTTTTCTATGAGCACAAAATGACATATATAAACATTCTCCCCCATCCCTGCCATCATGCCATATCATTATCTTTTGACAGTGTTCCGGAGTCCAGATTCTGGAGCCAAATTACTCCTACTTCTGCCATTTATTAGCATTATGGTTTTACACAAGTGCCTTAATCTCTTCCTGCCCTTTTCCATAAATGCCCCATCATCCATCCAATCCTGTCCACTTTATGTTCTTCCAAACTTCCTTCAGGTTCTCTTTTCCTAATCTTTCTAGATTTATTTCTTAAAGGACTAATGAATTATTCTTAAAATCCCCCTGTGGATAGCACAGTAGTCGTCTATTTAAAAAAAAAAAATCAAAATCTAACCCCTAGGAATTCTGCTCTTGTTATTCCTCTATTCATTTTGTCAAAGGTATTATGAGCCCCTTGGAAAGGGGCAGAATCTGTTCAGTTATAAGATGAACATTCTATTAGTTATCATGTGAAATAACATCAGTAGGATGATGCTAAGGCTATAGGGAGGCAGCAGTGATGAGACCCTGGGAGAGGCCAAGGGAAGCACACAGCCCACCTGTGATCCGGCTGCAAGAAGTGCAGCTGCCATCTCCCAATCTCCGGTACTCCCCTCCTGGGGAATGGCAGGAGCCCAGGTTACCGACTGAGCTGGTAGGAGAGAGAGGAACCATTAGAGATGGACCATACACCCTTTTCCAGTAAGAGTCTGGGCCCCATTTTAGAGGGGCTTAGGGATCACATTTTTTCCCTATACCTATGCCCATTGGTAGAACTCAAATGCGTAAATGTAGAAGAGACCTTCACTCAAAATATTCTGTAAGAGTATCGAGTGGTTTTTAGTAGAGCTGTCATCCATCTCTACTAGACTAGCTGTGGTCTGAATCTGTATTATTTGAATGTAATTTTCATCTTGCAAAGTACATCTTACTGGGTGTGTTCTCCAACAGTAAACAGTGTTGCTGTCACTTCCTTTGTCTCAGACATTCAGTACCACTAAGCATGCATATGCAGCATATGGAGGGAATGATTATGCAAGAAATGGGAGAAACCTAGTTGCCTGGTCTGCAGAATCCAGGAGCTTCTTATATTCCCATGACCAGGGCCCAGGAAGAATTGACTAGTCCTGGTATTGATTATGTTGTTCCCATGGCAATTTGGGAATTTTTTTTTAATTTGGGAATTTTTAACTCTACTTTTGAACAGAGATTAGAAGACTACTGTCTGCACTGTGCTTCCCACACTCACACCCTCCAGGCTCTCACCCTTCTCTTGAAGGGACTGTGGCTCCTCTTCAAGGTCACAGCACAGGTGTTCCAGCGGCCCTGGTGCTGTTCTCCACGGCCCCTCCTCTTGGCTTCCCCTTTCCACATGCGGCTCTGCTCCATCCAGCTGGACATTTATCGATTCCCATCCTGTCCCCAGGGCTGCTGTCTGTTCTGAAAGCATTTTTGCTGCAAATCCAAATTGTGACCTGAAACAAATTCATATCAGTTGTGCCCATGAAAATGGAAAGGGTTGGCATTCCTAATGGAGTTATGGAGAATAGCCCATGGATAAAAGATGAAACTGGATAAGAGGAGCTTGATGGAAGATGAACTTTAAAAGCTTGATGTGTTTCAATCAACTGAGCCTGAGCCCAGCTTCTTGGAGGAACTAAGAAATGGACAGGTGCTACAAAGCAAAGTCACTAATGGTTATTTTAGGACCCTCATGGTAGAAATAGAATATCCCTGAAGGCTGGAAGAACTTCATTTTAGAGAAAGGAACAATCCTGGAAATTCAAAAGCTATGCATTAATTTGAACCACTGAAAATACAGTAAAGTAAGCAATTGAAACATGCAAGAAGGCATGCACGCAGACTTGCACTCAACAAAAATAGATGTCATTACATATAAGATTTTCTGCCACAAATCTTATTCTCATCAATTAGTTTAGAATGAAATGACTACTATAAGTCCCAGCCAAAGGGTGTATTTGTGTCATGAGCACATACCTCTATTATGAAGCCAAATGAAATGTTGCCTCACTTAGGACGAGCCTCAACAAAGAGACATATGACCTGTCCCTCTGATGGAGAAAATGAAAACTGATAGTAATTATGGTAGAAAGAACAATAACTTGAAAAGCAGGTGTAAGACTCTAAAAGCAACCCTAACAGATAAAAGGAATTGTTGGTAAGTGAGGAGCTAATGTCTAACTGGAAAAGTAAAAAAGAACAGAAAAGGTTTGGCCCAGAAGTGGAAAGGGAGAAAGCATTTGCTGCTAATATGACCCCACTGTGAATTAACAGGCCTTTCATTTAAGACACAGGAAAGAACCTAAGACACAGAAAAGAACCAGTCAGATCTCCTTAGAAAAATATATTCTATTTTAAAGAAAGGTATGGGGAAGCCAGAGTGTATACATCAGAAGAAATAAAAGTGAAGAAAAGGATGGGAAATACGGCCATTGAGGAAAAGCTAAAAATGATGCACATAGTTTTCTCTCGCCTAGGGAAGAAGGCTGAAGAATGACACTACCAATGAATAAAAAGAGAGAGTTTTCTATCTATACAGATCTCTTCTTTTGATTTTAAGAGAAGAGATTTAGGTTAGATGAAAACATTTCTTAGCAATCATCTGGCAGTGCGCAGGACTGGGTATGTGGACTCTTCTTTTCTCTGGACATCTTAGGAGCAGAACGACAGTTCCCACTTGTGTTGTGATAGGGGCCTCGCTGCCTTATGGCAGAGAAACCGTCTATGAGACTGAGCAGAGTCCCTTTCTCCTTGGCAACATAATATTTTTGTGATTCTTATTCAATACTCAAGCATTCATAGCCAGTGAAAAGCTTCCAAAAACAGGTCAGAACCTTGGTAACTATCCTGGCTCATTCACATCCACCCAATAACATTTGCAAAAACCCAGGAGCCCATGATAGGTCATGACAGATAACAAATTGTTTATTTTCTTGCCATTTGTCTTTGACAAAAGAGGTAGATGGGAACCCTAAGCCCAATTCACAGAAAGGGAACAAATTCTCCTTTCATCTCGGAAGTCCAAAGACGTCTCAAGGCCTCGTGGGAGCATCCTGGATTGATTCCCAGTTAAAGAGGTTTCCTTTTCAGAGACTTTTCATGAGAAAGGAAAATTCCATTTTAGCTCTTTCCTCTGAATTCCACCCCTGTATTCACTTCACTTTTAACAATTCCCCCTCTCCACCAGAGGTCTTCCTTGTTCTCTAGCTCCTATCTAAAAATCCTCCCTCAGGGCTTTACCTCTAGCTAAATATCTGGACACCTGTCTCAAACCCATTTCTCCATCTCCCCAGCAGCAGAGTCCTTTGATGGGGAGGCTTCTCTTTGCAGAGCCCACTGGGCCAGCTGTGAACCTCTCCAGACCAATGACAGAAAACCTGTGGAAGTGCTAGCAAAAATCTCAGCAAAGGAAGGGATGGGTACTTGTCCTCTAACTGTATTTCCTATGATGTCCGCTCTCTCAGAGCCAGCACCCAGGCAATTAAGATGTCAGCTCTACCTGGTTTCTCCTGGATCCAGGACGATTCCAAGCCTACTGGAGTGGGGTTCTAGGGCTTTCATTTCCTCCTTTCCCTCACATATCTGGAGGGCAAGGCACCTGCAGAAGTTAGTTTTGGCAGCCAGTGCTGCTGGACAGAGAAAGGGCCATGATATCAAAATGAGTAGCCCAAGGGCACAGGGACAAGTGGCTCTCTGTCAGAGAAGCCTGGCCCCTGCCCCAGCTGGGGCGTGGGCAGGGCGGGCTCCTGCTCGCGAGTAAGGTTGCTTCTTCCCTCCTTCTTGCCACAGTGCCCCTGGAGAGGATCAGATTTCAGAGAATCCGAGAGAGGCAGAGCTGGAGCAGGGGAAGTGAGGTCAGAAAACAGGTTTCCCGTGAACTGGGACAAGAGCATGTGAAGAGAAAAGAGCCATGGGGTAACCTGTGCGCGAGTGACAGCGGCGGGAACCCGCGAGGCTGACAGGGCGACGGGCGAGCACATAACGTCAGTGGAGCCGACCCCAGGGAAAGGCAGCGACCTGGCGGCCGCGTCGATTTTCCTCCCCGCCCCCACGGGTGACCGGGCCCCCACCCGCCGCCCCAGGAAGCCAGGCGTCCGTCCCTCCAGCCGCGACTCCCTCCAGCCCGTCCCCACTCACCCCGGTCGGCTTGGCCTGCGGCCCGGTGCCTCCCTCCGGGGCGCCGCCTGCCCCTCCCCTCTGCTTTTCGCTTCGTCGGAGCCGGCGGCCGCCGAGCCAGCGACGGGCGGAGACGGCAGCCGGGGCGCGGGCGGGGCGGGCACAGGAAATCCCCGCCCGCTTCCGGGGCTCGGCGGCGGCGGCGGCGGCGGCGGCGGCGGCCGCGGCGGCGCGGGCGGCAGAAGGGGGGCGGGCCGCGGCTCCGGCGCCCCCGGCCGGCCGGGCCGCAGACCTCCGCGCCGGCTGCCGCGGTAACGCCACCCCGCGGACGCCGCGGGCCCAGGTGTCCCGACCCCGGCCGGCCGCGCCCGCTGGCCCGCGTCTGCTCCCTGACTGGCCATTTTCCGTTCCGGCCACTCGGCCTCCCGCGGGATCCTTCGCACACCGGTTCATTAATTACCTCCACGTTTAATAACTGCTCATTATATGCCATGCAATCTTTCTGAAAACGATTTCGCTAGATAACAGTCCGGAAGACCTCAAGGAGCTTACCTTCTAGGTTTCAAAATAGCCAGGATACTGGGCTTGAGAGATCACGGAGGAGGTGTCACTAGTTCTGAATGAGGATGGTCAGGTTGACTTCACCAAGACCGTAGGCCTTGCAGCTGCACTGTCCAATTTGCAGGAGCTACTAGCCACATGTGGCTGCTGAGCTCTCGGTATGTGGCTCGTCCAAATAGAGATATATTGTAACATATACACCAAATTTAGAAGATTTAATTAAAATATGAAATAGCTAATAAGCAGTATTTTGTCTATATTGGGTTAATTATATTATTAAAGTTACTTTTAGGTATTTTTTAATATGGCTTCTAAATGTTTAAATTTTATATATGTGGCTTGCATTATATTTCTATTGGACAGAGCTATCTTGACGCATTAAGATAAATTTGACTGAAAAAGATGAGAAAGGCTTACAAAACAATAAATTACATTCTACAAATCACATTATTTCATCACAACGATTCTTTAAAATTTTATTTTATAGACTTAAAAAATAAGTGACTCAAAGTCATAGGTGACAATCATTCCTTTAATATATTATTTATGTTTCCTTACGTGCCAGGCACTGTAACTAAATGTTGGGAGTTTAAGGTCTTTAAGGAACTATCTGTAAATTCAAGGACTCAGTCTGTGGAAACACGTCAACAAATATTTGCAGTAAAATATAATAAATGCTAAAATGTAAGAATATACTCTGCACTAGGAGCAAGGAAGTGAACATATATGGAAGATCAGAGAAGGCCTCACAGAAGTCTTGAGGCAGAGAACGCGAGGAGGTGTGTGGCTCAATAATGAGAAAGAGGAGACTGTGCTAGACATGCATTTGGGAAAGGGTATAGAGCAGGGGTCCCCAACCCCCCCGGCCATGGACCCATATCGGTCCGTAGCCTGTTAAGAACCAGGCCACAAAGCAAGAGCAAGCAATGCTTCATCTGTATTTGCAGCCACTCCCCAGGACTAGCATCACTGCCTCAGCTCCACCTCAGATCATCAGGCATTAGATTTTCATAGGAGCACCAGTCCCTGGTTCCAAAAGGTTGGAGACCGCTTGTATAGTGTATATTCTAGAGCAGATCATAGGAGACATAGAGGGGACAGTAGAGCTAGGATTTGTATCTCAGGTCCCGGAACTAAGTCTAGGGATTCCTTTCTTTTATGTTACCACAGGTGTAAATATCTTTCTATCAATTTCCCCACTTAATTTCTTCTCTGCTCTAGATAGATGTCACCACATCTGTGTGTTCATCCCACAGTATGCCACATCATGTCCATTTCTGCTTTCTGATTCTATCCAAGATGCTTTTCCTACACTTTGCTTTCAAAACTAATCTTGAAACTCTTACACCAGAAGGCCTTAAAAAGATGGAATCGTCTGCCTGCTACTCACTGCATATTTCATTACTCTACCTTTGTAACATTATATAGGAGTTTGGACTTATATAGGAATAGTGGGTCTATGATTTTTATTTGCCATGTCAAGTAATAGGGAGCCACTGTATTTAGTGTTATAAGGAAGTGATATACCAGATGGGTCTAATTATATCATTCTAAGGAAACTTGGTGGTCCCAGACTGCCCTGTTGGTAGAGTTCAGAGCAACAGAACAGGATGAGTTGGGCCCATCGCCAGATTCTAGCATGTGGAATACAGCGGTGTTCTTCCTGGAGATCCAGGAGAGGTCCCGAACATTTAAGGTTCCAAGTTCTCTACAGGACTCTAAAAGACCTTAAGAGATTAAGTCTCTTGTCTATCAGCCTTGGCTCCTTCATTTCTAAACTCTTGTTCTGCTGTGGTTTGAATAAGAAAGCACAGTGTAGGTATTCACCAGTTTTCAGCTTGGCTTATAAAAAGCCTGTTCAGCCATAATGAAATCATACCTTCAATTGCTAATTAATACCTAACCACCATTTATGGCACTGCTTTTTTTCCATTCAAAGTTTTGAAGCTTGATTTCAGAGATGAAGTTTTGACCAACAGAACAGTAGAGATGTTGCTTCCTGTATGCCCATGACTACAAAGGAAAGAGCAAGATTGAAGGAAGTCTTAGGTTAGGACTCCTGTGGAGAGAAAAGGTAAGGGCCTCCAAGGCAGTAGTTAATAATTATAACTAACACTTGTAGAGCACTTTATTGTCTACAAAGTGCTTTTGTGTACATGTGATCTTCACAACTCAGAGAGATAAATTATCTTTATCCCTAGTTTAAAGTTAAGGAAATGATGGTTCAGACATTTAAATTTTTTTAAATTTCTATAGTCCTGGATAGATTTATGTATTTAAACCTGTTTCCTAATCAATAAAATAAATGTCATTGTACATACTCCGTAGTGTTGTGAAGATAAATGAGATGATGTAAATAATTTAATACATAGTAAGAATTCAAATGATAAGACCTAGGAATTGAAGCTGTGTAATGTGTGAAGAGAAGACTTATTAGGACACTGCAAAGACGGGATAAAATATAAATTTATTCCTGAGTCTCGGTGAGGGAGACAAATTGATTGGAATGGAGTGAGCTGAAGATGTAGGCGGCAGAGTGGGATGCTTGAACTGGAGATAGGGAAGGGTTGCAGTTGTTGGTAATAGCTAGGTATAGGGTATGACCGGGAGTGACTGGCTGAGGTGGTAGACAAGATCATTTAAAGTAAGAGAAAGTCAAAGAGCTGAGAGGCTTGGGTGTTAGGAGGGGGAACGTTCAAAGTATTTAACTACCAATACTGGCATGGACATGTATCCGTCAAAACGGATGATGCCTATAGTTGGTGCAGGGTCCTGGAGGCACCAAGGGCTGTGAAAATATTTTGGAATTTTAATAATCATACTTGTGCAATTTAGCCCAGGGCGTAAGATGGATCGTCTGCATAGATATTGAAGTCGTCGGAATGATGATGAGGTTATGGAGAATGAGATAGCAAGCCAGTTGAGGGAGTCTTTAACGAAAGAAAGAGAATGACCAGGAGTATGGTAAGGTAATGACAAGGAAAGGTAGTGTGTGGAATGGTTTGATAGCATGTATTTCAAATTAGCAGGACGGAGGGAAATGGTACTTGAGGCAGCAATGAAGAGCAAAGAGTACACCTCTAGTTCTAACCCCAAGGGGTGTAAAGCCACTGATATACATACACACACACACACACACACACACACACACACACACATATGTATATATATATAGACACATATGTATATATATATCAAATACATTTTGAAAGCCATCATTTATATAATTGAAACAAAATTTTCATGAAACAGCACTCACCTTAACTACATGCAGTATATGCTGATGTTTTCTATTCTATTACTTTATTTTAAAAGTTTTCTATTTACTACCTATTAAATTGATTGCACAACCCACTAATGGATTGTAGTTTACCATCTGAAAAGCCTTGGTTGTAGGAGAAAAAATAGCCGCCCCTTGAGAGGACCGTAAGTGAAGCATGCTTTGTCCTAAAGGAATAGCCAATTTTGTTAGATAAAGGAGGTGAAAGAAGCATCTATCAAAGAGGTTGAAGGGCTTAGGGTTGTCTTAGTTTGCTCAGGCTGCTATAATAAAATACCATAGACCGGGTGGCTTATAAGCACTGAACATTTATTTCTCATAGTTCTGGAGGCTGAGAAGTCTAAAATCAAGATGCTGACAGATGTCTGGTGAGAATCTGCTTTCTTGTGTCTTTTCACTGTGTCTTCATATGATGGAAGAGGTGAGGGAACTCTCTCTGGCCTCTTTTATAAGGTCGCTCGCCCCCTCCAAATATCACCACCTTGGGGGTTAGATTTCAACATATGAATTTGGGGGGTGGGCACAAACATTCATTCTGTAGCAAAGGGATTTTGTCAATGACAGACCCTGAATTCCAGAAGTCACAGTGGAAGGAGTTAGAGGTTGTTTGGGGAGTTAGAGTCTGATTCTACCTATAATGAGGGATGTTCTGGAGGCCAAGCATTCTTGTGGTGAGTGTCGTAAGCAGAGATATAGGGCATGATGGAATTATTACTCTCAGGGGGAGGTAGATAATCAGTTCTAATTATATCCCCCTTCTCGGGACTGGTCTCTTAGTCAACTTGTCCATGGTGAGGTAGGGTGTAAGGGTTGGTTGGGGTTGAGCAGATGAGGCGGGTATGGTAGAATGAGGGTCTCACTAGAAGTATGCTGAGTTCTGTGGACTTTCTTTCAATCCTGTTGTGGACTGAGTTAAGGCTAGAGGGGCTATCTTTCCAAAAGTGCCAGAGCTCTGAGGGTCCCGTAAATTAGGCTTAGCAATGGGTGGTGGTGCTGGTGTCAAGGCTTAAGAAGTTCTGTGGCTTACTCTTAAATCCCACTGTCCTTGATACTGAGGGGGATGGAAGGAGTAGCTCATAAGATGGCAACAGTTTTTTCTGTGCTCTTTAAGTAGGATAATTTTAATTAAAAATACAGTGCTAAATTAAATAGTGGGCACAAAGATATGCTAGATATAGCACTTCACTAAAATTCAGAAGAGTTTTTTTTTTTTTTTTAGTTCTGGCTGTGCCTCTGGATGACAGATCAGAGCCTTACCCTCATCTATCTAATTGGTATAATGTCATTCTTCTTTTCCTGAAAAGCTGTTGTGAGGACTAAATTAAGTAAAAATATAGGCATATGGTATAAAACTTATGAAGTGCTATTAAAAGCAAGATATTGGCAATGGGCATTACTTGGTAGATATAATTTGTAGTCATTGCAAATAGTGGACTGAGTGCAGGCAGCTGTCAGTTAATGACAGCTGGTGTTTTAATCAGGGTAAATACTAGATGTTTTATAAAATTTAAAGATATTTTGAGGGTAGGACACAACTCAAAGACAGATAGATGAAAGGCAAAACTCTGCTACTTACAGCTTCAAACTAGAGAAAGCTGTCCTGCGGGGCCACACAGAGGGTTGCACCAAGGACAATCTAAGAGTAAGCCAAACTGAAGAATGTGCTCATTTATGGAAAACAGAATGAAGTTAGCGAGGGTCCACAGACTTCCTGGGGATTGGGTGTTTTGAATAATTCTGCAGGCCTAAGAAAGAAGAGGCTGTCCCTGGGTATAGGTATCTGGGGGCCTCTGGCAGTTGGATATGTGTATATTGTAACCAAGGAGTGTTAGAGCCTGATAAGGGAAGTGGTTGGGGTGGGGAATGACGAATTGCCAGCAAAGGGGAATTGAGAATTTTAGCCATGACATCAAGACTGGGTCAAGACAGCACTTGTGAAATATCATGTTGTACTGGGACAGCTTCGAAGAGGTGTAATCTCAAACTGTCATTTTTTTTAATAGTACAAACACTTATTCTAAGCAGACTTCTCATTGACATAGTAGAGTTTCTTAATTTAGCTATTCATTTATTAATGACACATTTTATTTATAAGAAAATATAATCTTTAATTCTATTATCTCTGACTCTTAATTTATATTTTAAGTAGACCAGATTGTTGAATCTTTGTAGCCTAACACTTGGCTTCATCAAATACCCAGAAAGTGGCAGAAAGAGTTAGAATCTGTTCTTCTGAGATTATAAATGCCTATAGCATATGATGGCTGGAATAATATAAGCTCAAATTGTTTTCTGTATCAGTTTAGGATTATTTTCCTATTATATGGCTGTGGTAGGCAGAATTCTAAGATGTACCCCAACTTTCTGGTCCCTGGTATATATGTCCTATATAATCCCCTTCTCTTGAATATGTGTGGGACTTGTGAATATGGTGAGATTTCACTTCCATGATTTGGTACTGATCAGTGGACTCTGAGTTAATCAAAAGGGAGATTATCCTGAGTAGCACTGACCTAAGTAGGTGAGCCCATGTACGTAGGCTCTTCCTGAAGTCAGAGAGATTAAAAGCTGATATGTTGAGAGGGGGCTGTTTGGCTAGGAACCGAAGGTGGCTCCTAGGAGCTGAGAGTAGTCCCTGGCCAACAGCTAGCAAAGAAGTGGGGACTTCAGTCCTATAGCCACAAGCAATTGAATTCTGCTAACCACTTCATGATCTTGGAGGAGGACCCTGAGTCTCAGATCAGATCATAGCCATACTTCACACTTTGATTTCAGCCTGATGAGACCCTGAGCAGAGGACCAAACTGACTCATGCCTAGACTGCTGACCTCTAGAAACTGTGAGATAAATTTGCATTGTTTTAAGCTACTAAATTTGTGGTAGTTCATTATTTGATAATAGAGAATGAATACATTGTGTATCTCATTTTTCATTTTTATGACTGAGTATGCATGGGCACTAAATTTATCTCATTTCCTGTAGATGGAAATTTGGGTTCTTCTTTCTTTTTACTTTTCTTTTTTTCTTTTTCTATTTTTTCTTTTTTCTTTTCTTTTCTTTCTTTTTTTTTTTTTGCCTCACTGAACAATGCTCCTGTGAACATCCTTGTACATTACTTCTGGTGCACATTTTCAAGAGTTTCTCTAGGATTAGAATTGTTGAACCATAGAATATATGAATGTTCATCTTAAAAGATAATGCCAAATTATCTCGCAAATGCCAAAAGTAGTTGTACTAGTATATACTTTTAGCAGCCAGCAAATGTATAAGAATTTCTTCCCATTGATCCACATCCTTGCCAAAACCTGGTTTTGTCAGATAGCTCAATGAATGCTATTTCACCGTG
This sequence comes from Pteropus medius, assembly GCF_902729225.1. Taxonomy (NCBI): domain Eukaryota; kingdom Metazoa; phylum Chordata; class Mammalia; order Chiroptera; family Pteropodidae; genus Pteropus; species Pteropus medius. The sequence goes on along the minus strand of NW_024349519.1, from coordinate 1,754,563 downwards.
GTCTTTATTTGTATCTCCCTGATCATTAATGAAATTGAGCATTTATTCATATTTTATTGGCTATATATGTTGCCTCTTCTGTGAAATGCCTGTTTCTATCTTTTGTCCACTTTTCTATTGAATTGTTTGAACTTCTATATTGATTTGTAGGAGCTCTTTATGTGTTGCAAGCAATCTTCTAATAGTTTGCATTGTGTCTTCCAAGTGCACATAGAATGGTCTAAAGCTAGAACTATGCTGAGCCATTAACCAAATTGATTGCAATGGAAGTAAATTATAAATCAATGATTGAAAATATCTGGAAAATCCAACATAATTAAATATCAAACAACACACTTTCATATAACCCATGGGTCAAAGAAGAAACCACAAAGGAAATAGGAAAAATTTTTAGCTGAATGAAAAGGAAAAGATTAACATTTGTAGCATACAGCTAAATTAATACTTATAGGAAAATTTAATGCTTATATTAGAAAAGAAGAAATGTCTGAAACCAGTGACCTAAGTTTCCACTGAAAGAAGTAAGAAAAAGAAAATCAACTTAAACTCAAAATAAATATAAAGAAGCAATAATGAAAAGCAAAAGTCAATAAAATAGAAAACAGCAAAAATAGAAAAAATGGACTAAACCAAAAACTGTTTTTTGAAAAAAAAAAAATCAGTAAAGTTAGTAAACCTCCACTAGACTGTTTAAGAAAAAAATGTGAAAAGACAAATTATGACTATCAAGAATAAAAGAGTGTTTCACTACAGATCCTTCATAAATTCAAAAGCTAAGAAGAGAACATGATGAACAATTTTATGCCAATGAATTTGACAATTAGATGAAGTGGACAAATTCTTTGAAAGCCATAAATTACCAAATTATAAGAATATATAGAAAACCTAAATAGCACTTTATCAACTAAAGGATTAAATTTGTAATCATGACCTGGAAGGAAACTCAAGGTCCAGATGGTTTTACTGGTGAATTTGATCAAACTTAAACAAAAGGATGCTAATCCTACAAAACAAAAACAAAAACAAACAAAAAAAAAAACTTTTAGAAAAGAGAGATGAGAACACTTCTACACTCATTTAAGGAGGCTAGAATTATCCTAATAATAAAGCCAGACAAAGATATTATACTTCTAAACTTGTTATGAGACAAACATAACCTTGATATCTAAATTGACAAGAACATTACGAGAAAATAAAGTTATAGACCAATATCCCTCATGAACAAAGATACAAAAATCCTTAGCTAATTTTTTAGCAAATTTATTACAGCAACATATAAAAAGGAAAATACACTATGACCAAGTGGGCTTTATCCCAGGAATGCAAGGTTGCTTTAGCATTTTAAATTTAACGAATGAGATTTACCACATAAGCAGAATAAAATAGAAAACTTTTATAAGGTTTCAACAGATGCCAAAAAGCATTTGACAAGATGCAACACCTCTTCATAAACTAGGAATAAAAGGGAACTTCCTCAATCTGAAAAAGTTCATCTCTGAAAATCCCACAATAAACATAATAATAGTTAATATCAAAAACTGAAAGCTTTTCCCCTAAGATTGGAAATAGGACAGGATGTCTGCTCTCATTACTTTTTTTCAATGTTGTATTTGAGGCCCTAATCAGTGCAAGAAAAGGGCAAAAAAAAATAAAATAAAATGTACATAGTTTAGAAAGGAAAAGTAACTGAAATGCTCATAAACATTTTTTAAAAATCTACAAAGAAGTTGCTAGACTATATAATAAGTGAATTCAAGAAGGTCATATGATGCAAGGTCAATATAGAAATCAACTGTATTTTTATATGCAAGCAACAAACATTTGGAAAATGAAAGTAAAAACAATTCCATTTATGATATTATTCAAAACATTATATACTTAAGAATATGTTTAATAAAACCATATAAGACTTGTACACTAAAAATTTGAAAACATTATATATACCATGTTCATGGATTAGAAGACAATATTGTTAAAATGTCAGTCATCTCCAAATTGCTCATTAGAGTCTTTAGAATAAAACATAGAATAGTTTTCCAACTTTGAGAATGTCTTGGTGAGTCAGTAAAAAATATTAATTTTATTAAATCTTGACAGCAGAGTACACATCTTTTTATTATTCTGTGTAACAAAATGTAAGTATACATAAATTACATGTGCTTCAAACATAAGCATGATGGTCATCTTAAGAAAAAGCACCTGTACGATTGTTGAGTTGTGAACTGAAGTAGTTACTTTTCTAAAAAAATCGAGCACCACTTTTACCTGAAAGAATAACTGGCAAACTGTCGTTACTCAAACGAGTATTTGGCATACTTTCTCTAAAACTGACTTCAACAAGTATGACAGAGGAAAAAAACTGACATTATCTGTTACCAGTGAGAAAATGCTGATGAGATTGGTAATGATAATGCACATGATTTTTTGATATTGTGTAATGAACTTTGTCAATAGTTAGAACATAAACGTGTTAATATTTTAACATTAGCAAACCAGTATTCTTCAAATGACCAAAGTATGGTGTTAAAAAATTACACCTGAATGAGCACTCCATTCAAAGTACAATGGATTTTAACACAACAGTGTATAAAAATTTATTGATATTGTTTCAGATCTGAAAATGATAGTCCTCCTTTGCCAATAATGTCTCTGAGGCAGGATATTTTTTATTTACTTCAATAAAAATAGAGTCAGCTATCTTCAAGTCAGACATAAAGAGATTTGCAGAAATGTATAACAATGATACTTTTCTCATTTTTTTTGTTTTGGTACATATATTTTTATAATAATGATATTTTTACAAACCATGAGTTTATTATTGTTATTTTTAAATGAATTGATAAATACTTAAAATTTTTCTCCGTTTTAATTTATAAAACAGTAAATATCAATGTGTATAATCCTCATTAAAAAGATCTCTTTGTAGCCTTTCGGCTGGAACCTCCATCTGCCAGTAATTTGCCAAAATGAACAACACAAAGTGAAAGAAGAGAGACCTGCTATTTATTCTCTAGGCCTTTTAGAAAACATGGAGTTGTTCCTTTGGCCATATAAATGCAAATCTATAAGAAAGGTGATACTGTAGACATCAAGGGAATGAGCACTGTTCAAAAAAGAATGCCCCACAAATGTTATGGCAAAACTGGAGGAGTCTACAATATTACCCAGATGCAGTTGGCATTGTTGTAAATAAAAAAGTTAAGGGCAAGATTTTGGCCAAGAGAATTAATGCACATATTATGAGCATATTAAGCACTCCAAGAGCCAAGACAGCTTCCTAAAACATGTGAAAGAAAATGATCAAAATAAAGAAGGTAGCCAAAAAGAAAGGTACCTGGGTTCAACTGAAGTACCAACCTGCTCCACCCAGAGAAGCTTACTTTGTGAGAACTAATGGAAAGGAGCCTGAGCTTCTGGAGCCCCTTCCCTATGAATTCATGGTGTGATGGATGTGAAAAAATAAAAGATCTCTAATGGAGTAGGTGTCCCCGCCCCCAAAGAAATATTTAAAGAAAACTGTCCTAAAAAATATAAATAAATTTTAACAAATCTTTTTGTGATCTTTAATAATTTTTCAGAGTATAAAAGGGGTACTGTTACCAAATGGTTTGAGAACTGCTGCTGTAGGACACTACCTCAGTCCCACAAAGTATTGTCAGTAAGCTGCCATGATAAATGAAATTTCAAAAGGCCATTCTATCATTTTATTGTGGCAGCTTCAGCATGATGGGGAATATAGTAAGACCAATAAATTCCACCAGCATGAGCCCATTGCTCATAAATTTTTGCTGTAGAATGAACTCTGATTAGAAGCAGGGCTGTGTAGAATACAATGATGGTCAATATGGCAATCTCGCAACCCATGGATGATGGTTTGGGGGATTTCATTGCTCATAATACTGTATTTTTCCTCATTCTTGAACAATCTCTATTTAAATTACTTTTCTAGGCCTTTCCTAAGAGTATAATAAAATTTAAAAATGAGTTTTTATCACATTGCAGTTGCAATATTAAAAATTATATTGATCAGAATAAACTGGAGCATATTCATTTGTTTTTAAACTAATTTGGCAAACACTACAGGAATAAAAGAGAAGATATATGGTATTATAGGTGAAATTGTGTCTCTCAAAAAGTATGTTGAAGTCCTAATATCCAGTAACTCAGAATATATCCTTACTTGGAAATAGGGTCTTTATGGAGGTAATCAAGTTAAAATGAAGTTCCTTGAACGTGGAAATTTTCTTAAGATCCCTATTAATCATCTTGCTCCTCATTCCCTGTTCTCATTCTGACATATCATATATATGCGAATCTACAAGACTGAAAGTTTGCTGAATAAAATACATACCTGTAACTGGAATGAAAACCAAATCTAAAACATTAATTTTAAGTATATTTTTCTGTACTGTTATTTAATGACTATTTTACAATATTTATTTTCTTTAAATAAATATATGAGAAATATAATACCTATTCTTTGGAGGGCAATTTCTCTCTCTCTCTCTCTCTCTCTCTCTCTCTCTCTCTTTCTTTCTTTCTCTCTCTCTCTCTTTCTTTTTGTTTCAGCTACCCTCAAATTTTATTTCTTACCATATCACCAAAACAACAATGTGAAGAGGCATTTTTAAAATAAAAATATTACCCAGAATTGCATCTAAGCAATTGGTGTTTGGGAATGACCAGGGCCCTGGAAATGAACATATAGTAAAGTTAGGAAAAAACACAGGTTAAGATCAAAATATCTAGATTTGGACACAGTCCTAGTTGTGCTCTTCAGGAATAAGCTATTAACCTCTCTGAGCTTCAATTTTCTCATTTGTAAAAGGATAAACGTTTAATATGGAACTGTTGTGAAAATTAAAGAGAGAATAAATTTATCCTTTATTCAACAAATTTTATGGACAAGAATATTGGATCGCACAGGTTCAATAATTTGCCCAAAGTCACCAAGGAGTTAATTCTTTCTGTTAAAATTGACCCATACTATATGTACTCTTCTACTTTACTTCTCAATGGTATATATGTTAGATTTTGCAGGTGATTATGTAACAAAATTAGTAGCCACAGCTAACCTAACCTACACAGCCTGTCTAGCTTCCCAGCCTAAATCGAGTTCTCCAACTGTTGAAGCCTTCTAATCCTCATAGGCCTCCAAGGGTCCTTGGGTTAAGGTCGCAGTTTTCTAGACCTCATCTCTGTTTAGCAAAAACTTAGAATATGAGGCAATAGTTTGTGGAGGAATAGATTGCAATCATAATCACCCAAACTTGGTTTTCCATTTTTGCAACATCGAAAAATGGTATTTGCATTTTTGGCAAAATATAAAAGAACTTCAGCATGTTACAGGTACAAGGAGATATAGGAGTTCTAATTTGAACGCATGCCTTGGAGATGCAGGATATTGGAGAAAATAAAAAGGTCAGAGGTGAAGCAAAAAAATCACTTCAGGCTGCAGTAGAGTTCATCACATTTGGTCACATCCAGGGTTGAGAAGGCTAATTCTGTGTCATCGGACCATGCTCTTTAGAGGCACATGAGTCTCAAGATAAAGAAGGGATCTTGTCTCTGAAAAAGTGCAAGGCTACAAAGCTTAGCTCATTGACTACCATTGTGCCAAGGTGCATTCAAAGACAGCTGAGCCTTCAGAAGCAGTAGGACCTTCACTAGCGCAACAAATGTACCAGTAGGAAATAAGGAAAGTGGCCTGCTAAGGAGGCCTAATCCTGGTTAGAAGGGAGAAGGAAAAGGACAACTTCAAAATGATTCACAGCTAAACGTCAGGATGCCTTTTAGGTGTGAAAGGTGAAGGAGACCTGTCCTGGCCACTCAAGGAGGCTTCCAGCAGGATCACTTCAAGAAGCTGGTCAGCCAAGCGGACTGGGAAAAATAGATCAATAAAATTGGTAACAAGAATCAAAGCAATGATGCAGATACAAGCTTTAAAGCTGGGGAAAAGTACTTAAAGGTGACAAGGCTGTGTGCTTTGATAACTTATGGACAAGACTGTCTGACCCCAAGACTCATGTACCAAACCAAGGCTTATACACTTAGCCAGCCACACACTCACTAAAGCAGCAATGCTGTCCTCTTTTTTGTGATTGCTGAATTATATATAGGTCCTTTTAAAGCGCAGGTTGAAAAGTAGAGTTAGATAGAGAAAATGACATTACAGAGAAACTTTAGATGTTCTTTCCTAGGCAAGAGCTGACTTAATCTAGGCCAGTTGGACCCTTTTACCCAGGAATTTAAATCAGCAAAGGCTATGGTTGTGTAACAGGGGTGATTTGAAGAGATTATCTGTTCGTTTCCATGGCTTAGATCTCCACAGGCACTATGGTCCTGACCTTCCCATACCCTGGGTCTTTAGCTTTCTCTGATTTTGTGAGACTCTCAAAATCCTTCAAACAGATTCTATTATTATTATTTTTTTTACTTAGGTCGGCCACATGGTATGTCTTTCCATTTATTCAGATCTCGTTTTATCTATTCAATATAGTTTTATTCATATAAATTTGGTACTTTTTTGTTAAATTTATTATTTTATGATTTTCTTGGTAATGTGAATGGAATTTTCTCCCATTTCCAGGTCAAATTGGTTATTGATAGGATAGTGAAACTCTACTTTTGTGTATTATTTTGTATTTTGCCAACTTAATCTTTCATTAATTTTCATAGTTGCCCCTAGCCTATTGAGTTATCTAAGAATATAATCATATTATCTGCACAGAAAATAAGCAATTTATTTTTTATAATTATTCTAAGTATTTCATCCTCATGTCTTATTATCTTAGCTATAATCTTCAAAGTAATATAATGAAACAGTGGAGAAAACAGGCATCTCTCCCCAATTTCTGGTTTTAATAGAAATTACTTCAGTATTTCACTATTTAGTTTGATGTTTACAGTTTTTTAAATTTTTGAAATATGCCATATATACAAAAAAGTACATGCGACATTTATGTACCATTTAATAAAAAATTATAAAGCAAAGATCTATGTGACCACTATAAAAGAAAAAAATTTAAAGATTAAGAAATAGTACATTTTGAGCCCTGGGAATGAACACCACTCTTCTCCCTCCTCTCTTAATTACCATCCAGGCTGCTCTGACATTCTTATTGATTTCCTTCCTTTCTTTACAGTTTTACCATTGATATATGCATCCCTCAGTAATATAGTACTGTTTACCTTTATTTGAACTTTATATAAATGAAATAATGTTTTACATATCATTTTGTTCAATATTGTATCTGAGATTCATCCATACTATTTCATGTGACTATGGTTTCTTCATTTTCATTGATTGTATTGACTTCACAGTATGAATATATCAAAATTTATCTTTCTATTTTTATTGTAGATGGCCATTGAGTTATTTCCTGGATTTGGTTGTTACAAACCATGCTACTATAAACATTCTTAGACACTTATTTTGGTGCAGTGGGTAAAATTTTCTCTAGGATAAATACCTAGTAGTGGAATTCTGAGTTGAATTAACTTTACCACATAGTGGGTAACCAAAACTCTTTCCAAAATGAGAATTCTCATTGTGCTACTTTATTGCCAATACTTCATTATATTTGGCTTCTTAATTTTTTCTATTATGATATATATTTAATGGTAATTTTTGTTGTGGTTTTACTTTTAAAGCTGAAAACTGTAAGGATTTGGATTTCATCTTTTGTCAGGCTCCTGTTCTAGTCTTTTGCCCATTTTCCTATCGGAATAATTTTTTTTTCTTTTGACAATGCAAGGCACTAGGATTTTGATGTTTGTATATGTGGCAAATATTTTTTCCCACTTCGTGGCTTGTCTTTTCATTTTTATGAAAATCAAAGTTCTTAATTTTGATAAATCAAAGTTCTTAATTTTAATATAATTTTATTTATCAACTTTTTTGCAGTTTGTGCTTTTCACCTTGTTTTATAAAATCTTTCTCTAGCATGAATACATTGTCTATACTGTTTTATAAAAGATTTATAGTTTTGCCTTTCACACTTAGTACTTCAGTCTAATGGGAATTGATTTTTGCATATGATGGCTGAGGATAAAATTTCATTAATTTTCTACATGGATAGCTAATCATCCCTGTATTAAGTATTATTGATTGAAAAGTTCACCCTAAACAAATTGATCTGCCTTGCCATCTCAGTGCCTAATTCTGTATTTGCAGTCCACCTCTGAGTTCTCGCTCCTTTTCCATTGGTGCATTTGTCTCTCTCTGTGTCAGTAATAGAAAATCTTAATTACATAGTTTTATAATAAGTCTTGATATCTGGTAGAGCAAGAGAGTCTACCTTGTTCTTAGCTTCAAGAGTAGGTTGGCATTTGTTGGACCATTTACTTCTATATGAATTTTAGAATCAACTTTTTTAAATTTATAAAGTATTCTGGAATTTTGATTGAAATCACACTGAACATATACATTGATTTGGGAAAAACTGACATCTTTACAATGGTTTGTCTACCAACCCAAATAAGCATAATATATTTTTCTCTGTTTACTTAGGTCTTCTTTAAAGTTTCTCAATAGGCTGCTATTATACATTTATGTTTATTAATTAAGTAAATGCAAAGGGATACTTTATTGATCTTTTAATTTTGCATCTATAATTATTCCTGTCTATCCCCCACTCCATATTCTGGTATGCAAAATATACATGGATCAAATGCACATGCTATATTTTCAAATGTAAGGCCTTAGGTAGGAGAGTTTAGGAAAAATGAAATAGGCACAATATACTGATTTCCAATCTGACGATCTATTTTTTTTCTTTCCTGCCATATTGGTCATGGTTCTCCAAAAAAAAAAAAAAGAACCAACAGACTATCTCTAGATAGTTAGACAGATAGATGATGATAGATAGATAATTTATTATGAGGAATTGGTTCACACAATTATCGAGGCAAAGAAATCCCATGATCTGCTGTCTGCAAGCTGGAGGCCCAGGAAAATCATGGTGTAAGTCTCAATTTGAGTCTGAAGGCCTGAGAACCAGGAGCACCAATATCTGAGGGCAGGAGAAAATGGATGTTCCAGCTCAAGCAGAGAAAGTAAATTCACCCTACCTTCACCATTTTGTTATATTTGGGCCTGCAACAAACTGGATGGTACCCATTCCATTGGTGAGGGCAATCTTCTTACTCCGTCTACTGATGCACATGCTAATCTCTTCTGGAAACAACCTCATAGACACACCTAGAAATAATCATTTTACTAACTGCCTGGGCATCCCTCAGCCCAGTCAAGTTGACACATAAAATTAACCATCACACCAACCTATATGCAGTCGCACTGGCCACTTAATGCCAGTGGATACCATTGGGTCATGTGAATGAATGACTCCAACTGTCTGCATTCTGGAGCACTGTCTATAACATTCCTTCCATTATTGTAGGCCCCTTTCTTTATTGTGTACCTTTGTGAAAATCACAAGAAAAAGTCAGCAGTTTGACCAAAGAGCCTGTTCTGCTCCAACATATTTCATCTGTGTCAGCCCTGTTGTCTCCTCTGATGGAGCCAAGATGTTGCTATCAGATTATTTTGCAAAGGGCTCCTGTACATCAAACTCCTTTTCCCTAGCCTCTGTTTTTGTGGAACTTTATTTACTTCGAAGTCCAAACAAATACTTGAATTTAATTGAAATGCAATTTCCCCCAAGTGCTCTGTGCCTATAAAAATCTTTCTCCTTTTTAGAGATAATTTTATATTTCCTGAACAGAAACACACAGCTTCTTCTTACCCTAAGGCACACTTTTGTTGCCTCAGCATCCTCTGCAGAGCTGCTTTCACCTCCTGGTTCTTGAGGCTGTAGATAAGGGGGTTCAGCAAGGACGTGATCACACTGTACTGAACGGAGACCACTCGCTCCAACACTGAGCCGGAAGCGGGGCTGATGTACCTGAATAGAGCCGTCCCATAGAACAAGAGCACCACGGTGAGGTGGGAGGAGCAGGTAGAGAAGGCTTTGCCTTGGCCCTCCGAATTGCGGATGCTCAGAATGGCAGAAATGATTCTGGAGTAGGAGAAGAGGATCAGGGGAAGCGTCAGCAGCCCCAGAAACGCACTGGACCCTGACAGAAGGAACTCATTGGCTGTGGGATCAGTACAGGACAGAGGGAATAGTGAAGGCAGCTCACAGCAGAAATGGGCGATGATGTTGGACCCACAGAAATGTAATTTGTGGATGAAAAGATTATTCACTAGTGAGTTCAGAAACCCCATCACCCAAGCTGCACCAACCATTGCAGTGCAGAGAGGCCTGTTCATGACCACAGTGTAAAGTAGAGGGTGGCAGACAGCAGCATAGCGGTCATAGGCCATGGCAGAGAGAAGACTGGCTTCAGCACACCCAGAGAGAAGGAAAAAGAAACTCTGGGTGATGCAGCCCGACACTGAGATGCTTTTCTTCTGAGACAGGAAGTTCTGTAGCATTTTGGGCATGGTAACTGAGGAGAAGCAGATATCCAGGAAGGATAGATGTCCGAGGAAGAAATACATGGGGATGTGTAGGTGAGAATCCCCTCTGATCACCAGGATCATCACCAGATTCCCCATCAGAGTCAGGAGGTAAACCCCCAGGAACAGCACAAAGAGCAGAGTCTGGGCATGGCGGTCTTCAGACAGCCCGAGGAGGATAAACTCAGTGAAGAAAGTGAGGTTGTTCATGGTTGTTTATAAATTCCATTCCTAGAAAGAAATCAACTGTACTACAGAATCTGAGTAATTTCTAGTGATCAGAATATCATCCCCACATCCTAAAACTTTTCAGGTAATACTTATATCAGCTTAAGAATAGAAAAGGAAAGCAATTGAGTAATTCCCATTGTGACTGCTATGGGTTGAATTGTTGAAAATATATTGAAGTCCTAACCCCCAGTACCTCATGATGTGACTTTATTTGGAAATAGGGTCATCACAGATGTAACAAGTTAAGATGAGATTATACTGGAGTAGGGCGGGTTCTTAATCCAACATGACTGGTGTTATTATAAGAGAGACGAGATCATGTGAAGACAGACACACAGAGTGAAGACAGCTGTGTGACAACAGAGGCAGAGACTGGAGTGATGTTCTCGCAAGCCAAAAAATGCTAAGGATTGACAGTCATCACCAGGAGCTAGAAAGAGGCAAGGAAGGATTCTTCCCTACAGGTTTCAGGGGTATCGTGGCTATGCTAACATCTTGATTTCAGACTTATAGCCTATAGAACTGTAAGACAATAAACTTCTATTGTTTTAAGTGCCCCAGTTGCTGGTACTTTGTTACATTAGCCCTAGGCAACTAATACAGTGATTTTCGGGTTTCTGCCCCTTGGTCCTTCCCAGCAGGTCTTACTAATTTTGTCAGTGAATATAGAAAACATTTTTGGAATTTAAATTGGATTATATGCTTTGACCATTAAGAGTATACTTATTAGAACAAAGGATGCTTCAAATGAAACTATTTTTGAAAACAGACATTCATTTGCAATTCTTTTTTTATATTTAGGTTTGGATCTTAAAGCCAAAAGCTGTACAACTTACCATCTTATCGCAGACGTTTTGAGATTTGGATGACAATATAGAAAAGAGATTTGAATGATGCTACCAGAGGTTGCAAGAAGCTTTCCAAACATTTCAAGATCCCTTCGAGGGTACGCTATTCTCCAAACTCATACTAGCAAAGCTGGAAAAGTATTTGTATGAATGGGTGGGAATGCCTCAGGAAGGTCTGCTCTGTCCTCAGATCAATGAGGTCAGGCTCTCAAAGTGGGGAGATGGAGGCCCATAGAGACAAGGTGACTTGCACTCAGCTATCAGTGGGACAGCCAGGAATTAAACAATGCTTTACTCTCAGTCCAGTGCTCTTTCTACCACAGCACACCCAGCAGATGAACGACATATTTTTGAGTCATTTAAATTATGTTTAGAGGACTATATAGCTGTGTCTTAAACATAGCACTGTGCTTAAAATAGAAAAGCTGGATCTGAGAACTGAAAGCTATGTAAACTTGAGCAAGTCACTTAACCGTTTTATAGATGTGAAGGTCAATTTTCACATCTATAAAATGGAGCAGTTATATCTTCTCACATGATTGACATGGACTTACTTAAAAAATGCTTTTTAGTGGTTGAGGACCAATTTCTGGAACTAACTCTGACACTAACTTGCTTATTTGGAGAATGTGATCAAATCACTTTAATCTTACTCTACCTTAGTTTTAGCTCATGACCTGATAATCAAATGCTCATTAAATATTTTATTTCCTTCCCTTCACTTTGCTACTGTTGTTATTGTCTTTACTGACTCAGATATGTCTAGGCCATGACTTTTAACTATGTTTATATTTTTCATCAGGATTTGAACTGGATTATTGTAACTACTTTTCCAACAGTCTTCTCAGAACTCGTCTCCACACCCATATCATCTCTCCCTTGTCAGTCCATTTATCCTTGCTATTTTATAAAGCCTGGTAGTGATGACAAGAATAGAAAAGTTACACTAGAAATCCAAGAGAAAAGCATTTGGGAAAATGTCCAACCTCTCTATTTAAAAAAAGTAAAATAAAATAAGAATACGGACCCAATTTTGTGATTTTTCAAAAAAGCTTACAATAATAATTCTAGGAAGATTATGATGAGGGTGATACTATACACTAGTGCTGGCTTTGTAAACTGCACACGTTGAGTCAGCAATCTATCGTTTCTCAGGTTTTGCTAATACTATAACTCAAAAGACCTAAAATGTGACATGTACGGTGATGCACACTCCATTGCTATATGTAAAAAAAAAACAACAACAACAAACAACCTGCCATATCCTATAATGTCTAAGCACCAACTGGATAGAATATATAGCCAATAAAATAATAATCATAAAGACTATAGGGCAACATGAAAACATAGTAATAATAGCTGCTAAACCTAAATATGAAATTTCTGCTTGGTATAATTAGAACTAGTCTTCAAGACTCTTTATCCTGTGGTCTCCCTCAAACTTCCAGCTTCCTTTGCCCTTCAGAGCACTCCTATAAAATTCTTGCTTTAAACTGCACCTCGTTAACAACAGACCTCTTCTGTTTCTCCTTTCATGAGGCACCCAAACAATGTCTTGCTCCTAAAAAAATTTGCTGGTTTAAGAAGATCCATTTCTTAAAGAAGGAGGTAAAGAAGCTACGCCAATAATGAGGTCTCCTAGATTGGAGTCGGCTTTCTGTCTCTCATGATCACTCTTCCCTGGGAGGTTTAGAAAACTTGGTAGGAGGGAACAGATTGAGCTGACCAGTCATTGGGAGGAATTCCAGGGTAAGGAAAAATGGAGAACCTGTTCTGAGGAAGGAGAGGAGCTTTGATGGAAAGGAACTAACTACCTAAAAGAGAGGATAAGAAGAGAGTAAGAAAGTGTGAGCTGTGCGCCTCTAGCCCTAAGCACGGGGAGATTCTCAGTACTCTTTGGGAATATTTGTGGACATGGCACTGGCTTGTCAGATAAAGAAAACTTCCTGTCTCATTCCCAGTTCTGACAATCAACATGTTAACTAGGGGGCATCTCCGCCTCTGAAACTTTCTAGGAGACTGAACTGCCAGTCTGTCTTCTGCAGATTTACTCTTGCCTGGAGGCAGGGAATATGACTTAATGATCTCTTGCTATCCCTAAAGCCCTAAGTTCTTAGGACTTTTAGTCAAAGTCAGGCAAGAGGAAATGAGGACTCCTTCCATTTCCTCCACTCCCACCACCACAGACATTTGAGGAAGTGAACCTCCAGTCCTCCACTGGATGCCTCCTGGCAGCTCCTCTATGCCAAAAGAAGGCCTGCTCTTTTGTCAGGGACCAGGGACATGAAGGGAGGAGACAGAGAGATCCCAGATGGACAGAAGTGCACATAAATCAATATCCCATGAGATTCTACTCCCAGGAAAAAAAAAAAAAACTTCATCTGCTTGTTTACTTTGGGCAAGATACTTTCCCTATGCCTATTTCTATTTCTTTTTTGATGCTATGGGGAATTTGGGTCAGAATAATATTTCTACTAATTGTGCAAACTTATGAAAGTTTCTTTTTTTACCCCTATTGCTGAGCTTGACTGTTCTAAATCTGGCTCCTGTTCGGGGTTCTGAACCAGGATGCCTACTGCCCTCGCTGTTGAGGAAGTGGGATCAGAGAGGGCTCTACCTAACTCTTAGAAAAAGTTAATTTTATTTCTTGACAGTTTTGGGACCCTATGTGGTTGGTTCTGGCTAAACCTAAAGGGCCAGCATTCTCTGCACTGTGAGTTTCCGGGCCCTGCTAGAAGCCATTGGTTCTTGTCAGTCTTCCTCTGGTAACCTACCTCAGTCCTGAGAAGAGCTCCTGACCAGTTTGTAGGAGTCTTATATTTCTTCTAATATTTCACTCCTATTCTCTTTGGCCATCTCTTTGTCAAGATAGCCCTGGGAGGGGAGACTGAGTAAGGACTCCAGGGAACCTGGGACTACTCATCGCTCGCAGGGGAGGCTGCAATAGTCAGAGTCACCTGGGATCTGGTGCTGACTTTAGAGGACTGGCTGTGATATGCAAGTGAGGATGTGGAAAAATTTCCAGGAAGAGCACAAGAAACGGTGCAAAATCTAATAAATAAAGCTCAGTCTAGGGCTTTTCAACCTCAGACACACAAACATATGCACAGAGAGGCCTGAGTGTTTATGTGTGTGCACATGCGCATGCGTGCGCGCGCGCGCGCGCGCACACACACACACACACACACACACAACCATCCACATACTTATATAAAGTCTAACATTCCTTTTTCTCTTTTGGATATATTCCAAATTCTATGAACTTCAGGTATGCTATATTTTTTCCTCACACTCTCATCACATGGTCCTGTAAGAGAAATTAGAACTACGAGGCAAAAACCCTTTAATTTTCTTGATTCCCTACTTATACATGTATTCTCCTGTCCTTTCTTTAGTTTTAGTGGTAGAGGTACTTATCTACCTTTAATCCAAGACTAACACCTGTACCTGGACTTTAACTCCCATTCCTTCCTGAGCCTCTGGGTTCTCCTTCAACTATTCTAATTATCTGTTTTAGCATCCATTTCTTTCTAACACTCATTTGTACCAAGAATACAAACATGTTAAAATATCTCTCTTATTTAAAATTATCCAACTGAAGCATGTTTCACTGGAGCTACTGATTTTCCATTGCATTACTCTGCTCCTTTCACAGCAACTTTTATTGACAGTCTAACTTAACTATATATTACCTGCCCAGGTTTTCTTACACCTCATGCCACAACATTCTGGGTTCTGCATCCAGTATTCCTTTCCTTCTTGTTGCTAGTGACTTCCACAACCAGTATGAATTTTTCTCCAGTACTGGGATGTAAGAAACATCACATTTCAGTCTTCATCTCCTGGATGCCTGAACATCTATCTAATCTCTGGACTCTACATAGTTAAGAAAAAGTTGGGAAGAGTGAGTCATTATTCATCCTGAGCCATCATGAAAATAGCCCTTATCCAGGCCTAACTTTGGAAGGAGTCTGGAGTTCTTCCCTAAGAGGATAAGGTCAGAAAGAGTAGTGGTTTCCCTTAGCAATGGATGCCTGGGCTTTGTTGCCTCATAGACTGTAGGACACCAACTGGGAATGGATGACTAGAAGTACTTACATTTCACACAGGTAGCATAAAGGTGTATATAATCAATTCACTTTATTTAGAGATCAGGCTTAGGAGTAATACATATAGCATTGCTATTTATTTGTGTATTTATTAATACATACACTATATTTTCACAAAAATAAATTTGATATGGCTATATTAAATTTAGCATTGCTGGATTCAAAAATATAAGTGTTCGAAGGGGAATAACTGGAATTCTAGTTTTGAGCAGGTTTAAGAAGGATCTTTTACACAAGAGGCTGACAAACTATGGTTCATAGGCCAAATCCAGCTTACTTGCCTGTTTTTAGTAAAGTTTTATTGGAACACAGCTATACTAATTCATTCACTTATAGTCTATGGCAGAGTAAGTAGTTTCAACAGAGACTGTACATATGAACCACAAGATCTAAAACATTTACTATCTGGCCCTTTAATAAAAAGTCTGCTTACCCCTGCTATTTGCCGCACTAAGAAGCTCATAGTTTATCCTGAGTCATTACAGAACTAGTAGTTAGACGGGGGAAAACTGAGTCTGTAAGCAGACAAAGCACTAAAATGACTCCTGCAGAGTCTAAGAGATAGAGAAAGATCCTGCTCCTGAGTAAGAGAAAGATGGTTCCATTGTGTTTTCAATATTCACCTAATAATCCAACCCTATCTGCTTTGTTATTGTTTTCTAAAATTTAATATATTAAACACTGGAAATAGCTATTTTAATGATTAATAATTAAATTACAAATTTCTTACCTATTTTTATTACCAATTTTTTCCTTACATTCCACTCCTTCCCTCTGGTACCATTTTATTTCTTGTGGAAGTATATCTTTTAGTAAATTATTTAAGTGAGAGATCATAGGTAATAAATTCCCTTAGTCTTTGATCATTCAAAAATATCTTTAGTTTTTCCACATTCAAAAATATCTTTCAATACGTGTCCATGGTGCAAAGAGTAAGTTGTTCTCCAGTCCTTGTTCTCCAAGAGTTTAATTCCTTTCTCTGATGCAAGGACCATTTACCATTTTACATGTATAAACTTTCAGAGATAGTCTATGAGTATAGCTATATGTATGTTGTTGATAATATTTCCACAAAAATGATAGCATAGTCTATACCCTGTTTTGTAACTTTCTTTTTTTCAATTATCAATTTATTTTGAGGATCATTTCATATTGATATATACAGAGCTGCCTTATTTTTAAATAGCTGTCTAGTAGTCCATTGTAGGAAAGTACTGTAATTTATTTAACATGCCAACTTTATAGATGGTGATAGCCAACATTTCATCATTCATTCATTCATTCATTGAGCATCTCTATGGCCAAGGAACTCTCCTAGGTACTAGAGAAGACATTAGTGAAAAAAAAATTGAGCTCTTGCCTGCATAAAGAAATGTTGCAGTGATGATCTTTGTATGCATCTTCCTTTGCATACTTGTGAAAATATTTGTAAGATCAATTCTCAAGAATGAATACACTTGATCAAACCATTTTTTATGGAGATTGCCAGATTCCATGGAAACTGTACCAGTTTTAAACTTTCATCAGCAATGTACGATAGAGGCTGTTTCCCACACTTTTGCCATCAGTGTCTTACCTTTTAACCTTGTCAAGCCAATAGTTTTTAAAAAATCTCATTGTAGTTTTATTTTTCATTGATCTCTATTTTAAGTTAGTTTAAACATATTTTCATATGTTTAAGAGCATATATTGTGTATATGTATATATATATATAATCTTAAAAGTCTATAGATGTAAGATAGTCTTAATAAAAATAGCAACCAGTTTCTTTTAGAATTAGTTGATTTATTTCTAGAATTAAATTCAATTTAGATAGAAGATAGATAGATAGATAGATAGATAGATAGATAGATAGATAGATAGATAGAGTAAACTTTCTGTTCATGTAATTTGCCCAGTTTTCTTCAGTGTTGGCTTTTTTCTCATTAATTCATAACCAATCACTATATTTTAGAGAACTGAGTAATACAAGTTGCAATTTTTCCCTAGTTTTTGTTGTCTTTTTGTTTAAAGTGTTTCTTCCTTGAATAACTTTTTAAATTTTGATATAATTGAAGCTTCGACTGTTTTATCATACTTAGAAAGGCATATTACTTACAACATATTTTGAAATTCTTCCTTATTTTTATAGTTTCATTATTTATCTGTAATCCATTTGGAATTAATTTGGTGTAAGATAGGAATCCAGTTTCATTTTTAACAAAGAGCTATTAGTTATCCCGTGCCATGTAGTGAATAATTCATCTTTAACCTATTGATCTGAATTAGCATCTCTCCCATATTCTAAATTGCCTGCATACATTTGAATTTATTTATAGGCTGTCTATTCTGTATATTTACGCACAAGTGCTACACTGTTTGAATTATTGAATCCTTACCATATGTTTTCATATTTTGAAGGACCTATCAACCGATTACACTTTTTTTCTGGAAATTTGCTGAGTATTCTTGTTTTGGTATTTTTCCCATTGAGTTCTAGAAACAAATCATCTAATTCTAAAACAACTTTGTTTCTTTTTTCATTGAGACCATGTTAAATCCACAGGATTTTTAGATAGATATGAGATCTTCACTATTTGAGTTCTACCATTCAATAACAAGATCTGCTCGTACATTCGTTTAAATCTTTTAGGTCCCTTGATAGAATCTTAAAGTTTTCTACAAATAGCTCTTATACATTTTTAATTGCTTGTTCCTAAGTATTTTATCTTTTCTATTGCAAGTGTAATGTTAATTTCTTCTATTATGTCTTTTAATTGGTTGTTGTTTGAAGATATGAAGATATTAATTTTATATCCAGTGACTTTACAACATCTCTTATCATTTGTAATGGTTTCCAGGATAAATCTCCCAGATTTTCCAGATAAACAATAACATCTTTTGCAAAAATCCTAATGTTACCTTCTTCTTTCCAGTTTTTGGTCTCATTTCTTTTCTTGTCTAATTACATTCACTAACACCTCCGGAGGTATTCCATGCATATTTAATATTATATTCATTTACATAATAGAAGTTATAAAAGACTCCTTTTCTGGTTCAAGGGAATGTTCTTAGCATTATCCCATTAAGCATGATGTTGGCTTTGGAAATAAACAATACATAAACATATGCATATTATTTATATATATACATATATTCACATATTTATATATAACATATTAAGGAACTTTATATTTATCATATCAATAAGTATAAACAAGGTAAACTCGCTTATTAAAATAAAATGCCTCATTTTAAGTTACAAGCCAAACCTAAATACACATAATTAAAACGAAATTACAAGGATAAGATGAAATTATCCCAGATAAACAAAAACGAACAGAAGGCATGTGATTAAGATCTTAGTAACAGATAAAGTTGGATTGTTGGTAAAAAAATATTACATCAAAGAAGAACATTTTATAATAATAGTAACTTCCTTTATGATAAAGAACTAATCATTGTTAAGTAGCTCTGTTTCAAAATCAGGAAAAAGTAACCTCCAAAATAATCAGAAATACCAGGAATACACTGAAACAAATTAATAAAAGAAGACTTTAATTCGACTATTCAGTTTATCCTAGACCCAGAGACAAAAAAAAAAAAAATAGGATGTAGATGATCTTAGTAATAAAATTTAATCGTATATTTATAATTCTATAATTCATCAAATAGTTTTTAAATGGACTATATATTTTATTTGGCTAGAAAGAAAACCTTACTAAATTTTCCCAAATAGAAAAAATATAGATGACATTTTGTCAAATGTAGTTAAACTAGAAAATCATTCTTTCCATCTGGAACAACTCATAAAAACTTGTGTCAAAGAGGAAATCAAACCCAAAATTTGAGAATATCTAGCAAATGTTTTGAAAAGTACTACATATCAACTGCAATTGAATATTAATAAGCAGATATAGAAAGAAAATTTTATAACCTTAATTACTTAATGATGAAACAAAAATAAGTGTATGAAGTATTTACCTTAAAAGCTACTTAAAAAGCCAACAAAATAAATCAAAGAAAGTAAAAGGAGAGTCAATACAGAGATAAGCTGTAATGAATTGATTAGAAGAAACATCTGAAATTTGTCTTATGAAAAAATTCTGATTGAAATAAACCAATAACTAAGTCAATAAAAAAGAGGGGAAAGTCACTGAAATGAAAAATAATGTGTAAATAACCATAGAAATAGAAAAGACAAATCACAACCAACTAATTACCATATAAATATTAGAAAAAAATTGTTAAATGTTCCTATCCTCAGTGCTCTTTCCTCCTCTCCCGCCACCAATAGCAGCACAGCAAGCCCAGGATATTTCATCGTGATTTCTACTAAATCTTTAAGGAAATTATAATCTTAATTCTATGTGAATTATTCCATGGAGTAGAAAAAGAAGAAAATTTCCAAGTTCTTCTTAAAAAGCAAGAATAACATTGATATTAAAGCTCTATGAAATAGCCCAAAGGGAAAAAAGACTTACTAACATTGATGTAAAAATCCTAAATAAAATATTAGCAAAGAAAATATATCACGGTATTAAAAAATAATAAACCATGATCTAATGTTATCTTTTCAGAGAATGCAAAGATAGTTCAATATGAGGAAATTTATTAATATCCCACATTAACAAAGAAACTGAAAAATGACACATTTCTGCAGATTCATTAAGCATACATTTATTGAATGCTTACCATCTGCAATACACTGTTCTCATTACTGGGGGCGTATTAGTGAACCGAATGGATAAAAATCCCTGCATTTCTGTTTGTTAGGAGTAATAGAGAGGTTTAAAGCTTGAGCTTGAAATGGCATTAGGCCTAATGTAATGCCTATACCACTACCTTGTAGTTTTTCAAAATAAAAACTATAAACTCCATCTTAAGCAGTGACATTGATCTTCTGTGCTTTCTCTTGTACTTTACCACTACACATCCAAGTAATATTTATAACACTCTCTCACATTAATAATGAGTTATTTTATTAATGAAACTGCCAATTTTGAGGTGGCCAAAATTTAGTTCCTGTCATCGCTCTCCTCACCCACATCCCCAACTCCACTCCCAGTTGACCACTACAGAACTATTTCATCAAACATATTGAGAATATCAGTCTTTTAAGAAACCAAATTTAGGATTTTAAAAAAATTGGCAAAGAAACCCAAAAGGCATTTCTCCAAAGAAGATACACAAATGGCCAACAGGTATATGAAAAAAATGCTCAACATCACTAATTATCAGGGAAATGCAAATTAAAACCATGATGAGATATCATCCCACCCTTGTTACATGGCTACTATTAAAAAAAAAAAGATAACAAGTATTAGTGAAGATGTGGAGAAAAGGAAACCCTTGTGCAGTGTTTGTGGGAATGTAAATTGGTGCAGCCACTATAGAAACAGTATGAAGGTTCCTCCAAAAATTAAAATTAAAACTAGAATATGATCCAGCAATTCTACCTCTGGGTATTTATCCAAAGAAAACAAAAACACTAACTCAAAAAGATATATGCACTCCCATGTTCATTGCAGCATTATTTACAATAGCCAACATATGGAAAAACCTGTTTTCATTGATGGATAAATAAAAAAAATGTGATATTTATGTGTGGTGTGTGTGTATGTGTAGTAGAATATTATTCAGCTATAAAAAACTAATGAAATCTTGCCATTTGAGACAAAATGGATAGAACTTATGGGCATTATGGTAAATAAAATAAGTCAGGGAAGACAAACACTGTATGAGCTCACTTATATATGGAATCTTAAAAAAAAAAAATTCACTGATACAGAGAACAGATTGGTGTTTGCCAGAGATGGAGAATGGGACATTACTGGGAAAAATGGGTGAAGGAGGTCAAAAAGTACAAACTTCCAGTGATAAAATAAATAAGCCATAGAACGAAATGCATGGCATGACAGCTATAGTTAATAATACTGTATTGCATATTTGAAAGTTGCCAAGAGAATAGATCTTTTAAGTTCTCATCTCAAGAAAAAAATTGGAACTGTGTGGTGACAGATGTTAATTAGATTTATTGTGATGATTATTATGCAAAATATAAAAATATTGAATTGTTGTGTTGTATACCTGAAACTAATACAATGTTAGATGTCAATTAAATCTCAATTTAAAAAAAAATCTTCTAGAAACAAACATAGGAGAAAATCTCTGTGACCTTGTTTTGAGCAAAGATTTCTTAGGATAGAAAAAGCAGGAAATGTAATAGAAAAAAATAAATTAGACTTCATCAAAATCTTTAAATTTGCACTTAAAAGACACTGTTAATAATGTAAAAAGAGAAATGATGAACTGGAAAAAAAATATCTACAAAACATATTTGACAAGGTCTGGTGCCCAAGATATATATGAACTCCTACTACTTGATTTAAAAAAAATTTTTTTTTTAAATGAGCAAAAGTCTTGAATAAACACTTCATAAAATAAAATATGTGAATGATTAATAAGTATAGAAAATGGCGTTCAATATCATTAGTCATCAGGAAATGCCAACTACATGGATATGTCAGTAGACAGCCATAAAAATGAAAGAAAAATTTAAGATTGACCATACCAAATGTTGGTGAGATGTAGATGAACCAGAATTTGCAAACACTGTTGGTGGAACTATAGAATGATATAATCCTTTTGGAAAAATATCTAGCAGTTTCTTATAAAACTTATATCTACTTATGACCCAATAACTTCAATACTAGATAGTCTCCAAAAGAAATGAAAATAATTATGCACAAAAAGGCTTTTACAAGAATGTTCATAGCAGCTTTATTCATAATAGCCCCAAACTGGAAGCAGGCCAATGGAATGGATAAACAAATAGATAGGCATTTATACAATGGCATATTACTCATCAATAAAAAGAAACAAATTACTGATACATAGAACGACATGGATGAATTTCAAAAACATGACTAATGAAAGAATTTTAACAAAATTATGCATACTGTAAATTCTGTTTATGTTTTGCAACAGGCAAGACTAGTCTATAGTACAGAAAGCAGAACAGTGGTTAACAAGTAGAGAAGTGGGGACAAAACTGACTGGAAAGAGATATGATGTAGTTTGCTTGGGCGGTGGTAATGCTCTATATCTGAATAGGGATTTGAATTACACAGCGGTTTGCATTTCTCAAAATTCACTGACTGACACTTTTAATATTTCGGCACGTATATTTTACCTCAAAAGAAAATGAGAAGGTATGGTAAAACTTTGAACTCTAGTTAGTGATGTATATGCTGAAGTACTTAGGGTGAAGTGTACTGATGACTATAACTTTTTTGAAACGCATTAAAAAAGATGGATTGGTGAACAGGATAGATGATAGGTAGTAGATAAGACATATATACTAAAATGTTAATAAAATTTAGATGTTGCTATATGGATGTTCACTATAGAATTCTTCCAGCTTTGCTGTATATTTGAAGTTTTTTTATTTTAAAATTAAATGAATGTTGAAAAACATGGGAAAAATATTAGAATATTACAAGTAACAAAATATCAATGAAGCTTAAGACATTAAATGAATAACAGGCAAAAATTATGTTACTAAAACTGATTCATGAACAAATATAAAACCTGAATTAAATCACTAATCATAAAAGGAATAAATAGACAATCAAAATTTTTCCTCCATGACTACAAAAAGACAAAAAGTCCTCAAAATTTTATAGATGAGTCTTATAAAACCTTCAAGGAAATGATAACCCCTTTTTTTATGCAAGTATTTTAAGAAAATACAAGGATGAAAGAAAGCATGCTATTGATGCCAAGATCAGATGTGTAGAATAGGCAAATCTATATGGGCAAAAGGTAAATTAGTGATTGCCTAGGAGGAGGGTTTGGACTTAAATGTTTTAAGATTGGGTTGTGGTGATGATTATACAACTCTGTGAATGTGCTAGAGACCATTGCATTATATGCTTTGAATAGGTGAACTTCGTGATGTGTAAAACATAATCTCAATAAAGCTTTTAAAAAGACCAGAGGAATGCAAGAAAAAAATTGTATACTATCTCACTTATGAACATAAACAGGAAATTTTTAAGTTAAATACTAATGAAAGTTAATTCTGTTTTTACTACTCTACCTAAGTAGGGTGATTCCAGGAATGCAACAATTCTTCCACACAAGAGCACCTACTGATACAACTTAATATTTAAAAATAAAATAATAAAAACCATATGACTGTTTCAATAAATTTATTTTTTATGTAACAGATATTTATTGCATGCCTATTATGTGAAAGACACTATACATTAGTAAACAAAAGGGAAAAATTCCTAGTCTTCGATAGAAATAGAAAATGCATTTCATGAAATTTTATACCAATTCTTAGCAAAATATGATTAGAAGAGAACTCTTATAGTAAATCAAAAGTGTTGATCAAGGAGACAATGACAGCTGACAGTTTGTAAATAAGCAAAAACTAATTTCAGAAAGAAATAATAATTAATTTTTGACCATGATCATTTTAATCCACACACCTCTCCCAAATCTCCTCCTCACTAATTCTCCAGTTGTGTTTCATGATCTGAGAGACTTGCTGAAATTCTCTGTTTCATTTTGGAGTTGCCACAGGCCCTGTGCAGCACTTGCTCTGCCACTGACAGTCTCCTGTTCTGCCATTTCTGTAGCACCATTAGGGCTGAGTGGCAGAGCTCTTGTCTAGCAGTGTGCTGGGGAGTCTTCTCTTGTCATGAAGCCCCCTCATGGCTGGGGATAGTTGGCCATTAGGTAAATGGTTTGATGCAGGATATACAAATGTATTATTTGTAGTGGACATGCATTCATCCAATAAATGATTTCAACTATCCCCATTGTCCTTGGATGTCTACACCTGCAATTCCATGGTGGTACCAATATATATCTTTTAGGTCTTTGCCTTGCAAATGACAGAATCTAATCAATACTTAATAATTAATACTTATGCAAAATAAAGTAAGACAACAAGAATAATAAAGCATTTAAAAGGAAATTAGTAAGCTGAGACTGGGGTAGATCCCAGCATCAAGGGGAGAGTCAGTGGGTCAAGGTGGTAAAGAACATAGGCTTTGGGGTAAGTCTATTTGGTTTCAAATTCCATCCCACCACTTAGCACTCTGAGTCAGTTTCCTCTTCTTAAAACAAGGACAACCAAAGCATTTCCCTAAAGCAACTGTTGTGATATTTAAATGCGATAATGTGTGTAAAGTGTTTAGCACAGTGCCTGACATGATGTACATATCTAATCATGTGCTCTTACTATATAACTCATGTTTATAAATTTGCCTTGAAAAGAATCTAGGGTAACACTAGTGATCTTATTAGCAGGGACACTGGAATAGGTTGTCAGAGTGCTGCAGATGGAATGGCTGACCTCTGCCTCTCTGGATCTCTCAAGATTAAAATTCCTTATAGAGTGAATGAATAGTCTGACACTGTCCATGTGTTCATTCCTGTACAAGCCAGTGTGCCAGGAAGAATAGTGAATAATGAGCAAGGGAGGGGAGAGGATTTGGGGGCACCATGATTGACAGTCTCTCTGGAACTCCGCTGAACAAGCGGAGTTTAGCTACTAGAAGGATGGTAAAGATAAACTGAGCAGGCAATAACAGTGTCTTCCATAGTGTGTGTAATAAGTTAAATATTTTTGTAAGAAAAATTGCTAGGTTTATCCACCCACCTTCCTCTGACTAGGACTGAACTGGTATCATTCTAAGAAAATCAACGCCACCTTTTCTTAAGTATTTTTAAGAAAAGCTATAGGGTATGTTGCAGATCCTGACATCAAGAGAATTCTCCTTAATATCTAGGTACTACTTGTTGCCGTTCTACCCAGTTTCCTCATCATTCTGATGTAGTAGTCTATTACTAGGAGCACTAGAAATATTTTCTCAGCAACCTCCTCAAACCTGCCTTCACTTCCTTGTTCTTCAGGCTGTAGATGAGAGGATTCGACATGGGGGTGACCACGCTGTACTGTAAGGAGAAGATTAACTCTTGAGTGGATCCTGAGTTGGGCATGAGATAGCGGAGAAATCCTGAGCCATAAAAGAAGGTCACTGCAGTGAGGTGGGAGGAGCAGGTGGAAAAGGCCTTGCTTCTGCCTGTGGTGGAGCTGATGCTCAGGATGGTGGACAAAATGCAAACATAGGAAAAAAAAATCGCGAGGAAATTTCCAAAGAAATGCAGGAAGCTAGAGCAGAGCAGGGCAGTAAAACTTGCAGTCACATCAGAGCAGGACAAAGGGTAGAGAGAGGGCAGCTCACAGCTGTAGTGGTGGATATTTTGAGCCTCACAAAAGTCTAAATCAAGAGCTACAAGGATATTGATGAGAGCATCCAGAAAAGCCAAACCCCATGAGCCCCACACCAGCCCCATACACAGTCGTCTGTTCATCACCTGGCCATAGAGCAGAGGAGAGCTGATGGCAACATAGCGGTTGTAGGCCATCGCAGCCAGTAGGCAGGATTCAGCGCCTCCTGTGGTAAACACAAAGAAGACCTGAGCCATGCAGCCCTCTAAGGAGATGGTTTTCTTCTCAGACAGGAGGTTCTCCAAAAGCTTGGGCACAGTGACGGAGGAGTGGCAGAGATCCAAGAAGGACAGTTGTCCCAGGAAAAAGTACATGGGGATGTGGAGATGGGAATCCAGCCTGATCACCAGCAGCAGCATCAGGTTCCCCATCAGGGTCAGGAGGTAAATGACAAGGAACAGCACAAAGAGCAGAGCCTGGGTCAGGGGGTCAGCAGACAGCCCGATGAGCATGAACTCGGAGACAACACTGTGGTTTCTCATTGCCTTCAGGGTTTTCTTTGGAATGTCACAATTAATTGGGGGAAGCCTTTTCTTATGCCTAACAGATAGCTCAGTGTTTTAACCCTCTTCTCCATCTACAAAGTTTCATGTCTATTCGAAAATGTATGTTCTGAAATGATAAACTTCCCTAAGTCTCTAGATTTCCTAAAACCTGTAATAATCTTTTCTTCAGGATACTAACCCTAGATCAACTCTTTGTTCACCTTTATTGTTCTTCTTTTAATGTCTTAGATTTGTTACTATTGTTTTATTATTAAATCTACCGAAAGATGTTTGTAAACTGTTGATGTAATCCAGTAGAGAGAGAGAAGTTACAGGACAAATAAGATAAAATGATGTCTCTGAGAGCAGTTAGGTTTCAGAGAAGAAGCAGAGCATGGCCTGAGGTGAGAGTGAGTTTACTTCATCCAACAAACATGCATGGAGTAGTTAGATTTGGTGTTAGGAAAGAAGCAGTTCTCAGCTAATGGCTTTTATTTTTCAAAAAATATTTAACTGAGATTATTAATGGAAGGTGAAAAAGGGTAGTGGCTGGACATTTGCAGATTGAGGAGAAAGGGAGTTAATTAGAGAGAAAGCAGCACAGAGCTATTCCAGATGCTATGCAGTTTATCAAGAAACTGTTGACAGATATGGAAACTTACTCTGGTCATAATCTCCATGGCCAGTTTGTGTGATCTATTCAGATTCAGTTCTGGTCTGTGCCCTCATGCCATTTGTAAATATAGACTACTTACCAACTTTCTGAAGCTTGGCTTTCTTTTTTTCTGATGCTGAACTGATAACCTAGATTACAACCATCGACTCGGGATAACTCTTCAACACTATTAACTACACCATCTCGACCTTCATGTCTTGCTCTCTCTCTTGTGTTCATACTGCAAGATCAGCACATTCAATTTCTCCAATGACTTATGATTTCTCTTCCACTGTTTATCCAAACAACACAGAGCATTAAAGATATTCTTAGGAATCAAATCCACATTATCTGTATTTCTCACCTAGTTGAACAATAACTAGCACAGAATTAAAGAAAAATCTTTTCAAGTCCAGTGGTCCAGAAGATAAATAAGTTTGAATGTCAGTGTGAGAATCTGGTATGAAGGTGGAGTTTGAAAATTCCTTTTGAATATAGGTCTCTTCTTTGATTTCTAAAAGAGGAAAATAAATTGGTAAATTGTGATGTCATTTCTAAAAACTTCCAGTCATGTGGAATTTTCCATTATTATTACTTTCTTTTCTTTTAATTTTACTCATCACTCTAGCTCTAGCTACAGTGACCTGGATCCATCCTGAGAATAGTACATCATTGGCAGAAGATACTGGAAAAGCAAGGAATCAAGCCATGAAATATAGACTGAGAGCCGCCCATTACAATTTTGGAGGGCAGCAAAAAGAAGGTCCCTCCATTCTACTCATCTCCAAATGGAGCCCCACTTACTAGCACTAGAAATTCCTTAAACTTTAGGGAAACTTTCTTTCTTGGACATACAGGCCAAAGTGTGAAAATCTTGCATAGGGCATTTTCATGAAGGACAAACCTAGAAATTGTATCCTGTCAGGGGCCAGACTTTCTCACAGGTAGAGGTATACTGTGTTAATTATCTGAGGGGTCACAGAAATAAATAAAATCTTCACTTTTACCTGGTGCTGCAATTTCACTATTCTTGATATTTCATTTATTCAGACTAGTGAGTCCAAATTCAAGAATGGAAACATTTCTGAGAATGTTACCACTATATGTTTTCAGTTATTATTATCACAGTTAGGTGGAGTTAGCTGATTCCATCATTTCCAAAGAAAAGCTGTCTGAGAGAAGCTCATTTTAGAATGAGACATACAAAAATACCTAGCATTGTAAATCGGCCCAAAGCAGTTGCTCAAAAAAGTGTTGTTTAAAAATAAAAATGAATGCATGAATGAGTGAATGAGTAGATGAATGAATGAGACTCAGGAAGAGAATAGTCTATGGTTTTACACTCACAGAGAAGAGACCTGATTAGGAACCAGTAAAGGATCTGGACACCCTGGGCTCCCATGAAACCAGATGTATAGCAAGGACCCTAGAGAAAAATCTCACCAACTGGAGAAGTTTGCCCCAGTGTAGTGTCTCCTGCACTGTTCTGAACTTCCACATACCTTGAAATACATAATGATGGGGGATACTTATAATTAAAGATATAATTTATTTCTGGGCTCTGTATGTGTTGCGTGCTCAGAGAGTGTTATTTTTGAGTCATGAAATGCCCAAAGTCTATCACCGATATCCTGCTCTCCTCCTACCTATTACAGACAGCTATGAGCCTCCCCAAACTTCCAGGTTTCTGGTAAAATGTGGGCTTTCAGCACCAGAAACAAGGAATATAGCAAAATAGAAGAAAGAAACTTGTCTCGATTGTCCCATATGTAAAATGAAAGGTAAAAATAATTACCTTGGAAAGTTGCGAGGACTTAACTTACTAAGTATAGTGCTGAGGACAATTGAGGTGCTGAAGTCAATTGAGGTGCTGAAGAATCGCTAGATTCTTTTTTCTTCACCCCCAATCCAAATGTTTAATTTTCCCAAAAGGAGGAAGAGAAGTGATTTTGAGAAGCAGACCAGAACATTTCAGGTAACAGAAATGGATACTACATCAGAGAGAAATATTCTCCTACCTCCGGTATGGGAGAACAAAGAAAAAATGAGAGGCCTGAAAGGGAACAGAAGTGCCTGCTGAGAGAATGACAAGAAATGGTGGAAATTGAGGGTAAAAGGATCCTACACGGAGAACACAGGAGCAGAGAAAACCATCAGAGAACAGAGGAAAATCATTACCGTGTTTCTCTTTTCTTTTCGGAATACATACTGTTTTTCTGAGTTGGTGGGCTTGCCTCAGAGCTCAGGAGAACTTTACAAGAGAGAAAACGTACCAAAATGGTTCAATCATGTGAACTGATATTGCTTTTTCTATTTAAGACTTTCTGTGCATAAAGAGAAATATGCACAAAAGTCTCTGCAAATAGTCTTCAGAAAGCCCTTCTGAACTTTGACAGCATTTTTGCTCTTATCTCTTAATAATGCCATAAAATGACAAAGAAAAGAAAAGCACGAAAATTACAAATTTCTAACAAGTAATAAAGCAACTTTTTTCATACTTCCTCTACAATAATTATACAATCATTTCTTCACAAAGCTCTCTCTACAACTATTAATATATTTCTAAGAGTACCTTCCTAACAAAAGAGGCTCTGGTCCAGCCATTCGGAAAAGCTCGTGGGTTAAGGTGGCCAATAGGATGGCAAGGTATGCCCTGAAAGCCCAGAGGATGTCTCGACCACCCTGATTGCCAGAAAGCTCAGCCTGAAGCACACTTTGAACTCATTAGCTAAAAATGGTAAAATCCCTCTGAGATTTCCTGCTGAAGCGAAGTGACTCACAGCTTATCTTTAGATTATCTTGCTAATGATCTCATGTATTTATTATATATAATAAAAACAATTATTCTTATATATAACTTACTGTTATTAGGTCAATGGTAATTTAAATTTACCTACATATTTGACCTCTTTTTGCTCAACTTTTTCTACTATAGTGGATGAATTTAACACAAATTAGACAAAGCTAAAAGGTATTAATGAATCAACAAATAAATCAGAAGAAAATAAGAACTTCCATCTGTGAGCATTTTCTTTCTCCTTGAAAAACTTATTTTAATTTTTTTTTAGTGAAAGTCTTCTAATAATGTATTTATTTCACCTTCATTCTTAAAGGACTTTTACTGGACATAGAATCCTAATGGAGGAGTTATTTTTTTATTCAGTACTTCGAAGATAATACCTCATTGTCTTCTGTCTCCTTGTTAGTCTAATGTTTCTCTTGAGAAGTCAGTTGTTAGTCTAATTGTACTTCTCTGTAGTTAACTTGTATTTTTTCTTGCTGTTTTAAATATTTTCTCTTTTGATTTTTAGTAATTTTTATTATGATGTGACAAAGTATGACTTTCTTTTTATTTATCATACTTGGGATTTACTTATAGGACTTCTAGCATTTGTAGTCGATGTATTTTTTCAGTTTGGAAAACGTTCATCCATTATCTTACATATTGCCTTATTGTTTCATCATTACCTCA
The DNA here is from genome assembly GCF_902729225.1 of Pteropus medius. Taxonomy (NCBI): domain Eukaryota; kingdom Metazoa; phylum Chordata; class Mammalia; order Chiroptera; family Pteropodidae; genus Pteropus; species Pteropus medius. The sequence goes on along the minus strand of NW_024349519.1, from coordinate 1,724,010 downwards.
TTCTTTCTCTCTTTGTGTATGTTGTCCTCATTCTACACATTATATATCTCACACTGTCTTTTTTTTCTTCATTCTTTCTGTGCCTTACTGTGCATATTTTCTTCTTACATATCTTACAAGTAACTAGTACACTCTCAAAACTTTCTAACCTCCTTTACGTATATCCACTAAGATCTTAATTTCAGCCATTGAGTCTTTCATTTCTAGAATTTTCACTTACATTTTTTATAGTTTCTAGAAAATGATGCCAAAATTCTCAATCTTATCTTAAATTTCCATAATAGTTTAAACTTATTTTAAAGTAGTGCATCTGGATCTGTTTCCATTGTCTTTAGTTTTTGTTTCTCCATATTCTTGTTTAATTTTTTCTATTGAGAACAAGATATTATTACGAAAAATTATAGAAATAACTTGAGGCTCTGCATTATATTCTCTTCCTCCAGAGAAAATTTCACTTGCTTTTATCAGACAGCCATGAGCATCGACAATTCTGTATCACTCTGTGTTTCCAGGGCCTAGATAAGGCTGGCCTTCAATCCGTACAAAGCCAGCTTGTTTCCAACCTAACTTTACTTTAGGATGTTACCCTTTGAGGTTCCAACTCACTCCCTTGGTGGTCCTTGAATTCCACTTTTCCCATTAACTTTAAGAAACTCAAAATAATTTTTAACATTCTTAATTTCTTCTTAAAAATGCCCCAGTGAGAAAAAGGGACCCCCAAATGCTGAGCTTGCTTCTCTGGATTTTCTTCTTTGGGAAGATGGCTCCATAATTCTTCAGTGCTTTCTTAGCTCTCAGATATCTTCAGAGCAGATCTTTATAATATGCTGTTCAGGATGTGGTTCCATAGTGTAGTGGTTAGCATGTCTACTTTACAACTTTACACGCAGAAGGTCGTGGGTTCATGCCCCAGTGGAGCCATAGTCCATGGTCTGTGGCCATGCTTCCCTGAACAAGCCTGATGTCTGATCTCGGAAGCTAAGCAGGGTTAGGTCTGGTTAATACTTAGATGGGAGACCGCCTAGGTGCCGTAGGCATAAAAAAATAAAAAAATGCTGTTCAGATTTTTTTGATTTTGAATGTGTTGGTCCAAATTACCTAGTTAGTAGTTACCAGAAGTAATAATTTTATTTTAGTCCATGCCTAATCTATTAGTATAATTAGGTATTGTTAATTTATTATTCGATGATGCTGATTTTGTTAGCCCTGACTTGATTTACTTTATTCTTTTGTCTACATTTTTCTCTAATCCCAATTTTTATCATTTGCTCTTTGCTCTCAACCCCTTTTAAAGAAATGTTCATATTACATATTTCTATCAAAAGATGCATAAGCAATAATTTAGTTTATTTTTCTCATAGATTGGTTCCTTCCATTGCATTGCATGTCAATTAAGATGAATTTGGATGAAAATGAGAGAAAATCTAAATAGCCATAGTTTAACTCATAAGAATATTTCTTTTTACTTAAGTCTGGGGGTATGAGATATTGATTTTGGTTCAGCATTTCCATGATAAGTTATTAGTTCAATATGACTATAATCTTTTGCCCTTTCCCTTTTAGTCTCATTAAGACTTCTGAAGCTCCTAGCATCACATTCTCATAAATTGTGTCCAAATTAGAGGGAAAGGAAAAGCATATTCCACCAAAAGATTCTCTTTAGACCCATTGGCAAATACTGTATCACATGGCTATCCTTAGCTACAAGGAAGACTGGGACACTGAGTGTCTGGAAAAGGAGAGAATGAATGGTTCAGACAATAATGAATTATTCCCTGGTGCTGAGTATCTAAATAAAATTAGAGTTGTTAGTAAGTAAAAAGGTAAAATAACAATAATATAGGCAAGCAACAGTGTCCACCAATGTGGCATGTTTCTTTCCTTCCTAATTTTGAATGTCTTTGCCATAGTATGCCAGAATTCTCATTGTTACTATTACCTTGCTATTTGTCTTTTCTTTTTGCTATAGATTAAGAGCTTGAATATTTTGTTGTATGCATTTTTTTGTATTTAATATATAAGAACATTTATACCCATCTGCAACTAGCTACCCCTATTTCAACTATTTGTACTCCTCCTTTAGTTAGGTAGATACTATAGACTAAATTGTATCCCTCACAAAATTCATATGCTGTAGTCTTAACCTAATGTGATAATATTAACTTTTACCATGTGGCATTTGGGAGATAATTAGCCTTAGATGAGGTCATGAAGCAAGGCCCTCATGATGGGTGGGATTAGTACCCTTTTAAGAAGAGATCAGAGAAGTTGCTCTCTCTGAATATCCACTACACAAGTCTATGATATTTTATTATGGCAGACAGAGCTAACACAGTACACAAGATGTCCCTTCCTAATCCAAGACAAATACTCCACCTATGCTTCAGACATTATTCCATTCTGCTTTCTCTGGGATCTAGCTCCTTCAAACTTGCTATTTCTCTGTTGCTATTCCATTTTTTATCTCCATTTGTCTTTTGCATTTAGCACTTAGCACATTCAAACTATTTCTGTGTGTATGTGTGTGTTTCATAACATGTATTTTTTTCTAAAAATACTTTCCCAGTCCCATATACCCCTACAGCTTCTGACTTAATTCTGTCATATCCTAATACTCAAATGTATTAAAGTAATCATTGTATTACCTGGCATCATTTTGGTATCAACCACTCTTCTGAAGCTTCTCTATGGTTTACTAGTGACCTCTGAAACCAGTATGAATTTGCTCTAAAACATTGAAATGCATAAAATGCCATTTTCTGTATTTTTCAATGTTTTCTGTTTTTTATTTATTTTAGAAAATTTTTATTACATAATTTTTCAAACATATGTAAAGACTTGAAAAATATAAAGTACCTCCACTACACACCATGAATATTTAACAAATCTTAACTTTTACCATATTTGCTTCAAATTATTTTTTGAAGTGGGACATTATAGATTTGAAGTCTTCTTTATACCCTTCCCCCATCCCTTACTCTACCCCATAGATAACCACTATCTTAAGGTCAGAATGTAGCCTCTTATTATAGGTAGAATGGCCCCCCAAAGATATCCACTCCCTAATCTTTTGAATCTGTGAATATGTTACCTTACATGGCAAAAGGGACTTTGTAAATGTCATTAAGGTTACAGACTTCAAAATAAGATTGTCCTGGATTATCCAGGTTGGCCCAATCTAATCACATGAGCCCTTAAAAGCAGAGAACTTTCTCCCTTTGGTGCGAGAGATGTGGTAGAAATGGAAGTCAAAGAGATTCAAAACAAACGAAGACTAGACCCATCATTGCTTGAGGAAGAACATATAGAAAGCATGAGTAGTAATGTAGCCAGCTTCTAGGAGCAAAGCCCAGCCCCTAGCTGATAGCCAACAACAATAACAACAACAACAGCAAAAAACAAAAACAAAAAAACAGAAACCTTAGTGCTACAATTTCAAGAAACTAAATTCTGCCATCATTCTGAGCTCAAAAGTGGATTCATGCCTAGAACTCCCAGGAAGGAAAGCAGTCCTGCCAACACCTCAACTTCTGCCTGCTGAGACACTAAGCAGAGGACCCAGCTGTGCCTGGACTTTGACCTAGAACCTTGAGATAACAAATAGGTATGGTTTATTGTTTTAATTTGCTAAATTCATGGTAATTCATTATAACTTCATAGAAAACTAGAACACTTCCTCATGCATGCTTTTATATTTTTATTACATATATATCTATGTTTTTAAACTTGAAATAAATATATCTCACTATATGAAACATTCTGAAATTAGCTTTATTTCCACATTGTGTGTATGTATATATGTATATGTATGTATGTGTGTGTGTGTATATTCCTATTCTAAGGTTCAAATAAATTAAGCAATTTTCCCAAAGCCTTGCAGGCTAGAAGTTTAAAGGTAGCTAAGAGCCAGGATCTAGCCTCAAGTTTATTTAAATCTAAAATATTTTGTATGTTGCCTGTTTCAAACACACACATATTATATATACGAAACATAAGTGAAATGTCGTATATCTATATCTATTTATCTATCTAACTATCTATCTTTGGATCTATCTATCTATACACACACACACACACACATCATTTGCAGCTCATTTATTCTGGCCTTGAGAAAGCAAGATAAGTGATATTTTACTTCTTAACTGAACTGGAAAGAGAAATGCCTTCTCTGATTTAGATAAGCTGGAATCAGAGGCTTCTTTAACCCTGGAGCATCATGGCGCTATGAGGTCAGGCGCCTCCTGTGATTGTTAAGAAAGAAAGCCGAGGCTCTAAGTTATAGAAAACAAAATTAAGATAGTTTCTTTAATGAGATTAATCAGATATGGCAGGCTGTATTGCCATTTTTACCTGAGGTAGAAACAAAACAGAAATGATCACAAACTGTAAGGCAGATTAGGAAGGCCTAGGAGATGTGGAGTTTGACTGACTAGTATAATGGCTTGTTCATAATGGCTGAGAATAAAGCCTGTGAGCTACATTTTCACTTCCTACTCTTACTTCTTTTCCTCTTTTATTCTTCTTCTTTTAACATAACCTAAAATTAAAGGTAATTAGAATAAGAGAAAAATACAAAATTAAACCTTGACTCCCTTCTTAACATTTAAATTATACCTTTTTAAAACAGATTCTTAATATCATATTTTAAAAATAGTGCTTGAGTAACCATTGTATCAGAGATTTTTTTTTTTTTTAAGAAGCATATGAAGCTCAAGTTTATGAAATCTATGGACGCATGAGAATAAATATTCCCGCTAGTTCAGACCTAATGGCTAGGACATCACTGCCCCCTGTGGCACAATTTCAGAATGACAAGTTCTAATTTTTGAAAGTTTATTTTTCAAATTCGAGTTTTGATAGCCAATGTCAAAGAAGCCATTGCTTGGGGTAGAGAGAGTTGTCACAGATCCCAGAGAGACATGAGAAGGATAGCAATTTTGGACAGAGACACAACCAGAGAGAGTTATCCCGGTTTTTCTTTTCTTTCAGGTCTCCGAGGTATAGTGGCAGAGAGGTTGAAGAAGAATTGCGTAATAAGAAAACCTGGAGTTGAACTATATCAGAACAGTGTGCAGCCACAGCATTAGTACACAGAAAAACTAGCAGACACTAAAATCAAGTTTAGACTACAAGCATTGCTCTTTCATGTACTATGTAAATATGTACGTAATATATATTTTATATATATATATATTACCTAGGTCTCTCTTTCTTTTTATATACACATTTATGAAGTATAAAAGACCCAGCTTCAAAATATGTCATTTATGGTCTATTTGATTGTGAATAAGTTACTTAACCTTCTAATATTCGGTTTCCTTACCTACAGAATAGTGATAATCATGGTAATTCAGTGAATTTTTACAACTCAGTTTAGTGAGTTTTGCAGTTAAATAATGATAATAATAAGAAATAATAACTTATATGATGGAGTCTTTACCATGTACTACATACTATTTTAAGTGTTTTCCTTTGATTTTCTTGTTTCTTCTCAAGACATTTATAAAGCATGTAAAGGTCTTAGCTAATACTATGTCAGCAATTTGTGCTCAATAAATTATATTTTAAAAGTCTGTAGAGCTTTCTCTATATTTCATTCAAGTAGGAGGAAGACAATTGTTTAAACAGTTCAGCCAACAAGAATTCTTACCAAAGCACTGGGCTCTTGGAATATAAAGTTGAGTAAGAGAGAGTCTCTACTTTTAAGACACTCACATTGTAATGAGGAAGAAATTTATATTAACGGCTATAAGGTAATATCGTAATTTATATTCTAACAGTGTGACAAGATTGCTGTGGCAGTTCCAAGGAAGAAAACATCATTCTGTATCAGATGGTCAGGGAAACTTTATAGGAAAGATACGATTTGACTCTGTCCTGTCTAGGTAAGCAAGTCTTAGAATAAGAAGCAAGAGAAAACATTTTCCAGGTAGAAGAAACTGTTTAGTAAAGGGAGAGAGATGCGAAAGTGTAATGTATGGGTTTAAGATCATGGCCTTGGATGTTAAACACAATAGAATCCCAGCTTTTCTCCTCATCTGCTTTATGACCTTGGCCAGGCTTCTTCTCTTTCTCCTGTTTCCTTGCCTAGAAAATGGATTTGATCATATGACCCCATCATAGCTTGGTCATGAGGATTCAATGAGATGTAAATATAACATTTAGCGCATTGTCAGGCTCATTAGTGTTTAGTTATTATTAATATATTTCCCTCTAAGCTGTCATTCAGTGAAAAGAGTAAGCCATCTAATTAATTGCTAGATTTGTTAAGCAGAATAGACCACATCAAACAGACATATCAATTGTAAGATGCATCTGAATTTCAGAATCACTAGAATATGAAAAATGTGCATCTTAGAATCAAAGAAAGTATATTATCATCATTATGATAACCAGTCTGCAAAGAATCTGTGATATCATGCTGAATATTTAAATTTGATCCTATTGTTAAAATCCTTTCCTTCTTGGCGGTTTCTAGACACTCTGTTTGTAATTCTTAAATCACACATTAAGGTTAATGTTCAGTTTTCTGTCTCACGTGGTTGCTAATATATCCTCAGCAAATACCAGACATTCCACAGATTATGGAATTAGGTGGAATCTGACCAACCTGGGGTTGCATTAGGGTGAGAGATGCTCATCAGGGTCTTATCCTAAAACTCAAAGAATAAGCCATAACCTCAGTACCAAATGAATGCAAAAATAAATTTTAAAAAAGTAGTTTTTTCTTGAGCCTTATAGCTGATAGATAGCTCACTTCCTCTCAAGGTGTGTTTGGTAATCCTACAAAACAAACAACTACATAGGCGGTTACCAAACTTTAGCATGCATCTGAATCACGTGTTAAACACTGGTTGCTGGACCCCACCCCAAGAATTTCCAGCAGTTTCAGTAGGTCCAAGGGTGGAGCGAGAAAACTTGACTTTCTAAAAGTTTCCTAAGCAGGACTGACACATCTTGTCTGAGGACTACACTTTGAGAACAACTGCAGTAGGAGAAGTTGAGCCTCCAGAACCCAACCCACAGCCAACTATTCTGATGGGCACTTGGCTCATCTGACCCTCTCTCTAATGGGATGGCTAAGTCGGCATTAGTGCCCAGGAGGCTGTGAGCCTCTCCAGTCCACTGCCTTCTCTGGCATTGGCTCTTCTTCTTGTTTGGTATTTTCTAAATCCACAAAGATATTAAAATATTGTCCTGGGAGAAGCAACTATGAACCTTTTGAGCATCACTAGCCAGAGGGAGAGATGACTAGGGAGTGGGATTCTTCCAAGTGTCTTGGGGTCTTGTTACTGCAAACTACACTGTTGTCTCTTCAGTCTCCAGCAGCTTCTGCCTCTTTCAACAGATCACAGGAAGCTTAGTTGAGGGAAATTTGTGGAAGCAGCTCCCTAGTGTCTGAAACCTCTTGAGGGCAAGGTCGTTTGCCTCTGTCGTCTAGAGACTTCTAAAGAAATTGGCCAGATGCCCACTTTGTCTTCAGCCTTCTCTCGGCAAAAACATAAGAAATGCAAAAAAGAGGAGATGCCCTTGAGGCTTTCCTAGTGAGATCCAGCCTGGTCTGCCAGAACCAATTACCTATACAAATTGCCCTCAGCCTCGCTCTCTCCAGTTGTTCAGAAGCTAGCTGGGAGAATATTCTGGATTTAGAAAATATTTGTTGACTGATATAAGAGATGGAGTAGACCATCAAGACCCTGAACTATAAACATTTAAAACACATCAATAAGCATATCCAGCATTTTATTGCTGGAGCTTTTGAACAGAATAGACCCCTCCTTTCCAGCACTGTTTACATATCCTTTCTACTGCTTTGTGGTTGTTACAACCACCACTCTGTTGAACTCCATCCCTGAAAAACATTGTCATTTGCTGCAAGGCATCACTGCTGAACTACAAAACAACTACCCAAGGACTTGGACCATTCTCCTCCGGTTATTTTACTCCCAGTTTCCATCCCAGTGCTCAAGACACAGCAGGTGCTTAATGAACATGTACAAAATAAATCAGTGTTAACATCAACTTCCTGATCTTTCCGATCAGTACTGTTTTATCCCTGCTACCCTCTCCGCGAGGATACCTCAGGTGTTCTTTTTTCTTACAAACCCTCGCCCTCGTGATACCTCTCTTCTCATTGTAGAAAGAGGATTGAGATGGTTCACATGGATGAGCAGAACTCGTACACCTGTAGTCTTCACTATGAAAATCTTTTACTTAGGTTTTTGAACAGAGATTTTAAACAGTTTAATAAAACTTATCAAATCCTTTCTCTTATTTCTGCTACTGTGCTTTCCAAAAGCATGTCCAGGTACACTGATATTCTCTTCTTAAACCTTCATTTCCCCTGTAAGCTGGCTTCCACACATTCTCCTATTCAGGGACTGCACACTATTTGGGCACCAAAATCTTATTCTTGGCAAATTTTAACTACATCTTTCTTCTTTGATTTCTTTACTTGCTTGAATACTGTGAAATTGTACTTTCCTAGTTTCCTCATACTTCTTGGAATTCTTTTTCTCTGCTTAATAGGTCCTTTCATCTAAATGATGGGAGTCTCCAGCCAGAACTTTTAGAGTTCGCACATGCTGTGGTAACTAGCAATGCTACTCACCGCTATTCCAGTTCTCTGAGCACATGGCGGGACAAGACTTCTCTGCCACCTCAAAGCTCAGAGTGCCTATGTTTTGTCTGGGCTAATTAAATATGAGTGAAAATTACGTGTCATTTTAAGGAAGAAGTTTTTAAAACAGGCATGATTCAACATGCTTCCGTTTTCCTACTTTGGTAATTGCTGAAGCATGAAGAAGAAACTCCCTCAGGCTGATTATCTGAGTAAGGATGACATAAAGCAGAGCCTTTCCCCAAGCCCACCCACAAAAGGACATGTAATGTGAACAAAATATAAACCTTCCTAGTTTTAAGTCACTGAGATTTGGGAAGGAGGAGGTGGGCTACCATCAGGCTCAATGATTCACCAGAAAGACTCACAGGACTCAAAAGCTGTATCTTATCACAAGGATAAGATACAAATCAAGATCATCAAAAGGAAAAGGCACATGTGGCCAAGTCCAGGAGAAACCAGGCACAAGCTTCCAGGTATGCCCTCCCAGTGGAGTTACATGGGGGCACACTTAATTCTCCCAGTAGTGAAGTATGACAACATGTGTAACGTATTGCCAACCAGGGGAGCTCACCTGAACCATGAGGTCTATGATTTTTATTGGGGGTCAGTCATGCGCAGTGCACATGTAATAGACCTCAGCCCCTCAGACAGGAGTCCCCTCCAGATCAAAAACAAGCATTCACCATAAATATAAATTTATTTGGTTATAATGGTACAACATGGCTCAAAGCCTCAGGCTATGAAAACACTCTTCTTGGGCAGAATATTCCAAGAGTTAAGAGATTATCTCCCAGGAACCAGTCCTGAATACAGGTTTTTCTTCAGAATATGTAGGGTTTGAAGAACCCGGGTCTGCTGAGTTAACTCTTTCCTGCACAGAGACTTGATTTTGAAGATGAGTCACACAGCCTCTCCTGATTGTTACAGAAACCCAAATCATTTCTGCTTTTGAATCACTTGTTATACTAAAAAATGAAGAAATGTCAAAACAGAGCTACAAAGAAAGGTAGAATAACTTACATATTTACAGTTAATAAAATAACACTTTGGAAGTAAGACTTTTTGAAACATAGAGCCTAATTTTTGGTACACTGTTTTAAAATTCAAAGTAAAAAATGCACTATTTTTCTGGGCTCATTCCCACTGTGTCTCAGAAGCACTGGATGTCTAACACAATGGGTGGAAGTCATTGAAGCAGTAAAAATTCTCAGAAATTAAAATTTCACATTATCTCATTATTTTATTATTATCTTTTGGATGGAATGGAGCCTGGGCTGAGGGTGGGAGGGGAGAGTCAGTTATCTCAGATCTATGAGGTCACAGCTGAAGTCACAGAAGAGTTGAAAAGGTCAAGGTTGATAAGGGAGCAAATGAGAGGAGCAATTGTGGGGGGAAGGGGTGGTGTGAAGTGGGATTTGGGAAACCCAGTTGGGTAAATTTCTGGGCATAATTGGCCTGGTTCCTGACTGGGATTTGAAGGTGGGGAAGGATGGGAGGGGGAAACTGGGAGGCAACTTCTCAAAGGAGGATTTAACTCTTGTCTGGTCACTACTTCGGCCTCTCAGCCTCATGTGTTTTTGACAGTATCAACTATGAGGTTTCCCTTCTCCCCTTCGAAGCACTTGAAGGCTTGAGATGACAGACCAGCCTGTAGTGCTACAGTTAATTGACCATGAGGATTCTGTGAGGTGAAACGGGATGGGGAATTTGCCAATCTTGAATTCATTATATGCTACTTCCTATCATTGCCTTAGAGCCCACCTTCACCTCAAGGAGGCTCTTGGCCAACTCCCTCGCCCAATCTCAGCCAGCTATTATTTTTTACTTAAGATTATTTCTTTTTTTCACCTACCTTCTCGCTGTAATTTCTGTTCTTACTGAAAAAGAGGAAAGACTTCCTCTCGACCTTATCTTTCTTTACACACATGTACACACATATACACCATACATACACACATTCAAAACAAAGATGCTTCCTGAACTACCGAGACATCTGTCATGGTAGTTCTCCAGCGGGTAAATGCTTTTCTTTTCACTATACACCTGCCCTCTCTCACTATCAATTTATGCCTCCCCAGGCCTGGAGCTTCTCCATCTTCAGCTACAGAGTCTCTAGTTTCTATTCAAAAACAAATGGCACAACATTCCTTCCAGGATCAAGAGCAAAAGGCTAGAAGGACATCCAGCCAGCAGATAAGGTAATTGGGGCTAATATGACCTTCAAAAGTCATTAGATTTAGATATGCTCTATGGAAGAAGAACTAGGGTCGCCTGTCTCTCATCCCTCTGCCAGCTGCACATATTTCCTGGTTGGGGAAGGTGGGGACTTTCATGTGTCCTCTCTCTTCTCTATCTCCTCAATGGAAGGGATAATAGCAAATCTTTGCCATTCTAATTTAGAGGGTGGGCATCAATATGAAATTCCTCTAGGAGTTAGTTAGGTATACAACCTAGGGACATTTATTTATCCTAGGGTCAACTTTCTCTCAGAAGTCCTTGTGTCCTCTATAGTGTAAATCAAGGCCAGCCATCCAAAACCATGTTTCTCTTAGACTAGATGGAGAGGGGGCCAGAATCTGCTACTTGAGACTGTATACAAGACCCAGGTGACGTCATCCATAAAGTCAGAAAAAAAGGCTCACTGTGAGCTTATGAGACAGAAAAGCTTCAAAAAGGAATCAGGACTTGGATTGAGCTTTCAAAGTATGCAGTATGTTTTGAATTAAGAGTTTATAGGAACTCAGGAAGAGCGTTAAAAGTGTCTTCTAGTTTTCTAGGCTGCCTGCAGTCTTATTAAAGTGTTCAGAATGGTTGACTGGGTCTCAAGTCTGAGAGCCAGTGAGGAATTGAGAAGCCTGACACTTGGAGGAAAATGGAAACCTATTCTAAAAGTATGAGTTCTCTTCCAGACAGCTGCAGGACTATAAAGAGAAATAGTGAGTAGGTACCGGAGTTTCTTAGTGTTCTCTATGGGAAAGCACACAAACCACACCAGAGACCTGACTCCTCTGCTGATTAACAGATTTTTTTAGCAGCAGAAGTTGACAAGACACTGTAAAAACAGTAATATTTGAAATGAACTTTACAGTTACAAAGGCTTTCATATAATCCACCTGCCAAACCCTGTGAGGTAACAATCATTCCTCCTGTGTTTTAGATTGGGAAACAAATTCATAATAGGCAAAGAAACTTGCCAGAAGTCCTGGAACTGGAAGACAGTGAAACTGGAATTCAAACAAACTTTTCTCCCTCCTGATTCCAAATTCTTCCCACTGCAATGTAATTAGGCTTCCAATAACTCAGCTATAAAACAGAGGATGCCATAACTTATGCACCTTTAGAGAACACATAGCGAAAAGTGGAATCACACAGACCCAACCCGAGCTGGAATCTCAGCTTTTTCACTATTGTTAGTTAGCATATCAGAGCCTACATAGTAAAACAGTCTGCTCTCACCTACCTCACAGGACTTTTTGGGGATAAGATACATAGATCAAACCACCCACCTCAGTGCCTGGTTCGTGGAGGCTCAATCTTCTGCCCTAGAAATAAATCACTAGAAATCTACTTTCTCTCTTTTCTTCTCTCCTCTCCTCCTTTCCCCTCCCCCTTCTTCTCTCCTCTCTCACCCTCTCTCTTCATAATGTTGTATATATATACATATATATGTCATTCTCTTCACACCACACCACACACTCACCACACGCTTCCTAACCCTTCTTCCCAATGTCCTTTACACAGTATGTCAATTATTCACCATCCATTTACAAGGATTTGGATTAAAACTCAGACTTCAGGAGAAAACTCTGGGTGAACCTGGTTCTGTTTTATTTTCTCTCCCCTCCCCATTCCCTAGAATAGGCAGATGGAATCCTAAGGCAAACAATCTTAAAAGCAAGGAGAGTTTCAGGGTAAGGGATATAGCTTAGATTTGGAGTGAGGAAGAGCTGTCCCCAGGTTCCATAGAGAAATAGCACTTTCACTGGCAGAATTCTGTGCGTGAGCCATCTGATATGATGGCTCCAATATTTTCACCCCGTTCTTTGCTATCCTGAATCCATGTTCATCAAGAGTCCCCTCTTAACTGGAGACAGTTAGGCTTGATGTCTTCTCGGATTCAGTATTGACTCTCTTCTTTGTCCCCCAGATTCCCTACCCTTGTTTGAAAAGACTTATTGCTTCTTTTTATGGAAGGGGTTGTACAAACAGGAACCCCAGGCCAGAAATAGGACCCTTGAGTTCTGAACCATCCTCTCTCCTCCATCACCTCTCCCTTTTTTTCCCAATCCCTTCTAAGGGTTCCACCCTAGGGCTCTTGAAACAATTCTAGGAGGTAATGATCAACCCTTTCTCCCTCCAGTTTGTTGCCAATCTCCTGACTTCCTTTGACCTATCGCCTCTACACAGGTCTACCCCGGGCCAGAAGGTTGTTTGCACTCAGGATCCACTAGCATGGCAAATGAGGCTGGTTGTACAACTTTCACTCCTCTCTTCCTGCCAGTTACTCCCTAACCTTATTTACAGCCATGCCTTCTCCCAGGTGATTGTGGCACTGGTTCTAATGGTCTTTAGCAACAAGAGTTTCAGTTGTGCTGCCACGAATAAGCAAAATCTTTCAACTTCTTCCTTAGCTTTAAATCTCCACTCCATCAGAAGTCATGAAGAAAAGGAGAACATATTTGGGGGAGATAAAATAAAGGAAGCAGTTTGATAATTGAGTGTACTTTCTCAAGACGAACTTGTGCCGTTGGACAAGTTAGGTAGGGCGAAGGGAGTGGAGCAGACCCAATTAGGCAGGACAATACTAAAGGTTATTGACAGTGACTATCACTCTCCCGCTCACCCCTCTATGCTTTAGAGTTCTCAAAGTGCTGTCACAATAGCCAAGATACTGGGAAGATAAGGTTGCAAGTCTCAGAGGAGACATGAGAGGTGGGGGGTGGGACCCTGGCTATCATTCTGCATTTTTAGTACAGAAACATCAAGAATTCTTCTAGGGGTTGTACACAGAGTTTAGGAGAAGCCTTTGCTGACTCTTATGATACCAGCACCTCAATAGGGTTCAACACCTTACTTTACAGACAGCATATACATATTTTAAGACACAGTTTGAGGAGATCTTCATATACATATGATATATATATACATACATATACATATATACATATATGGTGGGGAAAAGTGTGTGTGTGTGTGTGTGTATATACACACATACATACACACACACACACACACACACACATACATATATATAGTGAAATAATCACAATCATGAAAACATAACCATCACCTCACTTAGTTATTTTTGGGGGGTGAGAAATACACTTATGATCTACCCTCTTAGCACAGTACCGCATTGTTACCTATAGTCAACACGTTATACATTAGATCTCTGGAACTTATTCATCTTGCATAACTGAAACTTTGTACCCCTTGACCAACATCTCCTCATTTTCCTCTCACCCAAGCCCCTGTTAACCACCATCTACCCTTTGTTTCTGTGAGTTTGACAATTTTAAATTCCACATGTATAGATCATATAGTACTTGCCTTTCTGTGTATGGCTTATTTCACTTAGCATAATGTCCTCCAGGTCTATCCATAGTGTCATAAATGACAGGATTTCCTTGTTTTTTAGGGCTGAACAATATTCCATGGTATGTATATTCCACATTTTCTTTAATCATTCATCCATCATGACCATTATGTTGTTTCCATATCTTGGCTACCGTGAATAATGTAATCAACATAGGAGTGCAGGTATCTGTTAAAAACAATTTCAATTCCTTTAAAAATATATCCAGAAGTAGTATTTCTGGATCACATAGTAATTCTATTTTTAAATGCTTTGAGAAACCTCCACTGTTATCCATAATGGCTGTACGAATTTACATTCCCACCAACGGTGTACCAGGGTTTTTTTTCTCTACATCCTTGCCACACTTGATACCTTTTTTTTTAAAAAAAAAAAGAGGTATAATTGACATAATAACATTATATTAGTTTCAGGAGTACAATATAATGATTCTATATTTGTATATACTGCGAAATGACCACTACGATAAGTCTAGTTAACATATATCATGATACATAGTTACAAAATATTTTTTTCTTGTGATAAGAACTTTTAAGATCTACTCTCTTAACAATTTTCAAATATGCAATACAGCATTATTAACTATAGCCACTATGCTGTACATTACGTCTCATGACTTATTTATTTTATAACTGGAAGTTTGTACCTTTTGACCCCTTCAGCTACTTCACCCACACCCTACTCTACCTTACCTCTGACAACCATCAATCTACTGTCTGTATCTGTGAGCTCTGTTAATTTTTTTAGATTCCACAGATAAGTGAGATAATAGGGTATTTGTCTTTCTCTGACTTATTTCACTTAGCATAATACCTTCTAGTTCCATCCATGTTGCTGCAAATGGTAAAATTTCATTCTTTTCAATGGCAGAGTAATATTCCATTGTATATAGATACCCCCATTTTTTTTATCCATTCATCTGTTGATTGGAGCCTTTAATTCATTTACATTTAAAGTAATTATTGATAGCTATGTAGTTATTGCCATTTTATTAATTATTTTATTGTTTTTTGTGATTTTTCTCTGTTCCTTTCTTATGCTCTTGCTCTCTTTTCTCGTATATTGATGACCTTCTGTAGCATTGTGTTTGGATTCCTTTCTTTTTATTTCTTGTATATCCCATGAAGTTCATTGTTAGGCCTCTTTGTGGAGTCTGCAAACCAGCTAGTAGGATCTGCAGCTGGTTTTTGAGATCCACGTGGTGGTTACTATGAATGCCCACTCCTTTTCTCTGCTCCCAGCTCCCCCCACACTTCAGTGATCTGGGTAGGGTGAGGCAAAAATGGGCCCCTTTGGCAATGCCTCAATAGGCTGGAGAAGTAGAGTCTTTGTTCCACCTTCACTTTCCCTCATGAGAGAATCACAGACTGAGAGGCTCTCTCTTGGCACTGAGCTATGCTGCCTTTGGGGAGGGGTGACATGGATAAAGTTAAATTGTTTTTTCTTACTATCTTCAATGCAACTATTCATGGATTTTTTGCTTAAATGAGGTGCTGGAATCTCTCCACTGGACTCCTGGTTTCCCACAAAGGTATTCCCATCCATAGATGGTTGTCAAAATTGATGTTTCCATGGGGAAAATGAAGGCTGGAATCTCCTATTCCACCACCTTGCTGATGTCACCCACCCAGTGCCTCAGCAGAATTATATCATTCTTTCTTTCCAGAAAGTCCACTGAAGAAACAATAAAACCAAAGGTAAGTAAAACTTTCAAAACCATTGGTTCTTCTAGGGCTCCTGGTTCCTAGGGAAAGTAGAGAAGAAGAGGCTATTGCTAGTAGGCAGGAAAGCTGACTGACAAGGATTATATCTTTGAGGACGTGGGCACTGTAGTTTGGGGTACTTTTGACCAGTTGGTGGATCTTTGGCTACCAAGACACATAATACCTTCGATGCTCCTACTACACCAGATGACTACAGGAGCAGGCAGGCTACATGGGTAAACATGAGTCTGCTTATACCTGTCACCCACCAGCTAGATCAAGTAATATTTCATTGTATATAGATGACAGTAGATATGGGCTGAAAATGATGCCATTGTTTTTTTGGTTTGTTTTTGTTGTTGTTGTTGTTGTTGTTGTTGTTGTTTTGATGGTGACATTGGTTAATGAAATCCAATAAGTTTCAGCTTTACACTTTAACAATAAGGCATATATATATATATATATATATATATATATATATATATCCATTGGGTTTGAAGGAGACTTTGGGCTGCCTGACAAATGGGGTGACTTCAAGTGTCCATCTAAATTCCAAAAATATTTTGTATTCTATCAGTTTCATATATGTCAATTTGGATCCTGGAAGAGTTAGGATAATGTTCCCAAAATTTGTCTCTTATTTCAATAGGAAGAACAGATAACGCTCACTGAAGCTCTGTGGGACCAGGTGAGTACAGCTGTCACCAGTCTGACAGCATGGTGAGAAGTGGAAGAAGGGAGAGAGGGCTTAAGAAAGGAGCAAATTTCTTTCTTTCTTCTCCTTGAGTAATTCACTGATTGATGGTGAAGAATTACCATACTCTCTCCCATCTTATTCTATTACTCATCTAGTCCCAAACCCTCAGAGACTCCTGTTGTCTGTGCATCTCAGTGCCCCTTTACATCCACCAGATCATTAGATAAGCCCTCTCATATATGTTTTCTCTGACAGTCTTTTAATAAGAACTGTATAATAAATAATTTAAATCCAAGCCACTAGCAAGTACCTTGGGGTAAGTACTGAGAAAGCCATATACTCTCAAAAAATAAATAGATCAACTTGACCAGTAGAGTGTTTAGTTGTATCCATTTGAATGCCAAATTAAATCCATAAAAATGTAATTTTTGTATAATTGCCAGTGAGTTGTTGTTTCTGAAGAGTAGTATGCCAAGTAGTCCCACTGTTTCTGAAGGTCTTACCTGAAACCATGATTAGGATCTTGTCACCAGCACAGAGGAGAATTATTTTCTTCCATTGGCTATGGTTGGAGGGTCTATATCAAGACATTAAAAGACACAAAAATTGGATTAAGTCATTCAGATATAATTTCAATAGTTGGAACACCATTCTGCTTTGCATTATCTGTAATGGGAAATTGCTTTGTTACTAAGGCATTTCTACCTGTTCTGAATTTCTTTAGAGTATTTTAATAAAGATTCTGAATGAGCACAAATGCCAGATTCACTCTGTGGCATCGAAGTTTGCCAACAAAAATTTTTAAGTGCTTCAAAACGTCCTACATATTGCCAAATTTATTGACAATAGTTTAGATGAGAAAAATGGCTAACAGTAAGAAAGTATGCCTAGAACTTTTCTGTTCTTTAATTTATTAGATTTGAGAGACTCAGACCTGTTATTTGTTGGAGAGACCTAAACATTGAAAAGAAAGTAAAAGAATAAGAATCTGTACTTTGAGTGTGAAGAATTGTGGTTAAAAAACACATAGTATTTTAACTTCACTTCAAAGAGATTGGATTAAATCATTTAAATTGGTTTAAAGAAATCCAGTAGGAAAAAATGTCTTCCTTTGTAGTAGGTAGTTAAATTAGATGTTTGATAATGAATGAAATTGTTGAATCCTATTGAGAGGGTATTTTGAGATCTGTAAAACTATGAGTTAAAAATGAAAAATAGACTCATTAGGTCACCAGTGGGAATTTGTTACCTTCAGTCTTCTAACTGAAGCAATGCTATGAGCAGTAAGTCTCAGAATCTACATGCTTAAGCCGTGCTTTTTGAAATTGTCTTAAATACACTTAAGTTTAACAAATTCGAGAGCAGAATTTTTTAATTTTATTAAAACTGATATCTTTTTCATTGTGACAAAATGTCCTTGGTTTCCCAGCTATATGAAGATGACAAGGTTTCACAAACATGAAAACTCCATTAATTTAGAAGATTATCTCCTTCTGTAAAACTTATAGAAAGCCTTCCCAAAAATATTAGCTACTTCAGCTTCTCAATCTTGACATTCTAGTTGCATGTACATTTAAACTCTTTGATAGACATAAGAATTAGAGGACAATTGATCACTTTTGAACCTATAATATCAATATCCCATATGGAACCAAGTAGGAAAAGATTGCTTATTAAATCAATGACCATAGATTTTTTATTAAAAATGAGTGAAAGTCTCCATAGCCTCTCCTGCAGCCTCCATTGAACAATATTTTATGAAATGAGTAATCAATTCATTTTTATTCTCTATGATTTTCAATGATTCTTCCTATAAGTTTTACAGAAGGAAATAATCTCAATTAAAATGTTGTATTTGAATAACTATTTAATGTTCTTACAATTATTATTACTTGCTAAAGAGTGAGTTATTTATGTAAGGGTCAGAAAATCATCCTTTTAGGAACCAATACATAATTAGAGACCTGCAACATAATAAAAGGTGAATCTAATATAACAAAAAGTGAATAAAGGGTTGCTGAGAGGCAAAAATTAATAACTGGCACAGTTCATTCCACTGACTATTCAGCTTCCATATGTATCTTATATACATGTTAAACTCCCGAATATCAACAAAAACATCTCTATTTCCACCAAACAGGATACAGTTATCTGTATTAAAATACTTATCCTTTCCCCAAAATGAGACAAATGAGATTTCTAAGTCATCGTATTCATCTACGGTTGGATGAGAGTATAGGTACACATTTAGTTTTACACAAAACTGCCAGAGTTTTTTCCAAAGTGATCATACAGTTCTACACTCCTTCCAACAATGTATGACAGTTTCAGCTGCCCTATATCCTCACCAACATTTGGTGTTGTCCTCCTGTGTATTATCTAAATGCAAATATGTGTTTAACAGTTATGCTTAGCTTCAGAACAAGAGCCAATTAAAAAGAAATGAAACATGATAGTGGGTTATTTTTACATTTCATTCACAACTCAGCCCTCTTTAAATAACTTCCTGTATTTCATCCATTTACCATAGGGAGAAATGGTGGCCCAGAAATATATAGAGTAGAAGTCAATGGAATTTATTGCTAGAGCTAGAAAGTCACAGTCTCTCGGCAGTCATACTCTACAGCCTAATGACTGGGATATTCTATATATAAAATCTCTTTACAATAAAGTCTATAATATTAATTTTCCTTTTTTTTTTTTTTTTTTTTTTTTTTGCTTCTGTCAGGTGCTAATGGCTTTTAGGGATATACAAAAGGAGGTAAGATTAAATTTTGATTCTCTAAATTCCCTGGCCACGTCAATTTTCCTTGCTCCTGTTTTTTCCATACCTTACTGTGATGTTGACTCTGACAAGGTTTTAGTTTTATTATCTAATGATTTCTCCCTTTAAAGAGTAGCACTAACTTGTCAGTCCAGGAAGCTAAGGCAAGAAGATGCCTAACAATTCCCTTGTGGAAATATGATCATATATAGAGAAAATTATGTCTACCAGAGCTTCTGTCAGCAAGAATACTCTATGTGGTTATATGAAATGCTGATGAGTGATTAAGTTGGGAGGAGTCCCCAAGTGACATGGTAAATTTATTAGGCGAGTATATTTCTATTAACTGCAGGAAAGTGCAAATTAGAGGCCAGAGCTAAACTTCTTTGCTAAATAAAAACAGCCCTCTTCCTCTGCTCTTCTTCTACGCAGACTTCAGTCTTTCTTCTATACAAATACTGATCAAATATTTAAAAATATAGTCAATCATGCATTTTTATTATTGGCCTGCCTCAAACACTGAATTATTATACATTAGCTTGCTCAAGGTGTTGATATGTCTCGGTCCTACCAACCTACTCTCCCACCTTTTTTGTGTTTGTGTGATTTGTTACAGAGGAGAGCAACAGGCACTATCTACACAATTACTTGTCCGACAGATCACTTACATAGGGAAACACACACACACAACTTAGGACAAGTACTAATATTATAAAACCAGGGCAAATGGGAAACTTCTGCACAGTTTTCTTAATTTTTGTTCCTCTGAATATAGTTTCATTAAAATTAGAATCTAAACATAATATGAGCTTCCAGTGGTCTTAAAAACAGTAGCTCTCTCTTCCTAATTGGGGATAAGTGATGGGTAAAGAGATTGAGAAGTCACTGAAAATAAACTTTCTCTATTTCACTATCTGATTAACTCTTGGCCTTATAACTACGCTCCTTTCTGTAGTCTCAGAAGCCATGTCATTGTATCCTGCTGCTGTGTCTAGGACTTACTTTAGGGAAAATTATAGCAGTCTTTGCCTACATCTAGCTGCAGGTAAAAGAGGGCAATGGGTAGATATGAGAAGCTTCATATTTTCACCCAAGTTTTGCGTTGGGGTCCACCCCACCCAGAATTTTAGTCCCCCAAAGTGTACATCTCCTCCAGGAAGGACTTGAACTAGTGAGAGGAAGAGGCTTGTGCCTAAATGGGACTTATATGTATTGATTTCTACCCTCTCAGGGCCTATGTAGAAGTGAAAAGTCCCATTTTACATCTTCTGTGCTATATCTCTCTTCTAGGGTTTCTTCATGGATTCCATAAGACACAATTTCCATCTTGATAAATCCCCCCAGGCTAGTGCAGACAAATCTGACACCCTAGTCCAGACTTATAAGGGCAATTTTTGTACTTAAATACTAAGAGAAAAAAAGTCAAACAGAAGATAGTAAGGAAAGGTAGAATTAGAATGCACTTTCTTTCTGATTAGGCAAACATTAAGACTCAGCCCTAGAGCACTGTTCTGTAGAAAGACCATTTAGCTGGCTCCTGTGAGCTCATGGGCCCAAAGTGTATCGGCAGCAGCTATTTACTTTGCGATGAGTAAGAAAGGTTTCTTTTTAAGGTCCTTCACAGATACTTAAATGTTCACCCCAGAGAACCACCAAAGACTCAGTGCAGTAGGTCAGAAAAGGCACAGCAGAAAGGCCAGAAAAAAAAAAAAGAGGAGAGGTCACTATATAAGTAACTATGATTGTAAGTAATGAATTGTGTGTCTCCAACCCCTAAAGAGTGCACAGTTTGTCCTATTTATTCATCATTCAACAAACATTTATAGAGCATATGCTATATACAGGGCATTGTGTTAAATGTGTGAGAGATACAAAAACAACTAAATTCTGCTTTCAGGAAACAGAATTTAATTCCATTCCCAAGAAGCCCATATTTTCCACACAGACATCCCTACATTTGACCAAGTCTATAGCTGGTATACTAAAGGTCTGGAGGAGACTGGCCCCTGAATCTCTGACTCCTTCTGAATTCTCATTATTTTTCAGCTGCAGGAAGATGCCCGGATTCGAGGTAAAAGAGCAGTATTCCACGAGATTTGGATAAGCCAAGAGTGGTGGGGAGAAATGAGGAGGAGTTCATCTCAAAGTCTCATCATGGGATCTTCCATTTGGCTAAGAGCTAGAGTTCAGATCCACTTTTCTTTTTCCCCTTCAGCCAGGCTAGGCTTTGGCTCTCTTGAACTTCCCTGAGCACTCCTAGTCTCTCTTCCATTCAGCCCAGTTATCTGCACAGGAACAGCAGAATCCCTTTCTCCCTTGGGATGACTGCTGAGAGCCTAAGGACACTCTTAGCCCTCAGTGAAACATGGCCCTTTCAGTAGAGGAGAGACAGCAAACACATATGAGCAGTTTCTCAGCTCTGCTGTAAGTGCTTAGCAGAGCTGGCGTAGGGATTGAATAGTAGAGAGGTCAGAATGATTATTCAAAGTGGTCAAGTTATAGTTCTCAAATTCCCAGATGCAAATTCTAGTGTTTTGGGAAAATATTCAAAACACCCAGGAGCCTAGAATTATAGCATATTTGTAGCACCTTCCTTCACCAATCCAAGAAAGAACTTATACATCAGGGATTTTCAAACTTTTGCATGTATACAAATCACCTGGATAATTTGTGAAAAAGCAGATTCTGAGTCAGTAAGTCTAGGGTGGGCTTGAGATTCTGATAGTCTATATTTCTAAAAGGTTCCTATGTAATGCCGAAGCTGCTAGATCAGACTTTGAGTATCAAGGATATAAATGATTGAGCTCGATGAAATATCTTCTAATGTCAGAATGAAATAAGATTTAATTCAGGGACTTCTAAGTCCCATAGAAAGATTGTGGAGATTTCGGATGTGGGTGCAGGAATCAGAGGGAGGAGAAAATCAAAAGGAGATTCTGACTAGTCAAGGGTCCCTCTGGAAATTAGAACTACTCTATGCTTTTCTAGCCCCTCCACAAAACAGAGCTCATAAGAGTCTGAACTTTCTTGGGAATCTTTAAATACAGCCAATCCAGAGAGAATCCCCTCTGATCTTTCTCTAAGCCTGGTCAGTCACCTCCAGTCCACTCCAAAATGATAAGGAAATATGGCCAAACTGAATCCATCATGAAATGCAGAGGAAAATTTTTTTGGCTGCTGACCCCTAAGGATCAACAAGTCATAATAGGCAATAATCCTCAGCTTGAAGGATGCTCTCCATTATCCAAGAAAGGCTTATTTCCAAAGGGATCATTGTAGGGCCCTGGGAACACTCGCCTGATGACCAAGGATGTAAAAATGTGGATTTCGGATCCTAACTGCTGCTGTTGCTCTTCTGCTTCCTAAAGGAGTAGGTGAGGGGTGAAATTCAGGATAAGATGAGGAAAATTCAAGTTTTCCTTGTATCTATTTTCCATACCCCTCCCCTCCAAAAAAGGAGAGACAGAGAGAGATATGAGAGACCAAGGCCCAACCCCAGTGTCAACACCCTGTGACTGAGGCATTTGGCAAACTCCTAACACCCAGCACTGGTTAAACAGTGGTCTGGTGGCCATGATTTGCTGTTCTTTGCAAGTGACCAGATGTCTGGTGCCACATTCTGCAACTGCCTCTCTGAAAGGCCTGTAGGTCTTCAGCTTACCCATAAGTTCTGGCCTCTCTCACTCTGGCTGGCTATACTCCAAAGTAAAGATGTGAGCAAGGCCCAGCACCCTTAGGGAGACATCTCCGGACCCCTGTAACAGAATGAATCCTTCCTATGTCCACCTCAGGAATGAGCAACTGCTCCCATTTCATGATGACACCCATTTCATCTGCATCCAGGACTAGGTAAGTAGCCTTCTTTTGATAGTCTCCGAGGGAGATGGCATACACTCAGTTATGGGTGTAGTGGCTAGGAATATAGCTGGCTTTGAGCCTTGAGCCTTCAGAAGCCTATACGTCCAATATATGTCTCTTCTAAAGGGGGAGAGTTTGGTTTCATACCACTATCTATTAATGGTGAACTACAGAGCCAGTGCTTCCTCCTCCACTCTCATCCCCATCAGAAATCCCTGGAATCTCAGGCTCAATCTTGGACCTCACTATAATAGATTTGGGGAGATTCTCTTCACTCAGTTAAGAGAATAAGGGAACATAGAATGATGCATAAGAAAGGAAAGCCACGAACAAGGAATTAATAATCAGGGACTTTAGAAGGAAAAGGACTTAGAAGAAAATTGATAAAAATTTGAGAGTTCAGTGCCCCAACATTGGAAGATGTCAGTTTCTTTACCATAAGAAAAAGATGAGGAGAAAAAATAATCAGGCTACAATGCCAGAGATTTAATTTAGCCACTAGGAATGACTTTCCAATTAGTAACATCTGAGAAACAGAGGCCTGGGTAGGCAGTAGCACCAGGTTCTGCAGAGGACTTCCAAAATATTTTTTTAAAAATCAGTTTGACATGCTTCAGGTATGGTCCTGCCTAAATCAGGAGATGGAGAAAATGAACTCCCTAGATCCCTGTTTGTACCAAATTTGATCCTATCTTAAAGAGTTGGCCCTATTGAATAAAAATCATTCCTCTTAAAGAGATAAATCTCTATACTTTAAATTGATCAGTGCTGAAACCATTAAAGAAATAACTGACTGGCGATGTCGTATTCACATTTAAATGCAATTATTGTAAATCTTTACATATGAGGAGCACTTTAGATTGGTTAAGACCATATTGGATCTAGGCTTTCACTTAATCCTAATATTCCTCTGAGGTAAACATGAGGGATTTTCCTGACTTTCCTAATGAAAATAGGCTCTGATAAATTATGACGCTATGTTTCCTAATGCCCAATAAGGGCTCTTAACTTTGAGCCACATGATCATCAGGGAATTGCAACTCCCAGAGCCAGTGAAGCCCAATGCTGGTGGAGCATGATAACAAGATCCCTAAGGACAGCGGAGGCCAGGGAGAGAAGCTCCTGGATAGGATCTCTCTCCCTCATGCATTCACCTCATCTTTTTTGGTACAGAAGCATTGGGCCTCCAGATCCCAGGATAACCCTAAATTTGAGAAGTCTGCCATCAAGTACTGGAGAACAGCCATCGGGCCCAGGCCCACAACCTGAGAAGCCAGCACTCTGATCAATCAGCTTCTACCCAAGACCCTAACCATTCAGTCAGGGAAGAAGGCCTCCTCTGCTTCTGCCTGGTGTTTTACCCAGATGACCTTTCCCCTGAGCTCCACCCTGCCCATTCTGCTATATTCAGGAAACCAAGCCCCACGGGTCCTCACTCCAACATGGCAGAGCAGCACCCACCAAGCAGGTATAGTCCAATACAAAGGACAATGCGGGGGTGAGAGGGTAGAAGGTGGAGAGCAGGGCCAAGCCAGGATCTTTTGGCCTGTGTGATCAAGACTAAGAGCCAAACAGAGTGTGTCAGGTCATAGTTCTGTATAGGAAGGAGTGTTCAGGAATCACAGAGAGGCAATTATGGGATAGAAAGATGGAAAGGTAGAAAGTTTAAAAACACTAAGAAACATGAAGCCCATTGTTCCCTTCTGGACAGTGCTTCTGGAAACTCACATTATTTCTAGGGCTTAATTCAGAATCAAAAGTCAAACATAGTATGTCCATGATAGACTCCACTGTCAGAATTTTCATTAATAAAGGTCTGCCCTTGAAGGCACTGCTTAAGTGACAGGCCATTTCCTCAACCTTTACAACTCCCGTACTCCCTTATTTCATCTGACATCTAATCCCATATGGAGAGACCTGTAGCATAGACCACACCCTCTATCTGGCCCTAACGACAGCTTATTGGGAATTCCTTTTAAGACAGAATCTGAGTGATGAGTGATGGAGAAAATTGGGCTCATCTGCATTTGCCTAAATATAGTGACTCTGTATTTTCTTAAATAGTCCTTTTTCAAATAGTTTATCCCATTTTACCCATCTATCAGCAATATGCACGAAATGTTCCAATATTTTTGCAACAAGTTTACATCTTTCTGAAAGAACACATATAGCCACAAAACCTCGTCATCATTTGAAATCCAGTTGTGGTTCAGACATTAAGGCAGAAATCTTCTTTTCTCTTTAGTACAACCTAAACAGCAAGTATAAGATAACAAAGAATGGACACTGCATAGAAAAATACAGAAAGATCACATACAACCAGTGGATCTCCTCCTTTAGTTCATGCGGGATATCTTGGGATAGGATCATGAGGATAGAAACATCACCGGGACTGCTCTTACTTTCAGTGCCATCTGCCTAATAAACTAAATTTCTTTCATTCCCATCTGTGTGTCCATGACATCTACGGCATAGTTTTGGTACCTGAAAAACAGAAATTATTAGTCAGACATCATCACTGACCTAGAAGAGGGACTGGTACTTGTAGACAGAGATGTCAGGGTCTGTGGCTGCAACTGGGAACTTGGAAATTGAGTCCGAAGCACATCACAATTGCCAAGCAAAAACAAAACAAAACAAACAAACAAACAAAACAGAAAACAACTAATAAATGTGATATGAAAGATATTTACCCTATCAGTTCCTACTGGGTAGTGGAATACAGTGATCGAATGTTCAAGTATGGTATTGCATTTGGTTCGGTGAACAGCACTGTAGATTAAGAGATGTGAATCACAGGTTACAAACCCATTTGATTTGCCCAAGTTATTCTGCTTTGTGGGCCTTAGTTTCCTCCCCTGTAAAGAAGGAGGCATAACCAGAAAATGCTGAAGGCTCCTTTCAGTTCTAATATCCTGTGACCTAGATGATCTCACAGTCTATGATTCCAATACAGCTATCCCCCTGGACTGTGTAAAAGTCCAAAAATATTTCCTACAAGAAAAGACTATTTAGAATATTTATCAAAGAAGGTGACTTTTGCACATATAAATGAACATATTACATGACAAGGAAGGTAGTTTTTAACTCTTTCCTGTCTAAACAATATCTAAAAATGTGATATATTTTAACATATTAAAAATTATATAACATAGAATTTTACCCAACAGTGAAAATTTGTCACAATACCAGTAAAATAATAAGTAGAATGCATTACAGCAACAAAATAAGTTTTAAAAAATCATCACTTTGTTAGATGTTAACTTGGCATTTGTTAAAATACAAATGTTTATTTTTTAAAATAAGACTTCACAGAAGTTATGAAGTTTTTTTCACATGATAAAGAGACCCTATAATTTGGGGTTTTATTAAAAACAGAAACTACACAAAGATGCCTTCTAACTTCACACTAATTCAATAGTATTAAAAATGCTTCCAGTTCCAAAACCAGTTGAATATAATATGAAATCCTAGTAAGACATTTTATAAAAGTTGACAAATGAATAGCAAAATTCATCCAGAAGAACAGACAAAACTTTAAAAAAAAAAAAGAATGTTGTTGAAGTTACCTTCAAAATTTTACTTCTCGAAGTCAATAAAATGAAAAGCCCGGTCATAGATTGGGAGAAAATATTTGCAAAATATACATAAAATAAACTAAAAAATACAAAAAACTCTTAAAACTCAACAATAAAAAAATTAACAACCCAATTTAAAAATGGGCAGAAGAACAGATTCCTCACAAGATGTGCTGATAGCAAATAAACATATAAAAAGACACTTGTTATTAGGGAAGTGCAAATTAAAATAACAATGAGATACCACTACGCACCCATTAGAATGGCCAAAATCCAAAACACTGACAATGCCAAGTGCTGGTGAGGATATGGAGCTTCCATTTATCGGAGAGCTCATTCATTACTGGTGAGAATGCAAAATGATATGGCTACGCTGGAAGACAATTTGGCGGTTTCTTACAAAACTAAACATATTCTTTCATACAATCCAGGAATCATGCTTCTTGGTATTTCCCCAAGTGAGTTGAAAATATATCCAAACAAAAATCTGCACATAAATATTTACAGCAGCTTTATTCATAATTCCCCAAACCTGGAAGCAAATACGTTGTCCTTCAGTAGGTTAATGGAAAAATAAACTATGCTACATAAAGACAATGGAATATTATGGAGCACTAAAAAGCCATGAGCTACCAACCCATGGAAAGACATGGAGGAACTCTAAATGCATATCACTAAGTGAAAGAAGCCAATCTGAAAAGGCGGTATGACTCAAAGAACATGATAGTCTGGCAAAGAGACAGTGAAAAGTTCACAGTGAGATAACAGCAGGGGAGGCTCTGCATGTGTGGGAGCAGGAGTGTATGGACCTGTATTTCTGCTCAGTTTTGCTTTGAACATAAAACTGGTCTAAAAAATATTTAAATATACATATTTATATTATGTATATAACATTTTTATATATTTATTTATATATATAAATGAGATGTCTTTAAAAAGAAATATAAAACAAGGTTATGTATTGATCAGTTGATAAAAATGTTATGACCAGAGGATCATAGGGAACTAATCTTATATTTCCCCTAGGAGCAAAGGATCTATATTCACTAATTCAATATTCACAGTTACATTATAGAGCATAACTACCATGGGTGATTAGAATTGACTGTATTTATAATTGTCCAAAACTGGAAGTAATCATGATGTTCTTTGGCAGATGAATGGATAAACAAGCTGTAGTATATTCATACAATGGAATGTTATTCAGTGATTAAAAAAAATGAAAAAAATATAGATAAATCTTAAATGCATATTGGTAAATTAAAGAAGCCAGGATGAAAAGGCTACAACCTGTATTTATTCCACTTAGGTGATTTTCTGGAAAAGGCAAAACTATACAGAGAGTAAAATATTAGCAGTTGCCAGTTCAGGGGGAAGGGAAGGAGGAATGAATAAATGAAACACAGGATTTTTAGGGCAGCAAAACTATTTTGTATGATACTATAATTGTAGGTACATGACACTATGCACCTATCAAGTCTCATTGAACTTTACAGCAAAAAAAGAGTGAACCTTACTATGTGCAAATCAAAAATATATCATTTTGGAGATTGGAGGAACCCCAGGTTGAAATGCAGAATGTGAAAAAGCAATCTAACTGTATTACAAACGTGTGAAACAACCTCACTGAAGTGGTTAGGAAAGTGATGATCTAAATTACTTTGGAAATTAGTGGAATCTGTAAGACTGAAGGCAAAAGCAATTGTACATAAGCACTCTATTCTAGCTGATAAATTTGTTTCCTACAAAGGGCAGGAGTTAACAATTTAGATACTTAAATAAGTAAATCAATGGCAGATGGTAGGAGCCATGATTCTCACTGTTGAAATGGGTGTGTGCAGATAAATAAGAGAAGACCAGAGTGATTCATGTGACAATAGATAAGAGTTGGAAACATCAATATAAACTCATGTTTAGCTTACTATAACTACATATCGGAATATTTGTAGGTATGTGTATATACATGCACACCTGTATTTCTTTGCTATCAATTGAGAGGGCCTGAGACAACAACACGTCAGTAGCAACAGTCACATCTACCAACCAGATTTTGGCTTCTAATACTATTCTCCAGTAAAAGCAACAGGACTCCTTGAAGAACGACTGATTGTAGGGCTAGAGCAGAAAATATAACAGATATGCTTCAAGCATTTATAGTAACACACACACATACACGATGATGAGTGTATGTCAAAGGAACACAGGAGCCAACTGAAAGAGGTCTCAATGACCAAAGATAGAACAATTTGAGCAATAAGTAGTATTAGATTATAACACAAAATATAAAATATTCATGAGACCACAGTGATTTAAAGGATTAAGCAGATAAATGAATGGAGAAGAAATCTACTGTGCAAAATAATTCCAAATTATGTAGATAATCCACCCTTGAGGAGGAGGAGAATAACTCCTTATTCCATAATTGTGAGCTGCACATAGTGGCTTCCTTCCAAAGAATACAGTATAAAAAACAAACAAACAAACAAAGAGAAAAGAGTAGCTTTACAGTTGAGAAATCTGACAAATACTACCTCAGACACGCGACCAAAGTAAACTCCAACAGTGATGTTATGTTGATAGAATGTACTGTTGCTATGATATGATATGATGAAAATAGTACTTTACTTCTGTAGTCTTCCTCCAAAAAAACCTACATAACTCCAGTCTAATCATGAAGAAAACATCAGACAAGCTCAAATTTATGGACATTCCTCAAAATATCTGATCAGTATTCCTCAAAACTGTCAAGGTTATCACAAACAAGAAAAGTCCGAGAAACTGTCTGAATCAACTGAATCTGATAGCAACATGACAAACTCAATATAATGTGGTATCCTAGATAGGATCCTGGAACAGCAACAACAAAAATACATTAGATAAAAGCTAAAGAAATCTGAATTTAAAAGTATGGATATTAGTTAATAATATATTAATATTGGTTCATTAATTCTAACAAATATATTAATGTAAGATGTTAATAAGTGAAACTAGATGCAAGGTATATGGAAACTCTCCTTACTATCTTTTCAATTTTTCTGTAAATAATTATTTTAAATAGCTATTTCTAAAATAACTGTTCTAAAAAATAAAGTTTATTTAAATCCTAAAAGGATAATAATAATGGTAAACACATATTGATAACTAATTAACAGATTTCTCACTCTAGTATGGGTCAAAAATTCTGAAATGCTTTTCTATGTATTCTAGAATTTTACAGAGAATATGAAAACAAATAGGAACCAGGTTTCTTACTGTTAGAAAAGCAAATATCAAATATGGAAAGGTAGA
Organism: Pteropus medius; assembly: GCF_902729225.1. Lineage (NCBI taxonomy): Eukaryota > Metazoa > Chordata > Mammalia > Chiroptera > Pteropodidae > Pteropus > Pteropus medius. The sequence goes on along the minus strand of NW_024349519.1, from coordinate 1,693,903 downwards.
TGACGCATCTGCATATTTATGTAAATGTGTTTATAATTATACACGCAAACACATTTTTATCTTGCTCTGTCTGGTAAGAGGGTCTAGAGACAATGACAACTGTACCATTAAGCTCAGCTAGTACCCAGATCTTATTTTCTAAATACTATTTTCCATTTAAAGGAACCAGGATATCTTGGAATGAAGATTGACTCAGGGCTAGGGCAAGAAAAGGACAAGATGAGTCTTTTTGTGCTATAAAGGGAAGTGATCAAAGAATGATAAGACATAGCAAAAGGAAACAGGAGCCAACTTGGAGGGCATCCCACTGGGCATATCTGAGAAAATTTGAATGTAACAATAAATAATAATAGTAATTTATTGTAACCTGTTAAATAAAATAAGAATTCATGAGTCCATACTGAGAAAGAGAGACAGGAAACAGAGAGACAGAGAAGGAAGGAAGGAAGGAGGGAAGAAGGGAGGGAGAGAGGAAGAGAGCCCTTACTTAGAAGAATGTGAACTGATAAAGAAGGAATGGAGGAGTTAGGAAATTATCAAAGGATGCTAAAGCTATAGAGTAAAAGTTTAACAAGGCATAAGAGATTTGCATAGTCTCAAACTACCTCTTCACAAATTATTAATTGCAATGGGAATAATAACTTATACAATGAAGAAACTTAATAAACACCATGTTAAACATTTTTTCAGTTGTATATGTAATACGTATAATATGTATAATATATAATATGTATGTAATACTTACATATAGTTTATGCTTACATAAAATTTATATTTTTATATAATATATTTTTTAATTTACAATAAAAATATTTTTTAAAAAAACAAGCAAGGATACCTTGAAGGAAAAAGAGTAAATACATTTAGGTGCCTGAAATGAATTAACAATCAAGATTGATTTCAAGTTCTGAAAACTAAGGGAAAAAAAGAACTAGTACATAGATTATCTTTTGTACCTTATCTTTATAGTAATCAAATATACAAATATTTTTCTCCCATAATTATATTAATTCTATCATAATATTTAAATTATATATATTTGACAGATGTATCAAGTTACAAATAACATAGTTTACATTCTATGGTAATTAGAGAGAGTAGAAATAAGACAAATGTGGAGGGAAAATGATGGTATAGATGATAGAGGCTCTGTTCATTCCTCTGGCGACCAAATCAAAGTTGTGATGGAAACAAGGAGCAGCAGCAAGGAAAAATCACCTGGGATCTAGATGAACAAATCATACAACTAGAGAGAAATCTAAGAAATCACCCTGCAATGGCAGAAGGTAGGATGGGGTTAGGACGTGGGGCTGCTTAGTCTCAAGCAGCTGAGTGAGATGAAGGCTGTGGCAGTGGCAGCAGCAGCAGCAGAAGCCTCTTAAAGAGGCCTCATTTGCAAGCGGATTTTCACGGTGACAGACCTGCTCGCTCTGAGCACCAGGCTGATTCGGCCACGTGCAGGGGGTATCAGGGACTTACAGGAAGACATTGTCAGAGCAAGATTCGTGCTGCACAGAAGTGCCGGCGGTATCCATTGTTCCCTGTTGAGCCCTACCTCATACTAGTGTGCCAGACACAGCGCCACCATAGCCGTGATGTCATCAAACTGGATAACAGAGGTCACTCCGCCAGGAGGATTCCCTGAAACGCTGCCTCCCCCGACTCATGGCCCACCCAAGCCACAACCAGGTATATCCTCAGCGAGTCAGGTGCTCCTTGCTGAGCAGTGCCTAGACTCACACTGGAAGCAGCTGGCCTCGATTTCTGGTGTGACCTTTTGAGGCACAGCATCTGTGGGTTGCTTGCTGAATCTTAACAGGTGGCCTTGGAGGGGCAGAGGCTTGGGCTAAGTTTGGCCTGCAGCTGAAACCCTCTCAGGACTGTGCCACTGGACACCTACTTCACAAATCCACACTAATAAGACCAGGAGACTTAGGAGCTTTGCTTAGTACATTGAAACAGACACAGAAAGGCAGCCAAAATGGGAAGACAAAGAAGCAGAAACCATATGAGAGAACAGAACAGAGATCCAGATATAATGGAGTCAAGTAATATATCAAATGCAGAGTTCAAAACACTGGTTATAAAGATGCTTAATAAACTTTTGGTTAAATTCAATGAGAACTTAAACAAAGAGATAAACATAAATGCAAATGGAAATTATAAAAGGGAACCAGTCTGAAATGAAGAACACATTATCTGAATGGAATAAACAAAGTGAATAAATTAAAGGATCAAATGCCCTATCTAGAGGATGAGAAAGCCAAGGACATGTAATCAGAATGGCAAGAGATAAGACGCCAGGACAGAAGGGATTGGTAAAAAATATTCAACAGGATGAAGACTCAGGATCTACGACCAAGAATACTTTACCCAGCAAAGCTATCATTTAGAGTTGAAGGACAGATAAAGAGCTTCCCAGACAAAAAATAAGCTAGAGGAATTTATCACCACCAACCCAGTATTACAGGAAATGTTGGAGGGACTTCTTTAAGAGGAAAAAATACAAGACTTGCTTCTGATTAAAAGACACACAGAGACTAAAAGGAAGGGGATGAAAAAAGAATATTGCTTTGATGGACCTAGAAGGTATTTAAGTCAGACAGAGAAAGATAAACACTATATGATTTCACTTATATGCGGAATCTAAGGAATAAAAAGAACGACTAATCAAAAACAGACTCACAAATATAGTGGACAATTTGGTGACTGACAGAGGGGAGGGGGGTTTGAGTGGCTGGAAGAATAAGGTGAAGGGTTAAAGAAGCACAAATTAGTAGCTGATGGATGGTCACAGGGATAGGGAGCATGGCATAGGGAATGCAGTTAGCATGAATACGTTGGCTAGGTGGAGGGTCAGGGGAGGGAGGGAGCAATTGGGGGGATCGTTTTGATGAACTATATAGATATCTAAACAATGTACTGTATACTTGAAACTAATTAAAAATTGTTTTAAAAAAAGACAAATGTGGAAAGCTTGAGGGATCCAATTTGGGTTCAATATTAGAATTTCCCAAAAATAAAATACTGTGCCTTACCTAGAAAGCCAAAAACAAAACAACGCAAAAAAAATAAAATAAAATAACTCTACAGAGTGATCTTTCCAAAATTAAATACATTTAAATGTATTTAAATAACTTCACAGCTTAAAGCACTTCAGTGACGTTCCATCACCTACATATGGAATAAATAACACTTGATTACTTTCTGGTCCATTCTAACTTTCCACCTTCATTATTTTCTACACTACTCTGTCACAAATTAGTTCCACCTCAGGCACACTAGGCTACTTTCTATTCCTGGAGTAAGTCACATTTTTAATCTTGAGACATTGGCTAGATAGTACTATTACTTTGCCATCACTTGGAACTAATCTCAGCTCAATCTGTCAAAGCTTTGCATATCTCTTACTCATCTTTCTAGTCCATCTCACATATTACTTTCTCAGGGAAGTACTTCCTTATCTGCCAAATTGGAATACAATTCCCAAAACATGCCATACTTACACTGATGTATTTTTTATGAAGTCATGTTTTATATCGATTAACTCTATGGGTTCTGGATTACGTTGCTTTGATTCAAAATTTAGCTTTGTTCTTCAATTGCTTTGTAATTTTTTGTAAGGTGGCCTGGCATTTCTGGGCTTAAGCTTGCTCATTTGGAAAACAGGAATAATAATTATTATACTCCCCACAGTTTTAGAGAAAATTGAATATAATAATATACGTAAATGTAATATATGATAAATATGGTTCATAAAGTGATGCTATCTATTTTAATGTCCAGAAAAATAGAAATAAATAACTTCTGGGACCTTGAGACTGCTATAATAAAACAGCATAGTCATTTCAATGCATTCAATAGCACCTATAATTTCTTTGAATTCGATGTTTTTAATAGATTTTGTTTAGATATTTTTTGTTATTAAAATAATGCACTAGTACAAAAGGAGTGTATTGGGTAGAATTACTCTCAAAGGCATTTAAATAGCAGTTCTTGTTTGCAAGACTGGGTTGAGTGGGACAATAATTTTCTTTTTCTATTCAATACTTTAAAATTGGATTCAATTAAACTCAGCATTCTTTGGCTAAACAGTAATAGTAAACCTAGATGTTCAGTATAGAAAAATAAAAATACTTTTGCTTTAATTTTTTATTAGTAAAAGAAAAGGAGAGATTGGTAGAGATTTCTTTTCCTTTCCCCCACCATTTTTTTTCTTTTGCGTTAGTGAACTGTAGAAAATCTTTTTATATTTATAATCTGTAGTAAATTTCTAAATATATGATGCTTTAAAAAATGTTTTGAATACCCATATATAGAAGTCTATTATTACCAGAACATGGATTTTATAATACAGTGCTGTTTCCTAGGATACATCTTGCATAAAAATCTTGGCAATCCTTAGGCCAGTTTTTCAAGCCAGAAGTTGGAAAAGTTGAGAACATGTTGTCAGTCTCAACAGAAAATATGTAAAATATCCTAATTTGCAACAACAACAACAACAACAAAAGATACAGGATCCAAATAGCCACTGTCCAGAAAATGTATTTTGACGGCAATTGTGTGGTACTTGGCCACAGCTGTAACAAATGCCTTAAGACACTGTCTGTCTTCTGCTGAACAAGCCTTAGCTATGTATGCTCAAAGAGTTGATTATTTATGAGAGAAATTAATAGAAGCAATCGCTCAAATATCATCTCTGAATAGGGAATGGTACAGATCCTGATATTGCTAAAGGACTTTGTTGAAAGAAGATTGAGAAACCTGGGGTTGGAATAGTGGGAGCGCTGTCAATGCATGCAGTTTTTCTGGGCATATGAGAAAGGTGCAGAGTTATACAGGGAGTGGTTTGCCAGTTCTTATCAAATCAGATTCCCTGCTTTTCTCTCTCCCTCCCCTACAAGCATCTGAAAGATGAAAGGATTTAGAGTTTCTCTTTAAGTCACCTCATACTGCCTAATTATTACAGAGATGAAGGTGGAGCATCGAAAAGCAATCAAGAGTCAAATGATAGAGAAATGTTTCAGACAGCCCAAACTAAGAGTTTTTGGAAAGTCAAAGCTTTGCCTACAAAGTTGCTCCATCATTCTGGAAATTTCATGTTATAAAGAATGTATATACCTCACTTCTGATCATGTAGGACCAGCTTGTTTCTGATCAACATTTCTTTTAAGAACTAGAAAAAGATAAATAAAATGCAAAAAGCATTTGTTTGAAAGTATTGGAAAGTCTAAAAGGCTGCCAAGAGTCAGAGACCAAGACCTCAGAGGGAAGAGAAGTACATTGAGATGAGCTTGATATTCTGTATTGTCTTGGCAAGGCCTTTGTAAGTGGGGCTTGGTCAAGAGAAGCCTAGCAGAAACTGATAGTTAAGAGGCTAAGAACCTTAGGTGAGCTTTCAGCAGTTTGTGGGTATATGAACACAAAACTTGAAGTTCAGAGCTACCAAGGCAGTTGGGATTTGTTGGGCTAAGATTCCCAAAAGAAGCAAAATGTTTTCAGGTGAGCCCAACATTCTGCATCAATTTTTCCCAAAAGATATCGGTCATTTCCTAAGTAGCACATGGCAAGAAGATAAGAAGCTGAACAGGAAGTACTGCCTCTGAGGCTGAAAAGCCAAGCAGATCTAACTGTAATTCAAAATTGGAGTTCAGGGTCAGCCAAGAAGAGGTGAGTAGCAATGACTCCTCTAGTTACAGCCATGGAAGGTCACGGAAGCACTACACTGTAGGAGGAATACTAAACAAGAAATTCACCAGTCCTTACAACAGTAGAAACAATTTTGAAAAAGCCCAATGCCAAATATATTAAGATCATTTCCCTCTAACTGCCTGCTCAAAGCAAAAGTCATTCTTTTCTGGAGTAAGATAACAACAATTTTATTTCTAAAAATGTCAGGTATTCCTTAAAATGGGACTAAATAAAAAAAAAAAAACAGAACAGAACCACAGGTGCTCTAGATATTGGATGTATTAGACATCCATTTTATTTTTTTATATTCATTCATTTCTTTATTCAACAAACATTTGCTTTTTCTAGCTCTATTAAGATATAATTGACAAATAACATTGTGTGAGTTTAAAGTGTAAACAGAATGATTTGATATATGAATATATTGTGAAATAATTACCATAATAAGGCTAGTTAACACATCTATCACCTCACATAGTTACCATATTTTTGTGTGTACGGTGATAACATTTAAGATCCACTCTCTTAGAAAATTTAAAGTGCGCAATACTATAATCACCATGCTGTACATTAGATCCCCAGAACTTATTCATCCTGAAATTGGAAGTTTGTACCCTTTGACCAACATCTTTTCAACTCCCCCACCCCCTAGCAACCGCCAATCTATTCTCTGTTTCCATGAATTTGGCTTTTTTAGATTCCATATATAAGTGAGATCATATAGTATTTATCTTTCTCTGCCTTATTTCACTTAGCATAATGCCCTCAAGTTTCATCCATGTTATCACAAATAGCAAGATTTCCTTCTTTATATGGCTATTTATTCCATCGTGATATATATACACATATATCACATTTTCTTTATCTATTTATTCATTGACAGACATTTAGGTTGTTTCAATATCTTGGCTATTGTGAATAATGCTGCAGTGAACATAGGTGCAGCTGTCTCATTTCCTTTGAATATATATATCCAGAAGTAGGGTTGCTGGATCATATGTTGGTTTTATTTTTAATTTTTTTGAGGACTCTCCCTACCATTTTCTGTAATGTCTGTACTAATTTACATTCACACCAACAGTGCACAAGGGTTCCCTTTCTCCACATCCTTGGCAACGCTTGTTATCTCTTTAGACATGCATTTTAAAATGACTTTGATAAATGTGTTTGAGAAAATAGATGGTAAAATGGAGAATTTCTCCAGAGAACTGGAATCTATAAAATAGAATCAAGAGTAAATTTTAGAATTGAAAAATATAATGACCAAAATTAGATTAGAAACAGAAGAGATTAATAAACTAGAATGTGGGTCAATAGAAAATATCCTGACTGAAATACAAAAACAAAAACAAAATGGAAAATACAGCATAAAATCACTAAAATCTGTGTGAAATGGTAAGGTCTAACATATATGTATTTAGAGTTGCAGAAAGAAAACAATGGGACAGAAGGATATAATTTAATATGAAAACATAGTTAAATAGAAATTGAAAATTGGAAAAGTAAAAAGGGAGCATTATGGTGATATAGAGAGGATAATTACAGCAAATGGCTTAGGGCTAGGGGAACAAAGAGAAGAGATTGGATCATCAGCAACTAGAAGCCTGTACGAAATTCTCCAAGAGCTGAAACTCAGATCTCTGCAAAGGGGTGCTGCCCATCTGTGATGCTATCTCAGGAGCTCAGAGGGTGGGTGGGTGGGGGGTCTTGTGGAGCTAGGAAGGGGAGCTTTCTTGCTACTGCTATGCCTGAGAGGGCAGGAGAAGACTAGTTCTAGGAATGCTGAGAAAAAGCTGAAAAGCACAACTCCAGCTATTGCTTGAGCGATGCTAACAGAAACAGCAAGCGGTCTCCCTTTCAGTGCCACCTAAATGAAATGAGTTGTTAAAGAAGAAATACACTGTCCAAATTCTGTACATCATAAAACATAAAGGTGGGTTGGAGATGAGAGAAAGGAGCTTAACCACTATGAAGCTCCAGCAGGACAAATACAAAAGTAACCACACCTAGGCATTTCATAATAAACTACTGAAAACCAAAGATAAATGTTTAAAAACAGACTGAGCAAAAGACAAATTACCTTTAAACAGTACCACTGAGACACAGGCAACCATGCTCCAGGCCTGGACTTGTATTTCAGGGCTTCCTAGGTGGCTTCCTTCCAGCCTGCCACTCTTCACAGTGTCAGGGTCCTGCAGAGTCTGGCTGATAGACCCACCCACGGCTCCAAATACCTGAGACCCCAGAATTCCCTGCCCCAACAGTCTCAGGTCCACTTCAGGTCTCAGAGGAGTGTGCACACCAGGCCTGAGGAGCATGCATGGAGCTTGATTGTGTGAGCTGAATTCTTTAAGCATGCAAAGACCCTCTGACTTCATGAAGGAGTCAAGGGTGGGACACGAAAGGGCCTGGAGTCAAGGGCCTCCATTTGTACTTTTTACCTGGGAAATAAGAAGGAGTGTGCCTGCCTTCGAAGGAGCAACCATTAAACTGCAAACTGATTTCCCAACAGAAGTGATGGAAGCCTTAAGATAGGGGATTGACATTTGAAAATGATGAAAGAAAATACACGGAAAGGAAGTTCAATACTTCAAAGGTACCTCAGAAATAAAGGGAGAGGTTCTTCTCTCTGCAGCCACATACCGGGCGGGCTGGGCAGAGGGAGGCCCAGGCCCAGCTCGTTAGTTACACACGCACCAGGGGCCCGTCCCCGCCCTGCCTTCTCGGGCGTCGCTGTGCCGCAGCCGGCTCCTCCAGGTCAGGTGGCCAGCGGCCAGAGGGGAGAGGGCAGCCACGAAGGCAGGAAGCTTAACGGACAGCCGTCTCCGGGGCCTCTCCCGCCGCGCCCCCGCCTGGCCGCCACGTGCTGCTGCCTGGGCGAAACGCCACTGCCGCCCTGCCCCGCCGCGCTGGCGTCTGCAGCTGCAGTCCAGACTGTCCAGGCCTGCGCCGCCTGCCCGGTGACACTACAGCAGGACTGCAGACCTCGAGGACGACCCCAACTTCTTCAAGATGGTGGAGGGCTTTTTCGACCGTGGCGCCACCACAGTGGAGGACAAACTGATGGAAGACGGCAAGACCCCGGAGAGCGAGGAGCAGAAGCAGAAGCAGAACCTAACGCACGGCATCCTGCGAACCATAAAGCCCTGTAAGCATGTGCTGAACCTGTCCTTCCCCATCCAGCGCGGCAACAGCTCCGGGAAGTCATCCAGGGCTAATAAACCCAACACAACCAGCACTGAGAGCCCTGTAAAGGAGGTAAACGTGATAGTAAAAATGTGAGTGTAGATAAAGTAAAAGCTTTGGCTTCTCTGATAATGTATAAATGTGCTGTGATTGATGTGTCAACTGAGGGTACTAAAGCTGATGTTAAGATCGATCCTAAGAACTACAATAATGAATTGGAAAAGATCTCAAGGAGGTTCTCCACGGAACTACCGGAAAAAGGGCTTAATTGGTCCTAGTGCTGATGTGCCTTTCCCAGACACCCGCACAGGAGAGCTGGAGCTGTCCTGGATTGTTGGCACCTATGCCAGCACCATAGAGCACACTGATATCAATGCACATGCCTGCATTACTGGTAAACCCATCAGTCAAAGTGGTATCCACGGTAGTATCTTTGCTACTGCCCATGGTGTTTTCCATGTGATTGAAAACTTCTTCATTGGAGCTTTTCACATGAGCATTTTAGGAATGACTCCAGGATTTGGAGAGAAAAATTTGTTATTCAGGGATTTGACAATGTAGGCCTGCATTCTATGAGATATTTGCATCTTATTGGTGCTAAATGTGTTCCTGTTGGTGAGTCTAGTGGGAGCATATGGAATTCATATGGCATTGATCCAAAGGAACTAGAAAACTTCAAATTGCAACACTGGTGGATTCTAGGCTTCCCCAAGGCAAAGCCCTAGAAAGGAAACATCTTGGAAGCAGACTGATCCCTGCTGCCAATAAGAAGCAGTGGACCAAATCCAATGCACCCAGAGTCAGAGCCAAGATCATTGCCAAAGCTGCCAATGGACCAACAACTCCAGAAGCTGATAAGATTTTTCTGGAGAGAAACATCATGATTATTCCTGACCTCTGCTTAAATGCTGGAGGAGTGACAATATCTTACTTTTAGTGGCTGAAGAATATAAATCACATCAGCTATGGCCATTTGACCTTCAAAGAGGAAAGAGATTCTAACTCTTACCTGCTCATGTCTGTTTCAGAGAGTTTAGAAAGAAAATTTGGAAAGCGCCTCTTTTACCCACAGCAGGGTTCCAAAGCATTACCAAGTGCATCCAAGAAAAACATTGTGCATTCTGCCTTAGCTTACACTATGGAGTTTTCTGCCAGGCAAATCATTTATATAGCCATAAAGTATAACCTAAGATTGAACCTGAGAGCAGCCGTCTGTGTCAACGCCATTGAGAAAGTCTTTAGGGTGTACAGTGAAGCTGGTTTGAACTTCAAATAGATGGATCATTGCTGATTTCTTAACTACCATCTTTACCTGTAACTTCTGCAAACCTATCACAGGTTTACATGTAACCACAGAAATCTCTTTCTCTTATGGACATCATTCTCAACAACTCAACCTAAATCAGCCCTTTAAGAAGAAAGAAGTCAAGGTTAAGAGATCATATACAGATTGGTAAGTGTGAAAGTAGAACTTGCCTGTGAAGGACATATGAGATATTTTGCCTTTAAATAAAAAGTCTCCTTTCATCTGGTTATGCTTCCTTGCTCCATAGCTTGTTCCGACATGTTAATTACCTTTCATTGGAGCCAAGCAATTAGTTGCTTGCATTATTTTGCTCTGGCCAAGTCTGGGATGGTATGACACATTTAAGAAGTGGCATTTTTCAGAAGATGATAGGGTCCTAAAATGAGTTATTATTATTTCATATCAGCGAAATTTAAGTCAATTTCACAGGATGCTATTCTCTTTATGTATTTTATTCTTTTAGAATAAAATAAGTACATGTCGCTAAAATAAAATTGCCTTTATTAAATTAACAAGCTTAACCTTGATTCAAGCAGTGAATGCTTGCTTATAAACATAAATGAAAAAAGCTAGTATTTTTATGACATAAAACAATATCATTTACAGCTCATCAGTTCTGTTTAGTTCAGCCAAAAAAAAAAAAATCCAAATGGATAATTATCTTCATAACTGCAAATGAGGGAGGCTTTCTTTGTTAAAACTATCTGAATTTGCTAAATATAAGTATGACATGTAGTCCAAATAATGCATTAATCTTCTTATCATGCTAATTAATGTTTCATTTCTTTTGAAGATCTATTGTGTTGAGTAATCGAACAATAATTCAGTTAGATTAATAAAAAAAAAAAAAGTACTTGGTATCCCTGTCTGCAGTTTACCTGACAACTCTAAGCATTGACAGCCTCCCCAGCTCTGCCTGATTTTGTGTTCCTTTTCTTTTAGAGGCATCACATGCTGCATACAGGCTTAATTAACAAAGTGAGGCTTAAAACATTGGATTGAGTGTTTTGTTTGGGATGTTTTTGGCCAGAGCCTTTGACCCAGTGGTATACCAACAAAATACTAGATATTACTTAAGTAATGAATATGCCTTTTTTAAAACAATAATACCCTTTCAGAAAATTGTAATTATGTTATAACTGCATGACTTAACCTATTAATTAAAACAGGTATTAAAATTCTGCCTTTTCAAAAAAAAAAAAATATTTTCAGACAAACAACAACTGAAAACATTTGGCACTAGCATACTTGCATAACAGAAATACTGAAAAGATTTCTTTCTATAGCAGGAAAACGTTCCTAAATGGAAACATCAAAATAGAGGAATGAATTAAGAGCACCTAAAAGTTTGAACCTGTGGGTAAATTCAAATGAATATTGACCTGTATAGTAACATAATAATGTCTTGAGACATTGTACACACACATGCATATGTATACATATATACACATGTATATGCATGCACACACATATAATCAAAATGCACCACAATAACAACACAAAAGGTTAGGGAGGGGTAGAAAGCATTTAAACTACCTTTTCATTGCCCAGGAAGTGAGAAAAGTACAATTTATAGAATACATGTGATAATATCCAGGGTAACAACTAAAACAAGAGTAAAAGACTGCCTCCTAATAGAAAGGAAAGAATGGAGTGATTTTTTTAAAAAAAAACAGTTTTCCCAAAATAAGGCAAGAAAGAGAAAAAGAAATACAGGGCAGGTGTGACAAACAAAGAACAAATGGGAACAAAGATGGGAAATTAAATCCAACTACATCAGTAATTATATTAAATATAAAAGGACTAAATACTCCAACCAAAAAATAGAAATTATCAATTAATTGCTGCTTAAGAGTTTTATCTTAAATACCATGTACAGAAAGGTTAACAATAAAAGGATGAAAAATGTTATATCTTATAAATATAAAAAAAGAAATTTGTAAGGTGGCAATAGGAAACTTGTCAGAGCCTCTTCTTTGTCCATTCCCAGGGAGAGATGTTAGAGTTAGAGAGGAAAATCATCGGAAGGTTATTGTAGTGGAGTGGCACTTCTGTTGTAGTGGGGTACAGTCTAATTCAAAAGAAAAGAGATAGTTTTTTAAGGAGCAATATTCCCTTTAGCTCAAACATACAGATGTAATCCTGGGCCTAGAACCACTGGAGCCAATAACAAGCAAAGAAACAAACAAAATACCACTCCAATTTCCAGAAATCTCTTTAGAAGGGCTTTACATTTACCACTCATTTTCAGGTGAGGCACACATTCACTCAACTGATCTTGGAAGCCCTTCATAATCTTATCATGTCTTTAATAAAAATATTTAAATTTTTCATTCCAAATGTGTAATTAAGTAATTGTTCAATAGGTTTTTTTAAAGTCACTTGATGTAATTTACATAACTTGTAATTTACATATTTGACCCTTTTTACCTCACCTACCTCCCCCCTCTCTCCTCCCTCCCACCCTCTGGTAACCACTAGTCTATTGTCCATGTCTATGAGTCTCTGCTTGTTTATCTTGCTCATTTGTTGCTTTTAGGTTTATATCCTACATATAAGTGATATCATGTGATTTTCAACTTTTTCTGTCTGGCTTATTTCGGGCTTATGATTATCTCGAAGTCTATCCATGTTGTCACAAATGGGAGTATTTCATCCCTTCTTGTGGCTGAGTAATATCACATTGTATATATGTACCACAACTTCTTTAGCCAATCATCTATTGTAGGACACTTTGATTGCTTCCATGTCCTGCTCACCATGGATAATGCTGCTATGAACACTGGTGTGCAAATATCTTTTCAGATATGGGTTTTCAAGTCTTGGGATAAATACACAGTAGAAGGATTGCTGGATCATATGGTAGATCAATTCTTAGTTTTTTGAGGAAACTCCATACTGTTTTCCATAGTGGCTCTACCAATTTGCAGTCCCACCAGCAGTGTATGAGGGTTCCTTTTTCTCTGCATCCTCTCCAGCACTTGTTATTACTTGCCTTGTTGATTATAGCTATTCTAACAGGTATGATATGGTATCTCATTGTGGTTTTGATTTACATTTCCCTAGTAGCTAGCAATGTTGAGCATCTTTTCATATATTTGTTGGCCATTTGTATGTCCTCTAGGGAGAAGTGTCTGCCCATTTTTTGATTGGATCATTTGTTCTTTTTGTTGTTATTGAGTTGTATGAGTTCTTTGTATATTTTGGATATGAGGCTCTTATCAGAGACGTTGCTTGCAAATATATTTTCCCATTAGGATGGTTGTCTCTTTACCTTGTTGATGGTTTCTTTTGCTGAGCAGAAGCTTTTTAGTTTGATATAGTCCCATTCATTTACTTTTGCTTTTACTTCCATTGCCTTTGAAGCCAAATTCATAAAATCCTCTTTAAGACCAAGGTCCTTGAGTTTGGTTCCTATTTTTTCTTCTATGTATTTCATTGTTTCAGGTCTTATATTCAGGTTCTTAATCCATTTTGAGTTAATTCTGGTGTGTGGTGATGGATAACAGTCTAGTTTCATTCTTTTGCAGGTGGCTTTCCAGTTTTCACAGCATCATTTTTTGAAGAGGCTTTCTTTTCTCCACCATAGGTTTTTTGCTCTTTTGTCAAAATTACTTGCCCAAATAAACATGGGTTTATTTCTGGACTCTCAGTTCTGTTCCACTGGTCTTTGTGTCTGTCTTGCTGCCAATACCATGCTGTTTTGATTAATGTTGCTTTGTAGTATAATTTGAAGTCAGGCAGAGTGATGCCTCCGGCCTCATTCTTTTTTCTCAGGATGGCTTTGGCAATTCGGGATCTTTTGTGCTTCCATACAAATCTGATGATTTTGTTTTATTTCTTTAAAAAATGCTGATGGGATTTTGATGGGGATTGCATTAAATCTGTATAATGTTTTAGGTAATAAAGTCATTTTAACTATGTCGATTCTTCCAATCCAAGGACATGGAATATCTTTCCATTTCTTTGTATCTTCTTTGACTTCTTTTAATAGGGTCTTATAGTTTTCATTATATAGGTCCTTCACATGTTTTGTTAGATTTATTCCTAGGTATTTTATTCTTTTTGTTGCAATTGCAAAAGAAATTATTTTTTCCACTTCTTTTTCTGACAATTCATTATTAGAGTATAGGAACACTATGAATTTTTGAGCATTGATTTTGTATACAGAAACTTTATTTGCTTATTGTTTCTAGTAGGGTTCTTGTGGCGTCTTTAAAGTTTTTTATATAGAGAATCATGTTATCCGCAAATAGTGACAGTTTGACTTCTTCACTTCCTATTTGGATGCCTTTTATATCTTTCTCTTGTCTGATTGCACTTGCTAGGACCTCCAATGTTATATTGAATAACAGTAACAGCCTTGCCTTGTTCCTGAGCTTAGAGGGAAGGTTTTTAGTTTTTCAGTATTAAGTATAATGTTGGCTGAGGGTTTGTCACAGATGGCCTTTATTATGTTAAGGTACTTTCCTTCTAAACCGATTTTGTGAAGTGTTTTGATCATAAATGGATGCTATATCTTGTTCAATAGGTTTTAAAGGATACTTTTGACCCATTTTTGTACATTAGTCATGTTGAAATGTGTTCCTTGATCCAATGAGATGTAAGTTATGGCTCCAAATTGATGTAAATTCCTTATTTCCAGGACCTTGATGGTGTTTCAGCTGCTGCTTCAGTTAAAAAGTAAACAAAGACCAAGGAGAAATAAGTGTCTATTTTTGTTAAGATCCTTTTGAATCCTTCAGAAACATTGGTAATGGCCCTATGTCAACCACCTGTTAGCTTTGGATCAGTCTTTGTTCTTGATTCTCCCCATGGCCAGTTTCAGGCAGTTTTTCTCTTGTTAACACTCAGGAATGACACTAGTAACTTCCACATTAGTGAATTTAGTGGGTGACAGTATCATCTGTTTTTGTAACACTCATTGTTGCATGGCTTGGGCACTACCATGCCTGCTCATCTCGTGTATCTAGGTGGCTACCTGCAGACAGTGGACCAGGACATCTATCTTGGCATTCCAGTTAATGGGTTCTTTCGGTGAGCATCCATAGGATCTACTTTAGCTTTCATTCTGAAGTTCCACAGGCCTTCCACAATCATATTCTTCACACACAGTATTCTTTAATTGTTCATCCACAGAACATTTACTAGCTAGACCATCGGTCCATTGGCTGTGGCCTAAAACTCTTTGATATCCAGACTTTTTTATATATCATTTTATATCAATTAGGACTTTGTTCTAGAGCAAAATTAAGTTATTTTTGTACTACTATACACACTTCTTTCAGTTCAGCCCACTGTGCACATTTACCTTTGCCTTTTTCAACTAAGGGTTTACTCCTTACTGAGAAGTAGCGGCAGACTTTCATATAAAGTGTCTTTTTTCAATACAGAAAATTCCATTGGTGGAGCAAGCAGCCTATTACATATCAGTGGGAAAGAAGTCATAAAATTCATATCATTAACAAACAGGAGTGAGTGTTTATTTTATCATTGATCGTAGAGGTAGAGAGAGGCTACCTGCTCATGGATATGATACACTCACTCACCTTAGCATATTCCAGAATGTAACATTTACATTTTATAAAGGAACTTTGTTGTTTAGCTCTTTCCTTACTTGAATATCTTTCTGACATCACTCATATCAAAATATATGACTTGGTAATTGGTTGTCCTTCAGCCATGAACTTTTTCCACCAGAGTTTAAGAGCATGCTAGTAATTGTGTCTCAGTGGGTCGTACTTAAGTCACAAGTTTTCTAATTCAAAATACCAGTAACTGCCACTGGGTGGCAGAATTAGACTTTTGCCAATAACTCCGTCTGCCTGGGTTTTAATAGTAAATACTTAAAACATTGGTCCATTAGAATTATAGAGTCCCAGAGGTGCAGCTTGTACCATTACCCTTTGCATGTCTTCAAAGACTTCCTTTGTTCGGACTCATTTAAATTTAGTCTTTTTTTTCTAGTCACTCTATATTGGGAATGACAGGATACCCAAATGTGGTATGTGTGTCTTCCAGAATCTGTGTAGCTCCACAACACCTTGTACCTTTTTCTTATTAGTAGAACCCATGGTGACCGGGCATAGCAGAGGGAGTTGTTCTTTACTGTTTGTAAAATGTCTCTAGAGGCCTCAACCCAAGATATTTCCAGATATTTGACTGGTTGGCCTCGGCCGTGTCAGCCATCCTTGACTACTCCTGCAACTACCATTTCCAAATAATCTTGGCTTCCTCTTCCAAAGAGGAAATTATCCTGAGATTAACAAGGTAATGAGTCAACTTACTTTTGAAAGTGGCCAGATCTAAATCTTATCCTATCAGGTTGCAACAGTGTGCAGGAGAATCTAGGTGCCATTTTAGGTGAACAGTAATTGCATGACAGAGTCTATCTACACGGAGATGTACTATGCTTGACCTGCTTTCCAGAATGGGATTCAAAAGCCAAGTCACCTTTAGCAAACCACTCACCTGTAACCTGCTGAACTCTTGAAAGGTTTTCCTCCTGTCTGGCATAGCAAAGGCTATCAAGGGAAGAACTTTTAAAATTGAATAGTCAACAATCAGCTGTGCAATTTTTTTCAAAAACCACATAGGAATATTATGGAGAGATTTAGAGGGGGCTTGCACTTCTTATTCTATTTTTTGATAAGGGCTGAGCTTCACTGTCCTCTCGTATTCAAGTACTACTCAATAATTACTATAAAAAAGGATTCAGGAAATGCTAATAGATCCCATTTAGCATACAATTAGAATCAGGAATAGGATACACTTGTCCAATATTTGGCTAGAAGCTGGTAATGACAAGATCCTCTACTCATGCATCATCTCTCTTCCATATATTTGGGCCAATGTAATACCACCTCTTCATCATACAGAATTTCGTAGTTGTCAAGAACTTCCTTTGGGAATGACTTGTTTCATTTGCTATCTGGAATTTCACCATTAGAGACCACGATATTGAGAATATCATCAATCAGGTTATACCTAAGGATTGGCTGATTAGCCATGCTAGAAGTAAGAGATGGGGGCACATTAAGAACAATCAGCCAGGACTTCAGTTCATGGCCTACAATGATGTTTTAGCAATAGCATTCAAAGTAGTGCTTGTCTTTGTTCATCACCAGTGCCACTGCCTTCAGGGACAGACAACACAATGATCCAGTTGATTTAATCAAATAGCCTGATGGTGACCTCCTTGTCACAGGTGCTCTACTGATAGACACAGGTTATTCGTAGTCCATTGCCTCCATGGATGTGGTTATAGTCCTCCCCATGTTTCTGAATGCCAACATTGGTGAGATGAACAAATATGTTATCCAATTCATTGGCATTTGAGGTATATTTTATTGTGCAAATCAGCAAAATGCAAGTTTATAGTTTATACATAGAAATAAATGTATATATGTTTATATATATACACACACATAAATACACATACTGGGCAGTTTATGAAAATGACTGGTTATTGAATTTCTTTCCTTTAAACTTATAATTTTTCATTCATTTTTATCTCCAACTCACATGTACACAGCAGATTTACCTGGGTGGACTTGGCTTAGAGTATCAACTAAAAAATATTTCTTTTTTAAAAGGAAAATTTTAAATACCCATTGCCTTCTCTGTCTCCTATGAACTTTCTTATCAAGTGTTCACATTTGACGGTTTTGGTAGTTGCTTCAACCCAGAAGTTCTAAATGCACACTTAAGAGAAGCCCATGGGTGTTCTTGACTACAACCTCTTATTTCAAGTTCTGACTGCAGGGAATAACAGGCACTGCTTCAGCCATCTTCTCAGTCTTCTTCTCTTACATCCACATTATCTTCACCATCCTGAGCATCCACCTTCACTTCTGGCAGAAGCAACGCATTTTCTCCCTACTCCTCCCATCTCACCACAATGATTGTTTTCTAGGGCTCAGGTTTTCTCTGCTATCTCATGCCAACCTCTGGATCCTCTCTGAAGTTGATCTTCTCTGTGCAGTACAACGTGGTCACTCCCATGCTGAATCCTCTCATCTACAGTCTGAAGAACAAGGAGGTAAAGGCAGCTGTGAGAAGAACACTGGGGAAGTATCTGCCATGTTCCTAGTGAAAAAAATAAAGTTAGAGGATAAGAGAGAATCTGGATAATATGATACTAACCACACATTATGAGAGTTGACATTGAGAAAACTTCCTGGCTCTATACAACATCAGATGTTCCAAGATAAATAAGCAGTGCATAGGAAATAAACTCAGAGATATTAAAAAGGTGTTAATTTAGTTCAAACAGAGGGAAAATAGAATAAATATCTTAATTCAGAAATGTGGTAATAAAAGTGTTGATTCATGACTTTCAGTACTCCCCCAAATATTCACTTTGTTCTTCTTTTAGGTAAAATATTTGTGTCTTCAATCATTATTAGTAATTGAGTTTAGGAGAAGGCAATGAAAGCCTTAACTTACTCTTAAGAAAAGGTTCTGAATGGTTAAGTAAAATCAGTAATAGAATTTAGGAGGAGAATAATGAACTTCAACAGAATTGAACTGGATATAAGCAAAAAGATCTGAAGATGCTGAAGAAAGTGGGTTCATCTATTGGAAGAAAGAAAGATTAAAATAAACCTTCCAAACACAATTGTTTCTTGCATGACCTTCCCATGGTACCCTTAAATATGCACATTCATATGTATAATTAAGTTACATGTATGACTGTATCTTAATTACATGTATCCTTGGATACATGTGTGAATAAATTTTATAATAATAATTCAAAACAAAATACTTTAAATTCTATATAGAGTAATAAATAAAGCAAATTAAAAGTAGATTTCATTTTGTCAAACATCTATGAATTGTGTTTCTTTTGTTTATTTCTTTTACAAGTAACTGGGAGGAAATATGCCAGAACAGTCTAGTTTGACTGAAAACCTTATAGTTCATTATAAATAAGTAAATGAAAATTTTTATTTGTATAACAATCTATTTGTACCTAAGACTATAATAAACCTTTAAACAAATGCTCTCCTAAATACTCCCAAATCTGGGGATACTCAAATTGTAACAGAGCCCTGTGTAGGAATCTAAATGAATCCAGAAAACAACTAAATTTGAATAGACAGTTTAGGCAAATAACTTTTTTTTGCTTTCTAATTTTTTTTTTTTTGTCTTTTTACTTATTTGATCATCAAGTCACTTTACCCAGTAAACTTAACTGGAGGTGATTTTCCCTGAAATGTCCCAGAGAAAAGACTCAGCCCTTAGAGTGGCAATTAAAAATACTCCTTTCCTGCTTAGGGAGCCAGGCAAATAATACTTTGGCCACTCTCTCTTATTTCAACTCCCATTAGATGAAGAAGAGTTTAGAATTAATGATTATAGGTCATTGCATCATCTAGTCATTCCAAAGGCCACACATAGCAGATCCCTATTAGTCCTTGTAAAATTCAATTTTGAAAACAGTTCTTGACTACTGAGTCCAATTTCACAAGTGACTATATAATGTAAAAGCTGTTGCCCTTACCATGTCCTGGACTGTGAAGGGCAAAGAGTCGAACCAATCAGCTGCCTAACCATAGCTACTCTGGGGCTGATTCAACCAAAACAATACTATGTATGACTGAGACATATTAGAAACAAGGAAAACTAAAAAGTTTAAGATCTTTTGAAAAAAGGAACTTCCCTATGACTATATAAATTTATTAGTGTAGAATTCAATAAAACATTTCATTATCAATAGGATTTTATAATCTACCATACCATGATACAAGATTTAGAAGCCTCTTTCTCCAGATCATCTTCTTTCTCAGTAGATGAATCTAAATAAAATTCCTGCTGCCAAGTTGGAGAGCAGATTGCTTTATTGGACAGGATGTACAGGTAATATGTTTTGGGGTATGGGAAGGATTTTGAGGCTGGGTTTATGGCTAAAGAGTTAAAATGTATGGATTTAGAAGTGTCTCTTGGCTGAACTTTGGATTCATTGTGAATGGCCAGGACCGTGAAACTGACCCAGCCAACCTAACAAGTCCTGTGAGTGACTCAAGGTCAGATTTCAGGATATAAGGCCACAGCTGGAAGTCATGGGTAAACATTGTTTGAGGAAATAGAGCATTGTAATCCAGACCTGTAGATTTATGAGAATCAGAGTTGAGGAACGTGAGCACAATCTGACCATGAAGGAGAAAGCTGAGATATGAAAACTAAGATGACAGTCAGAAATTTAGTCTATATATCTGTACAACAGAAGAATACAAAGGTTTAAATATTCTATTTCTGTTCAGAAACAGCCTTCTGAGTTTGAGCAGAGTAAAGTTGGTGGGGGGAACCTTCTTCCTGTGGGGGCAGAGGTAACAGCAATGGGTGTTTCCAACAGAAACTAGGAGCTGTGAGTTAAACTCTCACTGTCCTATAGGATGAATTTCTAAACTTTTTTCCTATACTGTCTGGGAGTGTGGTCCAGAATGTGTAGTACTGAGCAGAGTCCTCTGTCCTAGCTGCTTCTACTGCCAAGATACCCACTCTCATACTCCCTAGCATGAAACTCTTTCAAACATTCCTCTTGGTTACTTTTCTATAGAGATTCGCCCCATTCTGAGATACACAGCCATCTTGGGAATGCCCTTCAGGGCGGGCCCAGGGGCCTTCACTGAGTCTCTGCTACTTTTTCTCTTCCTTGGCATGACTGCAGTTTTCAGCTATGCCTATCAGCAGCAATTACATGCTCTCCTTTCCAAGTGAAGGCACCCACAGTAATAGCAAAGTGGAGACAGGCTCCACCCCAATATAATCCTAAACTTCTAGTTTACCTTCCAGCTTGGAGCATGGGCAGAGAAGGGCAGCCACCAGTAGTGATTTCAATGTGATCTTCTCACACATCTCTTCATAGAGACATATGAATAACAACAGCAGCATTAGCAGCAAAAACTTTGGTATTTGATAGTATCTCACCCTATGTGAGAATTCAGGTGAATTTTGCCTATCTTATAATCTCAAATGATAACAATAATAATAGTTAGGAGTAGGTGCTTTTGAAGAACTTTATATTTAATCTCACATTTAATCCTAAAAACACTAAGTGGTACTGTTATTACCTGCATTTTATACATAAGGAAATCAAGGCAAAGGGCCTTATGTATCTTATAAAAAGTCATATTGTTAATTAATGGTAGAACTGGGATTTGAACCTAGTCTGATACAGGAGCCACATGTTTAGCACTTGATCTCTGGTGCCCACTTATTCCCTAGGCATCAGTTTTCAGAACTACCCATGTTTTACCAAACATGGCTTCATTTTTCTCAATCCTGAGCATTTGAACACATTCTTAGTGCAAATTAAATATCTGTCAGAAACATGTTTCTAAGAGCAATCACACATTTTCTTAAAATTTTATCAAATTCACTCTACGTAGTATCATTATTGACCCTCACTAACTTACAATTTGAGAATCCATTGGATTAATTATATTTATGTATTTTGCCTGCATATCCATGTTCTTCAATGGACAACACTAAGCTCAGGGACCATATCTTAATCATCTTTTTGTTTTCAATGGCAGTCACAAAACTTAGGTCATAATAGAGAGCAAAAATATTTCCTGAATAACAGTGATATGAAACAAGAATCAATGCAACGAGAAAATTCCTTGAAAGATCATAGACCTTTGACTCCCATGCCTTTTTATATTATTTCTAGGGAAACACCTTTGTAAATGGCCTTGGGGAACCACAGCACGATCACAGAGTTCATCCTCCTCGGACTGTCTGCCAACTCCCACGTCCAGGCTGTGCTCTTTGTTTTGTTCCTGGGGATTTACCTCTTGACCATAATGGGAAACTTGATTATGATGCTGGTGATCAGGGCTGATTCCCACCTCCACACACCCATGTACTTCTTCCTGAGTCACCTTGCTTTTGTTGATCTCTGTTTCTCTTCGGTCACTGTGCCCAAGATGCTGGAGAATCTTCAATCTCAGAAGAAAACTATCTCAGTAGAGGGCTGCCTGGCTCAGGTCTTCTTTGTGTTTTTTGCTGCAGGAACTGAAGCCTGTCTGCTCTCAGTGATGGCCTATGACCGCTATGCCGCCATCTGCCACCCACTGCTCTATGGGCAGATTATGAGTAAATCACTGTATATGCAGCTTGTGTGGGGCTCGTGGGGACTGGGCTTTCTGGACGCACTCATCAATATCTTCCTAACTATGAATATGGTCTTCTGTGAGGCCAAAATCATTTCCCACTACAGCTGTGAGATGCCCTCTCTCCTCTCTCTGTCTTGCTCTGATATCTCCAGAAACCTCATTGCCTTGCTCTGCTCTACTATCTTGCATGGGCTGGGAACTTTCCTTCTGGTATTCTTATCCTACGCCCGTATTATCGCCACCATCCTGAGCATCAGCTCTACCTCAGGCAGAAGCAAGACCTTCTCCACCTGTTCTTCCCACCTCACTGCGGTGACACTTTACTATGGTTCAGGTTTGCTTCGCCATCTCATGCCAAACTCAGGTTCCCCCATGGAGTTGATCTTCTCTGTGCAATATACTGTGATTACTCCTATGCTGAACCCCCTCATTTACAGCCTGAAAAACAAGGAGATGAAGGCGGCTTTGAAAAGAACTTTGGAAAAGTATCTGCAACACATCAGATACTAAAATAAAAAGAGTATGGTGGAGAAATGGAATAAATCTGCATATAAAAGGACATTAGGTGAGTTTACGGTAGTAAAGAGTATTCCTGATCACTTACAGTTTCAGATGCTGCAACCTAAATTAGAAGTGCGTGAGAGAATGAGATAAAATTATTATAGGAATGATAGTTGACTTTGATTCCTTCCAAAGGCAAAGCAAATTATTAAATAATCACCATAATCTAGAAAGTTTTGTCCTGAACATATTGATTCATTTTCTCATTCTAAAACATTCGCTTTAGGCTTCCCATTTGGTAAAATTATTTTTTAAATTATAAATTTATCATTATTTTTATTGATTTGGGGGAGTATACTAAAAATCATACATTTGATAAGAATGTAGAGTCACGGATCTGCAAGAGAGAAAAGTCATAGATAAGGGTAGATAGAAAGATTGTACTAGCATTTAGATTTAGTTTAATAAGGCAAGAAAAACATTGAAGAGCATAAAAGTGAAAAAAATATAAAACTGTTTTTAACTTGTAGATGATACTGTTGAGTGTGTATAAAATCCAAAGAAATTTATAAATTATTGGAACTACTTAGTGAATTTACCAAAGTCAATGAATTCAAAAGCAATATACAAAAAGCATTTGAGGAGGGAATTCTGCAAAAATGGTGGAGTAAGGACCTCCTAAAATTCTTTACTCTCTGAAAACAAAGAGGACAGGCAAAATGGTCAGAATCAAATTTTCAGAACTCTGTAAGTTAACCAATGATTTGCAGCAACTGTTGGAGGATCTAATGAAGAAATTTTTGCAAAAAATTTTCTCTTGTCGAATTGTTCTTAGATGATTTCTTCAGCCTCTGAAAATTTGAGGAGGTGTTGAGAAGGGAGTTCTGCAGAGGTTCATTTGGGGACACTGGATCCCTAGGTGGGAAAAGGGGCATCAAAAAGTGGAAAAGGAGATGAAAAGGAAGAAGGTGACACATCTTCTCTCCTTATGTAGACTCAGGTTCTGTGTCCTGTGCTACTTGACCATCTAAGTTTTAGATCAGAGTCATCCAATAGAACTATAACAATTAGAGATGTGTTCTATATCAGCACTGTGCAGTATAGTCACCACCATCTGCATGTTCCTATGGAGTGTTTAAAATATATCTAACACAAAGGAGAAATTAAATTTTTCATTTTATTTAATTTTAATTATTTTTAATTTAAATGAACACATGTAGCTCGAGGCTACCATTTTAGGCAGTGCAGCTCTCAACCAGAGGTTGGCAAACTTCTTCTGTAAAGGGCCAGACAGTAAATATTTTAGATTTTGAGAGACATACAGTCCCTGCCATTTTTCTGCAAAAGCAATCACATACAATAAATAAATAAATGAGCTTGGCTGTGTTCCCATGAAGTTTTATCTACAAAAACAGTCAGTGAGCCAGCTTTGGTCCATGGCCAGAGTTTGCCAACCTCTGCTGTAGACCATGTAGATCCACAGATGCTCCAGGACATCAGATGCTTTAGTGCTCAGTTATTTCCCTGGACTGACCCTTTTACTTTAATTTACTTATTTTCAATTTATTTCTTTTACTTTCCCTATCAATTTATTTAAGAATTTTTTAGTTTCATATTTGATTGACCAAGTGTAAAACTTATGTAGCAGTAGTGTTTGGGGACTTTAAGTTTACCACTTTGCTAGGTACAATCTTTGTAATACGCATCCATCAGGTCTCTCAAGTTTAAAACTTAGGCAAAACTCTGAGTCCTTTCTCTTATTTACCGTAAGCATCCAGAAATGATTAAAACTTAACTCCTTAAGAGTTTTTTCTCCCTTTTGTCACAGTCTTAGTTTAGATCTTCATTATTTCAGAATTGCTATAAATATTCTCCTAATTTATCCCCTTGACCAAGGCTCTACTCCCCTCAAATGTGCCCTCTATGCAAATTATACAATGTTACATACAACAATGCTTATATGTCCACGTTCTTCAAAGCTTAAAATCTGTTTGCCCAGTGCTTCAAGAAGTTAAATTCCAAGTTACTTTATTTAGCATGACATAATGAAACCACACATAATCTACCTCTAAGCCTCATCTCTAATTGATCTCAGTTTAAAGTCACTACATTTGTGATTTTTCCCACATGAGTCATGCTATTTTTCATCTACTTAAAATGTATTCAAATTGCCCAATTGACCACTCATCTTCAAGCATGCTGGATAAGAGGTATCTTCTGTCTACATTACTATTGCCTTTCGTATACTGCCATTTCAGTACATAACACATTGCTCCATCACTGCCCTGTCACTGATATGATCCTCATTAGACTGTCAAACTCTCTGTAGGCCAGGGACTGTTCCGTAATCATTGTCATAATTATTTTTGTAGTGCATTTCGGGCATTTAAAACACCGTTTAATAAGCAGATGCCCAGGACAACATCCTGGAGGCCACAGGATATGGGAAAAAGTTGCTTTTACACATATGAATCAGAAAATACATTTTTATGTTTCTAAATAATAGTTTAATTCTCTAATTTTATATCAATTACAGAGCTATTAATAAATGAATTTAAAAAGAAGTGTTATTAAAGCAAAATATTGCATTATCTATAATCCAGTTTCAATTCTCTTAATACAGTAGTTTCACATTTTATTATAATATTAAATGATAGTCCCCAATATTTTGTTATGACTCCTGACTAATTTCTCATTGGCATACTTATAAGCCATCAAGACTTTGTATACCCTTTGTGAATTTATTCAAGTCCATGAATCAAACAGTTTTGTAAAAATCTACTATCTAAGGATGACATCAGAAGTTCAAATTTGTATTATTTGGCTCCAATAAAAATTTCAGTATCTAAGAGTATACCAACTATACTTATATACTTAAATTAAAATTTTTCAGTATCTTAATTATAATAAGGATAATATTTTCTGTGGTAAAGATAATATATACTGAAAAGATATATATCTGTGTATATATGTATATATATATACATATATATATATATATCTTATACATGTCCTCTCTTTATATGTTTTCAAATATTTACTTAGTATTTCCCCTTTCCTCTAGTGTCTATCAGTGCAATATTCACTAGTAACAAGAAAACTCATCACAAATTCTTGACAATTAGTTTTATACATCCAAGTATATCAAAGTTTATACATCTAAATACTCGGAGGCATGCCCACGAGCTTTTGAGCCCTTTGAACCACTCTTCTCTTGCTCAGGCCCACTTCCACATCTGGAAGTGTACTATCACTTCTAATAAAGCTATTCTTTTCTGCTGAAAAATATATATATATATAAACACATACATACATACATATATACATATATACATACATACATACATACTTAGAGGCAGCTAAATATCATACCTGGATGTTTGCATATAATGAGTATAATGAAATTAGAAAAATGTGTAAGAAAATGTTGTCCTAGCTCTGTTACAAATTACTATATAGCTTAGGGCAGGTCATTTCTTCTCTCTAGATCCAAGATATTTACTTGAATGACTTGAACAGGAAGTTAGACTGGATTATCTTTGAAGTTGATTACATCAATATTCCAAAACATCCCTCACAAGTTCTTATGAGCCAGTTATTCACTGAAAAGTCTCAGATGGACTAGACCAATCTTATCACAAGTTCAATTATTCGAAAGTTTCCAAAAGCATTAGAGAAGAATAGCCATTTTGCAGAGCACACTTTATAAAAGTATACCATCTCCAAAGTACCATCACCAAGTAATGTAAAATTCACCTCAAGTTAGCATTTTAAAAAAAGAAAAACAGTTATAGAAAAATTTTTGAACTAATCCACTCAGTCAATACCATGAGAAAAATCAGGCATTAAAACAACGGATTTGGACTGGATTTATTCTCATGAAAAAGAGCATGTTAGAGATGTAGGTAAGTCCTTTGCCTAGATTATAAATTTTTCAGGAACAAGGAGAATAGTATCTTATTTTACTGAGAATCTCCAATTTATTTCTCAGTACTTAGAATTTGTCAGGAAGAAAATTAATGTTTCTTTTGTTAACAATTTAAAAAGTAATCTTCCTTTGGCTCTCTTAAGCAATAGCAGCCACTTAGTCTTCTGTGTGTTATCACATATGGATCTATATATAAATCATATAAAATACATTTTGACATTTCTGCTATCAAAACAGTTATCTCGGAAAAACTCTAAAAATATTTTTTATGATGCCATGTAGATGCATTTTTTAGGACAATTCATTCCTAGACACAAAGCTTCCCTTGAAAACAAATGCTAGCTTAAGGGCTGATCTTCACACTAGCCGTTTTCAGTATCATAGTGAAGGCTGAGGGGTCACACACTCTGCCCAAAAGATATCCACATTAAAAATTTGTTTTCCCAGTTGCTTCATTCATTTTATCATCAAATTGTTTACATTCAGAAATGCAGCTCATGTGAACTCAGGAAAATAATAAGGAAAAAAAGGAGTAGTGCACAACACAACTCCTAGGGAATCCATCCATGAGGTATCGGGCTACTAAGTATCGACTACTATGTCAAGCTCTGTAAAGGGCTAGCGTGGGACTCATGGGGCCTGGGGTTTCAGGACACATTCATCAACATCCTACTAGCTATAAGACTGGATTGCTGTGAGGATCAGCCCAACCCCCACTACAGCCATGAGCTGCCCTCTCTCTTCTCTCTGTCCTGCTCTGATGTCTCCACCAATTTTACTGTTCTTCTCTGTTCCAGCCTCCAGCATTGGCTTGGAACCTGTGTCCTAATTGTTAATTCCTACACTCTCATTGTCTCCACCATCTCTAGGAACAGCTCATCCTCAGGTATAAGCAAGACCTTCTCCACGTGCTCCTTCCACCTCGGTGCAGTGCTCCTGTCTTATGATTTGGCTCTCCTCAGCTATTTCACACCAAACTGAGGTTCACTGTTGAAGCTCATCACTTCTCTACAGTACTGTGTGCTCACTCCCTTAGTGAATCCCCTCATCTATAGCTTGAACAGCAATAAGGTAAAAGCAGCTGTGAGAAACACCTATAGAAAATATCTCCAATATTTCAGGTAGCTGACCAGAGTCAGAGGATGATAGAGAATTTGTTTACTACAGCAAGGCATTCTGGTAAGTTGACTTTAAGAGAATTTCCTGATTGCTTCACATACTGGAAGCAGAAAGAATCTTAGAGATTCATAGAGCTACCCAGATAAATATCAAAAATGAAAGAAAGGATTGTTTCTTTTCATTGCTGACTAGGATTCCACTGTATGGCTCTTCCATGGTTTATTTATCTATTACCAGGTTAAGAACATTTGAGTTGTTTCCAGTTTCTGTCTATTGCAAATAAAACTGCTGTAAATATTCACCTAGCGGTTTTGTGTGGAGATATGTTTTCAGTTCTTAAGTGTAAATACTCAGGAGAGGGATTGCTGTGGCATATGGTAAGTGTCAGTTTAACTTAATAAAAACAAATTGCCAAGCTGTTTTCCAGAATAGCTGTACGATTTTACATCCCCACTAGAAATGTATGAGGGATTCAGTTATTCTGCAACATTGCCCACACTTGGTATTATATTTTTTAATGTATGTGCATAATAACAAAACTTCAAAAAAAAAGGCAAAAATTGACAGCTGAAATATAAAGAGACAAATTCATAATTGTAGTTGGAGATTGCAACACTCTTCTCTCAATAATCAAGAGGAAAGTAGAAAAACAATCTGTAACTTGACTATAGGAAATAAATGTAGAAAGTACCTGAAGAACACTATAAAATAAATTGACCTGGCTAACATTTAAAAAATACTTTCCCTGAAACAGCATAATATACTTTCTTTTCAAGCACATATGGAACACTCATCAAGATGTTTTATTGTAGGGGAAAATCAAACTCAACAAATATGAAAAAAAATGAAGTCATATAAATTATGTTTTCTGACTACAATTAGAAATTATAGTTTATTCTAGAAATAAACTAAACATCAACAACAGAAAGATGTCCACAAAATCTCCCAAATATATGCAAATTGAACCACCAATTATAAATAACAAATTGGTCACAGAAGAAATTACCAGAGAAATTAAGAAATGTTTTCAATCAAAGGAAATTGAAATGTAGCATATAAAAATATGTGAAGAGAAGCTAAAGCAGTGCTTACAAAGAAATATATAGCATTAAATATTTGTACTAGAAAACAAAAATTATCTGAACTTCAATCTTAAAAAAAACAAGGAAAAGAAGAGCAAATTAAATCCAAAGTAAGCAAAGAATCGAAATAAAAATGAAAACAGATGTGATGTCATCAAGATGGCAACATAGGCTGTTCCCAACTTCATTCCTACTCACAAGAAGACCAACTAGCAACCCTCCATAGACAAGACACCATTGTGAAAACCCCAGAACCTGAGGGTGAGGCTGAAGCACCCCCAGGAACTCAGAGACTGAGAAAGACCACATAAGAAGGGTAAGAGGAGCTACTACCCTCGGATCACTTCTCCACCAGGCCAACACAGTGCACCCCAGGAGGGTCCCCCTAGGCCTACAGTTTCTCCAGTGGGAAAAATAGAGCCCAAGGTGGACATCCAGCTCCCCCAGTGTTATAGCACACTTCTTGGGAGGCCCACTCAGGTCTCGCCTCCACAGGGATCACTGGGAGAATCGTGAGGCTTGACTACTCAGGATCAGATAGAGACAGAGAAAGAAGGACAGGGCAAAAACTATATATGTATTCATATATTGGGAAAAACTATATATGTATTCATATATTGGCAAACTACTAAGTGTTGTTGAGAGTATGCAACAATAAGAATCCTATGCCACTGATGGTGGGGATGTTAATTGGTGTAATTTCATGGACCCGAGACTACAATACCACAAGTGGGCTGAAGCATTACAGCTTTATCGATCTGGGATGAGCAAAATTGATTAGTCATATAAAAATATCTTTTCTGTTGATTGACTCCTTTGATCATCACAATTTATAAACTTGGTGTTTATATTTCCCAACTCTTATGGATGAAGGAAAATAATTTAGAAGTAAGCGATGAGACCCTGTGATTTCCTAAATAAAGTATCCATCTCCTTACAGGTCCACAGGAAACTGCTACCCAGTCTTCCACCTTTCAAAGCCCTAGACATCCACCTAAAGGTCAAGGCCCTTGCTTTAATCCAAAAGTTCTGAACACACCTTATTGAAGAGAATGACCTATAATTCTCACAAATTTTAACTCTACTAGTCAATTAAAGTTTGGCATTTGGTGGCAACTTCAGGGGATTCAGAAAATGGGCCCATCTGTCTCCTGAGCCACCAGTTGGCCAATTTACTAATTGTCTTTCTGTCAGATTATATCTGGAAATTGCTTGCCTCACTGATACTTTAGCCAAGTATTTAGAATCACAAAGGCAACTAAAGGAACAGATGCCATGTGATTTCATCTAGATCAGATGAGAAGTTTTGCAGATACTGCTTATAAAAATCTGAATGTTTTTCCACTGTGGTGAGTTAGCGAGAAAGACCTAACCATGTAAGTTATTCAAAACTTCTTCATCAGAGACATTTTATTTTCCTGCCATCATTGAGACTTCAAGCCTAAGGGGAAAAAATTGATTACTTTTTCATAATTGGGCTCTAAAAGTATTGGTTTTTACGTGCAAAAAGAGCACCTGACTGTGAATGACTCCTCACCCCATGGAAAGACCAGAGCGAAAAGCCATCTTCTGTGCCAGGAAGTGTCAGGAGCTGGATAATGTCCTCCATAGTTTATGTAATGATGTAATGGTCTTAACCACCTGCCACCCCCAGGGAGACTTCCAGGTTATGTCTGTCCTTCTTCATTGACCTTCTACTCCTGGCTCTCTGGGGCCACTCTTCTCAACCACACCCTCTCGTCAGTATTTCCTTGTGTTGGAGCTAAGCTCTGGACTCTAAGTACCAATTACAACAGGACTTTAAGAATTTTTTTTCCATCGAGGACTTTGTCATCAGCTACTCTTAGTATCTACTCAATAATGTCTCTCCATGCTTCCAAAGTATTGTTGAAAATTGGTTTTGTTGGTTTCTTGCATTCTTGCTACAATTTTTGCATTAATTATAAATTTTAGGTTTAAGAGAAGCTGAAACAAGCAGCTGAGAGGTTCCTATTCTGGAGAGGCATGGGGGAAACACATCAGAGTAGTAGCTGGAGTGTTCCTGGAGACCTAGAATCGCCCACCTCTTCTAAAAGTCTAATCGCATCTGCTAAAGAGAGAGTTCGTTTTTACCCCTCCCTATCAATTCTATCTGCCAGTAATGGAGGTGGTGAAAGAGAAAGAGGAAAAGACAAAAGAATTCAAGCGGGAAATGTGAAGTGTAACTTTTAAACACACTGACTATTTCTCCCCACTTCAGGTGACCCCCAAGATACTAGGGGCAGACAAGTGCTGCCTTGTAGCACTAGACTTGTCTTTCCTCTTATCCTCATCTTCCCACGCATTCCTTCAAATTACTAATATTTTCTGTGTAATTACACTGAGCAAATTAAGTGTTAGATATAGAGTAGGACTCAGCTACCTATATCTTTGGAAATAATAGGATAAGATTATTGGACCTAAAGGATTTAAAATTTGTAAATAAAATAATGTGCTATGTCTCCCAGAGCTGAGTGAATTTTAAATTTAGACACAAATTATTTTTTAATGTGAATTCCCAATTGTGAAATTCCAGCCATAAATTGTCTGATTTTTTCTTAAAATGAATTGAATATTTTCCTTAAAATATTCAAAAAAAAAAATCAACCTCCTGCTCCACCTCTCTTTAAGATAGAATCTGAAAAAATGGAGACAAAATAACAATAGGCAGCCATCTGAGAAGTGCTCAAGCAGAGCTATCCCTGGCAAACCAGCAAAATAAGAAGAAAAAATAACAGGAAAGCACTGGGCTCTAATTTTGGATCTGCCACTCCTCTCTGTAAACAAAGAAACCTGTCCCTCTTCCTCCTTTTTTGAATTTCAAATATAGTCATTCAGATATCAGTGTGCAATGAATCCACTTCCCTCCTCAAAAGTAAATGAGCAGAATTTGGGATTTGTGTTTATCTTTTACTATGCAGTTAAAATAAACCTGTCCTTATTTTGTCACCAAAGGATCTGTGTTAGGGTCTGGAGTGAGAAAATCTGGAATCCCACAATATGGGCTTCTACCCACCTTACTAATAGGTTGTGGGCCAGATCTACACTGTATGTAAATATGATAGAATCAAAGCAATTATCAGCTCAAATTTAGGCAACAAATTGGAAGTACTTAGAAATTTTTTCAGTTGAATTAAGTAAACTTAATTTGCTCATGTAGAAGTCAGAGAGGATGTTTATTTCAACAGGATTTTAAGAGCACAGAGATAAAAAAAAAACACCTTATAATTGACTTTTCCATTTGATTTTCCTTCTTCGCTGCAGAGTGAATTAACTTGGAACACCACCCTACATCGCACACTGCTCAGGACACAACTGAGAGGTAATTTGTATCTGATATCTGAGGAGGATTTCAAGTATGGGAAGATGCCTAAATATAGCATAGCATAAGTGAAGAAAGCCAGAAAGAACAAGGATTAATTCATAGACTGTCCCAGCAGAAATAGAACTTATTTTGAGTCCTATGGGCAATACCAACATCAGACAATTTCATGTTAGTTGAAAGCCAAAGGATTCACAGCTGATTCAGAATTTCAGTGAACAAGTTAGGATTACTATAAGAGGTTATCATTCCAGGCAAGAGAGCTCTGAAAGGGCAGACTGTGAGTGTATAATGATGGGTCAGATTTCAAATTTAGTATCAAGGAATTCAGCTCTGGATATTGGGAGCATATTATTTAAAATCTAAGACAAATAGTGCATTCATTCATACAATAGTTTACCAAAGGTTTATGTCAGACTATCAATCAATCTACTTTAAGTGTAACACCCTACACAGTGTAATCTATAAATATCTGTTGATTTTTGAGGGAAGGAAGGAAGGAAGGAAGGAAGGAAGGAAGGAAGGAAGGAAGGAAGGAAGGAAGAAGGAAGGAAAGGGAAAGAAGGAAAAGGGAAAGGAAGGAAAAGGAAGGAAGGAAGGAGGGAAGCAAAGAAGGAGGGAAGGAATGGGTGGATACATGGATGGATAGATGAATAGAGGGCTTAATGGACAGATAGGATGATGCTGGAGTGGAATAATGAAAAATTAGATGGATAATTAATAACATAGAATGAAAGAGTGAGTAGTTGGATGATTAAAGGTTGTGGTTTTAAGCAACCTCCCTGATGTGGACAAAAATTAATGAGTGTATGTGATCTGCTGTCTATGGATCAGGGTTCTGTAGGCACTGGTTAGTTATCATATAAGTCCTCTTCCAACCCCTTACAGCTAGAAGATGAGCAATACAGCTAGAAGATGAACTCCACACTCATGTGCTTTGATTTTTCTTTCCAGTCTCCTTCCTGATTAGTTTCTTTTGAAAACGGAATTCAAGTTGGGGAAATTCCTCAAGGAGAGGCCCTACATAGTCTATCTTATTTGCTTTCTCCTTCCCATTCATTCCACATTTAACAAATCTTGATTAAAGATTCATCATGTGCCTCGTACTACAATATGTATTCAAAGTAATATAGAGCTTAATCCCTAAGGAGCAGGCAGTTTAATTGAAAAAGAAAAGAAAGAAAAACACCTATTACTAAAAGCCAAAGTAAGATGGATATCCAAATGAAGGCACAAAAAGGCTCAGAGAATATATTGCTGAAATAAGACACACAGTGGAGAGAAGCAGATATACTTAAGAAAAGAAGAAGTCTATGGCTATGCTACCCTGAACAAGCCCTATCCCATCTGATCTCAGAAGCTAAGCAGGGTCAGGCCTGGTTAGTATTTGAATGGGAGACTACCTAGGAAGACCAGGTGCTGTAGGGGTTTAAAAAAAGTATGATGATTACAAAGATATATGACTATTTTTCAAATTTTAAAGTTTTTCAATATGTATGCATTAAAATTTTTTGCGCTTAAATGAATGTACATACATAATGGTTTCTATTGCTATTTACCCTTATTGTTACATTTATCAATAGTTTGTTAATTTCTCACTTAATAGAATTCCATTGTATAACTATATCACTGCTTTTTTAAAAATAAAATTCTTTGTTTATCTATTGTCTATGATACTCATTTGTTTTTTTTTTCCATTTTATGGCAATTAGAGAAGAAAAGTTCTATAAATATTTTTGAACAAGTTTTTTGCGAACATATGCATTTATTTTTCTAAGAGTGTAATTGCTGGCTTATAGACTCAGTGTATGTCTAGCTTTGTAAGAAATTGCCTACATTTACAAAGTGATTATACTATATCTTACATTCCCACGGGAAAAACTCCAGTTGCTCCACAAGTTTTTGCCAACACTTGGCAATTTTAGCCATTTTGATGAATGTTTAGTGGTACCTCTGTTTAGTGGTTTTATTTTGTATTTTCATGATGACTAATGATGTTGCACATATTTTTATAAGCCTACTGGCCACTGAGATACTTTCCTTTGTGAAGGCCTTGTTCTATTCTTTGGCACATTTTTGTTATTGTAATATTTATTATCATTGACATATTTATTATTGATTCAAAGGTATTTGTTATGTATATATGTACTTTGTTCAATATTTTCTCCCAGGCTCCAGCTTGCCTTTTCTCTTTTTTAATGGTTTCTTTTAATGAGCAATTCAGTTTTATTTTACCTACATTATTTTTTAGCTCTACCTTTTTAACTTTAAAAAATAGATTTAGCAATGTCCTCCCTATATCAACCACACACACACACACACACACACACACACAGCTTTCAAAGTTGTTTCTAAGATTAAATGTTCCGAATATGGGAAATACAATAATAAAGAGGAGAAAACAACATAACTAGTACATAATTACATAGTAACAAACTATTGCAGAGTTTTGAATGGGAAGCGAAAGATGGAACCTGGGAAGAACAAGAAAGGTTAGAAAATCTTCTGCAGAAAAGTAGGCTCTTAACCAAAATGTTAAAGAACAAAATCAAAGGCCCCAATTAAAGAAATTGAAAACTATTCAAGGGTCAGATCTGAAAATCTATGTGAATTTCTCTAGAGCCATTTGTAAGAGAAGAGCAACAAATGAAAAGAGTGCAGTACATTGCACTCTTTTGCACTAGGACTTGGGCACTAGGAAGTCAACAAAGGGAAGGGCATGTTTCAAGGGAGGCCATGAGAGCTATTAGACAACTATGGCAATAATGAGCAGTTGGGAAAAAGTATGTATACATGGAATGAGTGGAAACTCCAGGTTTTGAAAAGAGACAATTGATGCTGCATTCCTCTTTCTATTTTCTTCCAAAGGATTATCAAAGGATTATTTAAATGGCCTTGAGAAACCAAGAGCACTATCACAGAGTTCCTCCTCCTTGGGCTGCCCGCTGATCCTCACACCCAGGCTCTACTCTTTGTGCTTTTCCTGGTAATTTACCTCCTGACTTTGTCAGGGAACCTATTAATGATCCTGGTAATCGGGGCCAGTTCTCACCTCCACATCCCCATGTACTTCTTCTTGAGTCACCTCTCCTTCCTGGATCTCTGTTACTCTTCAGTCACTGTGCCTAAGGTGTTAGAGAACCTTTTGTCTGAGAAGAAAACCATCTCAGTGGAGGACTATTTGACTCAGGCCTCCTTTGTGTTTGACTCTGGGGGAACAGAGTTCTGCCTTCTTGCAGTGATGGCCTATGACCTGCCATCTGCTACCCTCTACTCTATAGTCAAAAGATGAGCAAAGAGCTGTGTGTGAGACTGATGTGGGGATCTTGGGTCTTTCCTTTTTAGATGCTTTCATCAATACCCTTCTAGCTTAGAATATGGACTTCTTTGAGACTCAAACCATCTCCAACTTCATTTGTGAGGTACCTTTTCTTGTCTCCCTGTTCCAATATCTCTAATAACTTTGCTGTCCTGCTCTTCTCTGCCCTCCTGCATGCCTTTGGGACCTTCCTCTTGGTCTTCTTCTCTTATGCCTGCATTGTCTCCACCATCCTGAGCATCAGCTTCACCTCAGTCAGAAGCAAGGCCTTTTCCACCTGCTCTTCCCACCTCACTATAGTGTCCTTATTTTATAGCTCAGGTTTGTTTCGTTCTGTCATACCAACCTCGGGTCCCCCATGGGAGCTGGTTTTCTCCATGCCGTAGAGTGTAGTCACTCCCCTAGTGAATCAGTCCCCTCGTCCATATCCTAAAGAACAGGAAAGTAAAGCGGCTCTGAAAAACATGTTGCAAAAAAGTTAACAACATCTCAGGGAGCAGAGAACAGGTAGGAGATGATTGGAAAACAGGGCAGAATTACAGCAAAATACCTGAATAATAAACATTAAGAAAAACTTTTGTTTGCTCATGTCAGACATGACAAGCAATCTTGTAAAGCCTCCTTTCTTGGAATTGCACACAAAAAGTAGCAACAAATTACTTGCTTCCTTTGACTCATATTTTATCTTTCTCACAGGCAGAAGAAAATGCATCAGATAACTATTTCAATCCAGGTAGTTTGGATATAGACATAGAGATATACGATTCCTTTTGTTTGTGAAACATTAACAAAATCCTTAGCATTTGGAAAAACTATGTTCTGAATCCTTACGTGGATTCCCATGGGTATAAAATTAGGGGTAAAGCAAAAAGTAAAGTAAAGCAGAAAGTAAAGAATCAGAGTCTCTAAAAGAAGAAAGACATAGGCTTGAGACTCATGGAGGGGTGAGTGGAAGTGGTTTTAAGATGAGCTCTAACTGAAGAGGGCCTTAGAGACAAGGCAGATGCAGATGCAGGTGTCTGAGAGAGAAAGTCAGCTTGTTGAGCTACAGTCTAGGCTGACAGACACCTCATAAGCTCTGAGAAGCATTATCTGCTATGCGGCAAATGGTAGAGAATTCCATTCATTCTACGGTAGTATAGCAGCGCTGCCTGTTTCACCTTCCAGGTTTTACCGGTGGCTCAGAAGGATAAGTTGGGCAGATCTTGTTCTGTGGAAAGTGATGAGATTCAGAAAGGAAGTACATGGAGTACAGAGGATCCTAGGTAGGGGTTTCCTGATGAAAAATAGATGGTCATAGAGAAGACTAATCAGAAGAACTGCATAAAACCATTTATCAAAGCATCCTAGACATCTCCATAAAACTGCTTGCTAAATCATTCTTAAAATCTTAGAAATCCAAATTTAAAACCACATGGACACTGTGATTTATTCTAAATATCTTTTTTGTTTTTGTTTTTGTGATTTTTTTTACTCTAAGTATCTTAAATGAAGATGAATTTAATATTAAGTTGTTGAAATGACTGGATGGCCAAAAGAGAGAAGTGTGAAGAGGGTCCTAGAGAAGCAAAAAAGAAAGAAAAACTTGCACCAACCCTAGGCTGAAGCTGATAATTCTACGTTGGCTGTAGTGCCGCTGGGGGCATTGGCATCAGGACCATCTAGGAAAGGAATTACAGATGATGCTAGGACTGCTGAAGAAGTGCTCTGCTGCTCATGCTAGAATCAGAATGCAATGTCATCTCCTCATTCTCATCCTCATCCTCCTCTTCCATTATTATTATTGTTATTGTTGTTGTTGTTGTTGTTGTTGTTGTTGTTATTCAAACAAGCCACTGCCTCCAATTGGCTAAATTCAGCCAAAAGCCTATTAGCAAGAGAATCAGGGAAATGTCTTATGCAGGCTTATGCAAGCAATGTAAAGTCAAGAATATAAGCGTGATGTAGGGCTTGTAAATGTGACATTCCTGGGGCAAGAAAAGATTAGAAAGAAGACAACTTTGGCAGAGAGGAATTGAAAACCTGGATCTGTACCTGCTCCACAGAGCAACTGGCTGCCCAAGTGGATCTGTGGTATAACTGTCCCCAGGATTGCATAGGAATGTAGGCAAAGGACAGATATAATTTCTATAACTCTACTCCAGGAAGAACTATTGCAATCTGGAGCCCTAAGAGGCTTGGGGACTTTGAAAATTACCAGGCAGGCTTCAGAAAGAGGCTGTTTAAGAACTCTGTTCTTTGTTTGTACCCTTCTCAACTTGTGCTGTTTGTTCCCACCAAGGCCCCTACAGACCTCTGCAGACCTCTCCTGGCTCTTTCATTGATCCAGCAAATTCACCTAAGGATTTGTTCTTCGTTTTTTGTTTATTTTTTTACTAAATAAAATTTGGCTAAAGCAATCTTCTCAAATAATCACCTCCACTATCTATCTATCTATTGTTATCTAACTTCAGAATTTCATATAAGATAGACCTCTTTCAGCTCTTTCCAATATTTTGCCCTACTTTAGATCTGTTTTCTACTTCGGAAATTCAAAAGTTTTCAGCCAACGTGTCTCTCTCATTTAATGGTGTTTTAAAAGGAGTATTTATCAAATATATAATTCTTAGTATTCAATTCAATAAAGTTACAATTTATAAGAACTCGTAACTTCTTTTAGATATTTGTCTCATATTTTTCCAATACATGTATTTATGAAGGAAGTCCACATCTGTTTATTATTCTTCATATTTTGGACAGCAAGATTGAAAATATTTCATAGATGCTGCTAAGCACTTTAAATTATTTTTCATTTTACTTTTGACTATGTTGAAATTATAAGTATTATTGGTTCATGTAAAATACTAATACTTTCTTTAAATATTTTTCAATTATAAATTATTAAAATACATAAAAATTGTTCTACTACACACTGAAAATCACTATTAACATTTAGGTATTTC
Organism: Pteropus medius; assembly: GCF_902729225.1. Classification (NCBI taxonomy): domain Eukaryota; kingdom Metazoa; phylum Chordata; class Mammalia; order Chiroptera; family Pteropodidae; genus Pteropus; species Pteropus medius. Next base: position 1,655,367 of record NW_024349519.1, on the reverse strand, counting down.
AGTATTTTCTATAAAAAACGTCTTTAAAGTGCATTCTTATACATAACCATGATTATAATTTATAAGCAATTTTGTTTCTGTCATTTTAGTTAACATAAAATATCATTCTCAAGAGGGGAAAAAATGGCATAGATAATGGAGGCTCTGTTCATCCCTCTGGCAACCAAAGTTGTGACAGAAACAAAGAGCATACAGCAAGGAAAAATCACCTGGAATCTAGATGAACAAGACATACAACTAGGGAGAAATCTAAGATATCACCCTGCAATGGCAGAAGGTAGGACAAGGCAAGGACACAAGGCTGTTCGGTCCCAAGCAGCTGAGTGAGACGGAGGCTGGGGCAGTGGATTTTCATGGTGACAGACCTGCATGCTCTGAGCGCCTGTGCCAATTCAGCTGCACAGGGACTTACCGGAGGACACTGACTTGTCAGAATGAGGGCCAAGGCGAGACTCACTCTGTACAGAAGTGCTGGCGGTATCCATTGTTCCTCTGTTGAGCCCTCCCCGCTCCCAGCGCGCAAACACAGCCCTTTCAGAATAAAAAATGAGCACCTGAAAAAGCTCATCAGCACTAGTCATCTGTTAAATGTAATCAAAATACAAATATCAGAATAAAAAATTTAAAAAGAAGGTAAAAATCATTTTTTAAATCTGTACGTCCATTAATAATTGTCCAACTTCCTGAACTAATGACATGTTCTCTTCTGGCTCATATTGGGCAGCCTTTTTTTTAAACAGAGGTCCAAAAGTTTGAAAACATACCAGTTTTTAGCATTAATGCACATCTAAATATTCTACAAAATTGAAGAAAATGCAAAGAAATAGAAAGATATCTGTGTTCATGGATTAGAAGAATCAACAGTTAAAATGGCCATATTACCCAAAGCAATACACAAATTTAATGCAATCCCCATCAAAATCCCAACAGCATTTTTTAAAATAAATAGAACAAAAAAAATCCACCAGATTTATATAGAACCATAAAAGACTCTGAATAGCCTGAGCAATCCTGAAAAAAAAGAATGAGAACAGAGATATCACATTTCCTGAATTCAAATTATACTACAAAGTGACAGCAATCAAAACAGCATGATATTGGCAGAAAAACAGACACACAGACCAATGGAACACAATTGAGAACTGAGAAATAAACCCACATGTATATGCACAAATAATTTTTGACAAAGGAGCTAAAAACATACAATGGAGAAAAGAAAGCTTCTTCAATAAATTGTGCTGGGAAAATTGGAAAGCCACAAGCAAAAGAATGAAACTAGATTGCTATCTCTCACCATACACAAAAATTAATTCAAAATGGATTAAAGACTTAAATAAAAGACCTGAAACAATAAAATTCATAGAAGAAAACATAGGTACTAAACTTATGAACCTTGGTCTTAGGATTTTATGAATTTGACCTCAAAGACAAGGGAAACAAAAGCAAAAATAAATCAATGGGATTATATCAAACTAAAAAGTTTTTGTACAGCAAAAGAAACCATCAACAAAACAAAGTGGCAGTCAACCAAATAGGAGAAGATATTTGCTCATGATGCCTCTGATAAAGGGCTAACATCCAAATATATAAAGAATTCATACAACTCAACAGCAAAATTACACAAACAATCTAATTTAAAAATGAGCTGAGGACCCGAACAGACATTTCCCCCAAGAAGATATACAAATGGCCAACAGATATATGAAAAGATGCTCAACTTCACTAGCTATTAGGGAAATGAAATCAAAACCACAATGAGATAACACCTCACACCTGTAAGAATGGCTATTATCAATAAGATAAGTAATAACAAGTGTCGGAGAGGTTGTGGGGAAAAAGGAACCCTCATATGACCCAGCAATCTTTCTTCTGGGACATTTCTTCATAAAAATATATGTACCCCTATGTTCATTGCAGTGTTATTCACAGTGGCCAAAATATAGAAACAACTAAAGTGTCCTTCGATAGATAATTAGATAAACAAAATGTGGCCAGGGTTTTTAGTTTTTGAATAATTTTCTTCTCATATATTTTAACAAGGGTTTATGAAATATGCAGTATGTGTTATATGATTCATCAATTTGTATTTTCTGGGTAAATTTTCCATACTACTTATGATATCCCTCAAAACTCATTGTGTTTTAGAGTGTGATAACTGGCACTCATTCAGTGTTATTCTTTGTATAGCAATAATGAGAATATTAGGATACATATGTGATTAATAGATTTAAACACTTTAAGATCCATTTTACTTTATTTCTTCGTATGTAAAATTTATCATGTACTGAACCATGTCCTGATTAATCACACCTGTATTTTCAAATTTTTTAAAGTTATAATAAGAAAGTACATATGTTACAAAAAATAAGTACAAAAACTAATTCCACTACCCATATTTAGGTGTATTTTATTCTAGTGTCTCCTGTACATAAAGACTTTAATGTAACCCATTTATTAAGCAACCCCAATGCCACAGTATATATACTTCATTCATTTGGATACTACAAAATGAAACTGGGTTTTTTCCAAGTCACTTAATTCAACTGGGCTGTGTAATCTCTATTTCCTATTATTTAAAGAGTTATTAGGTAGATCTTTAATGTTTTGATCACTTTGTTTAATAAATTTACATTCTAATTTAATACATGTATTCCAGTTTAATTGAAGTCTCCTTCCTCTCCTTCCCCCAGTGCAGGTTTGAGTTGATATCTCACTATTTTGAAGAGGCCTCATATGCCTCAGACACATCCCCCCTTCTACCTCTTCAAGGTCTGGTTCCTCCAATTTGGGGGGCAAAAAAGAAGGCAGAGGGAACAAGTGACTTCCTATAATTAGTCCTGTTGTTATTTTCTCACTGTTGATCGTTGGTAACAATGGCTGATCAAAAAATGACCTCAGGTCAGCAGTTGTATAAACATTGCCTCTGGTGGAGGGATGTGGGAGTTCTTTCGAAGATCCTGCTGATCCTCCTCACTGTACAGTTTCCTGACCTAGAAGACTTGACTCTTGTTCACTCTCTTCTATCTGTCTCTCCTCCGGTACCAGCGACCTCCCAGAACCTCTTGTTGCAGAAGAAACCTTCCCCAGCAACCACCTTGAATGTGACAACAGCGAGAGTCCAAAGCCAGCTCTCTACCAAGATGATCAATGATCCCCCCTGAAAATTCACACATCTTTGCCATGCAAAACAGTGGGTGAGCAGGTTGCTGCATTTCTACCTGCCCCCTCTGCCCTGTCAGCTTTTCCAGTTCTTCTCATCTTGGCTCAGATAGGCACAGAGGAAAGGTCAGCAAGTCTACTGCTGGCGTAAAACCCAACAGAGAGATGAAATCTACCTCTTCTGCTTGCAAGCATCCTCTGTTTTTGCAAGTGCTTTTTTCAGGACTTCATTCATTTGGATACTACAAAAGGAAATCAATCTTTCCTTCCCCATTAGACAAGAAGGAAATGGGTTCCCACCACCAATGCTAAATTCTCAATCAGGGCAATGAAATGAACACCCTCCTCTATTTGTCCCAATCCCAAACTTTTTATATAGCCAGGCAGAGAGGGTATTGGTGATAACTAATGGTAGATTCTGCTATCCTTGAAAAGGGTGTCTGATGCCATTATTGGTAGATATTATCAAATGTAAGGTATTTATGTTATGAGAATGCAAATTGGTACAGTCACTATGGAAAACAATATGGAGATTCCTCAAAAAATTAAAAATAGAACTAACCATATGACCCAGCAATTCCACTTCTGAGTGTATACCCAAAAGAAATGGAAACAGGGTATTGAAGATATACATATATATTCCCTCCCACGTTTATTGCAGCATTATTCACAATAACCGAAATATGAAAACAGCCTAAGTGCTTATCAATAGATGAACGGATAAAAAAGATGTGGTATAGAATTAATGATGTGGTATAAAATGGAATGTAATTTAGCCATGAGAAAGAAGTTGATCCTGCCACTTGCAACAACATGATGGACCTTGAGCACCTATGCTAAATGAGATAAGTCAGAGAAAGACAAGTAATAACTTGTTATGTACCCATCAATGTAAAAAAAGTGTGTATCTTTGCATTTTGCTTTTTAATAATGTCTTAATTCCACTTATATGTGAAAGTTGAAAAACCCAAACTCATGAAAACAGAGTAAAATGGTGATTACCAGGGGTTGGTGGGGGGTGGAATAGGACAGATGTTGTTTAAGGGTACAAACTTACAACAAGTAGTAAATTAGTCCAAAAAAAATCTAATGTACAACACAGTGAATATAAACAACAATATTGTATTATAATCATAAAACTTATTAAGAGACTAGAACTTAATTATTCCAACTATGAATGGAAAAGGAGCCACATACTAAACCTGACAAGCTCAGGGAAGGTCTACATTGCAGGCCTTACAAACTCAGAGACCGAAAGTAACCACATAGGGTGTACTGAACATAAAAATTCCTAACTAAAAACAGGTCAAGGCATGTAGTCACACCCAAAACCTGTAGCTTCCTTGACAAATCTGTCTTTACCTTAATGAACTTGACTATTTTCTTTTAGCATCCAAGATAACATACCTTTGAAATGTCAGAGTAATCTTCTTTTCCAGATTCCTCAATGCACAACCAAGGGTACTAGAGCTCCAGACCACGGAACGCTTCATTGTTATCTTGTTGGCCGCATACCAACTCTATGTGCTGTAAATGTTAACTATCTTGTACCCACCAATGCAAAAGAAGTATACATCTTTCTATTTTGCTTTTTATCCAATCCCAGAGATTCCCCCTGCTTTTGCTTTCTCCCACCCCCATAATCTACCACCAATGGATTTCATGTAACCCTCCTTATGTCTCCTCCTTTTATTCTAATTTATAAAATAAGTTGCAAAAAATGCCATTATCTGGAGCACTTTCTTAATCCATTGAGATTTTATTTCCTGGCACTTGTTGTCAGTTTGGTTCAAATACATTCATAAAAATCCTCTTCAGGTTTAGACATTTCTTAGTCGATATAATCACTAAAAAGAAATGATAATCATGTGATATGATAAAGGTACTAATTATCTCTACAATGGCAATCATATTGCAATATATAAATGTATCAAATTAGCATGTTGCAGACCTTAAATTTACAATGTTATATATCAAATATATTTCAATTACAAAAACTCATAGATACAGAGAACAAATTGCTGGATGCCAGAGGTGGGGGTAGGAGGTGGGGTGTGAAATGGGGACAGGGATTCAAAAGAAATAAACTTCCAGTTATAAAATAAGTCCTGGGAATATAATATATAACATGATACCTGTTAGTGAGAGTAGATAAAGAGATTTAAATATGATACAATATAAGACATTCTGGAACCAAGAGCTATAATTTTCTTATTTAATAACTCAGACTTCTAATTTCAGCTTTCAGAGATATATAGGGCTGGAAAGATATCACTCCCACTCTTACAAAAAGAGGAAAGCTAGACAAACTGAAAATCAACAAGTTATCTTGGACCATCAGAGAACTATCACAGAGCGGATGGCCTTACAGAAGTCCAGAGAGAAATGGGTGCCTGCAGGGAGACACAGGACCTGAGCATTTACTTACCTAGGACGAGCTTCCAGGTGACATAAACTAGTAGGAAAATTAAACTAAAATTGTTGACAAATTGCCAAAGGCTGAATGCATGCTAGTGTGAGACTGTGAGGCCCCTGAGGGTTGTGGTCAATAGAGAGGTTCTCACCTTCTTGCAGGAACCCCTCCTGAAACCCTACCTGGCTCTCACAGGGAGGATGGGGAAGAAGCCAGGCGTTGCTGGCTGTGACCGGAGAACAGCGGCCACCATCAAATCCTCCTAGGCCCAGTTCCTCTACCTCCCTTGCAAAACAAAAGACTCATCCTAAAGCAAGAAATGTATCAAAGCCCGCCTGAGGGTGCTGGTGCAATCCCACTAGAGCAGGGAAAGAAAGAGATTCAAAACCACACTGTAAATATATATATGCCTTACTGTTAAAGTGTACAGCTAAAACTTATTAGATTTTGTTAACCATTGTCACCATAAAAAAATAATAATTAATTAATTTAAAAAATAAACCTTAGCTTGAGGAAATTGGGGAAAGGCAAAGGTACTAAAATAGCCAAAACAATTCTTAGGAAGAAAAACAAAATTGTGTGATTTTTCATTACCCAATTTCAGGACTTATCATAAAGTTACAATATTTAAGACAGTGTTGTATCTGCAGAAGGAAAGTAAAGGAATAGACATGTAGATTAATGAAACCAAATGGAGAATCCAGGAAGAGATCCACACAAATACAGTTAACTGGTTTTTGAAAAATGCAAAGTCAACTCAATAGAGAAATGAAAGTCCTTGCAACAAGTGGTGGTAGAACAATTGGATGATGTAAATGCAGATATAAATTTAAAATAAGTGGCTAGTTCTCCCCGTTGAAAACAAGGGAAGAGACTTCTCTCCCTCGACCCCTTTTCTTAGAGCATTTGCTGTAGAACATTTGTCATTGTAAGTCCTTTGTCTTTTTGAAATGTATGTAAATCTGTTTAAAAGTTATATAGATCTCTTGCTAGCTTTACTACCCAATAATGTCTTTCTCAAGGACCTAAAATGCTCTTTTTTAAATGCAATTATAAGAGAAGAGAGCGTTTCCCCATTTCTATGGAATGGTAGGAGCCTAACCTCAGAGGTGCCTCACTCCAAGTTGCAAAACTATCTCCTGTCATAATGGTGTGAGAAATTTATTCTCCTTTGGATAAAGCCAATTAGCAAACACAAATGACCACCTCCATTACCAGGCGAATCTGGAATAAGGATATATATGATAGATGGTGCTGTCGAGTTCTCTTACTAATGGACTAGTTACTGTTTATCATGAGAACATATATGTAAAGTGTTGTATCTGCTTGGCTATTATGCTATAATGGTAATTAACCCTTGATCCTCCTCCTAGCTGCAGTGTTGTTTCCTTAAGGGAAGCAACATTCGTGAAGAGATTAACTATACTTCATCCACCAGGTTCTGCATATGAAGGTGGTGTGGTTTTTTCTGAATATACATTTTCATTCAATTATCCATTTAAGTCACCAAAGGTTACTTTCAACACTAGACTCTATCTCAGCTACATCAACAGTCAGGGAATCATCTAATTAAAGACAACTGAGTACCACTTTGACTGTTCCAATGTTTTTGCTGTTGATTTGTTCTCTTCACAGACTGCAACCCTACAAATCATCTTCTTGGAAACATAGCCGTTCAGTATTTGACCAGCAGAACAGAACATGACAGGATGGCCAGACAGCAAACCAAATGATATGCAACATAATCTATATAATTTGTATGTGGTGTAAAGGAAAACAAGGAATCTTCTTTTTGTGCTGAAAATCTTTATAGCCTTTACAGTACAACTTCTGTGTATATGTTACGCTGTGTCTAGTCTCTGCTTTTATCCTTTGGAGACTTGGAGATTCCCCCAAAAGTTAAATGTTATCTACTTTGTAGCTAGCTGTAAGTAAGTTATGTTTAAAATGCCTACTTGTAAGTTTTGCTTCTTCAGGATATTAAAATATATTTTGTGATATACTAAAGGTCCTGATGTCTACCAAATATTATAGAGCATTTTAGCCTAATTTATTATCTGTATTAACTTATGAAAGTAGCTGTAAATGACTAGGAATTATGTTATTTGTATTAAACCCAGATCTATTTCTGAGTATGTGGTTCATTGTGGAAGATCTTTTACCTTTTACCTTTGTCAGTTTGTAATAAGTTTTTTATTTTATTTTATTTTGTGGAAGATCTTTTACCCTTTGCAGCTCAGAGAGCACCTGATGTATTGTCTCAAACACGATAAACATACCCCTCCCTGAAGGAAAAAAAAAGGTTTATTGCAAACATTTTCGGTAATGAGAAGTTGGAGGTGATTTGGGTTTGTCAGGAAATCTATTTTAGAAAGATAAAGGCTAAGCTGTTATAGAACAGTTCCCAAAATATAGTGAATAACCAAATAAAAGATTACTTTTCTCTTAAGCTCAGATATGTATGGATGGTCCAGAGTGAAAGGCACAAGTTCCTTCTATATTGTTGCTTTGTTATCTCCTAGGGACTTAGTCAACCACCATTCAATCCTCACCCATGGCAAAGACTAATAATTGCTCTCTAGTACCTATCCTTCCCTCTACCTTTCAGCAACAGAACCTTCCCATGTTTTAGACACATGAGTGTTCATGTCATGTAGAGAAGACATTTTTCAGCCCCCTGTGGTCAAAGCTGAATAACTGTCAATGAGCTGATAATTCTTGCAGCTGAGTGATGGATACAGAGGGATTTCACACTATTCTTTCCTCTTCTGCATATGTTTAAATTTGTCCATAATAAAAAGTTTTTACCACAATTAAAAATTTGTTTGAAAGTTTTTAATCAATTTGGATTTTATTTGAATTGCAATAAATAAAAGGATTAATTTTGGATGACATGATAAATTTTTATTTTCTTCTCTTATCATTTTTAAAATATCTTAATATCTTTTTTCATTTTATGTTATTTACCATTATCTTACTTTTATAATCATAAATATAAATTTAAAACATAAGGAAGTCGGAAGGAAGGGAAAGTCAGAGGGAGGGAGGAAGGGAGGAAGGAAATTTCAAGCTTTTAAACTAGGAAACTTTAAAACTCTATATTTTTATCTCCAGAAATTATTGGCCACCCTGAGAACCCTCTTGTATGATGCAACCCATTGAAACAAGAATGATACAGGGGAGGAATTGTTGGCCCTGGAGAATTCATTTGGCTTCAGAGCAGGCCTCCTGCTTAGGAGCCTCTCTAGGGACCTCCTTCATTCTCCAAGGTCTAGCTGAGATCAAGTCCCTCTGGTCATTGTTATTTGGAAGACAGAATCAAGAAGGCTTCCATCTGGACAGAAAGACTTTAGAGATATTTCCTTGCTTGCAAGCTCCATCCGTTGCATCTTCTAAAGGAAGAACAAAGTTGAGGGAAGCCCACGGAGTCCTAGCCATACCAGTGGAGAATGGATGCCATTCAGGTATCCTCCACTGAGAGCATCTCTTTTTAGCCTAGGGAGCCCAGGTGAAGAAAAATCTCCTTCTCATTCAAATCCATCTTCTCTTAAAATTATCTGCTCAGGGAACCGATGAGTGTACAAGCCATGAATAGAAATCAAATACTCATTTATCATCTTCCTGAGTTACCTGTTAAGGAGGGAGGGGTGACCACTTTACCTTCCTCTGGTCTAGACTAAATCCTATAACTGTCCATTTTACCAGGTGTTCTCAGTGTTCTTTTATCTTTTTATTATTATTATTATTATTATTATTATATTATTGTATTATTATTATTACCATATTTATGATGTACAGAAGATGGTCTAAGTTTGACTTGGCTTTATCCAAATCTCCTGGTACCAACTCAGAGAATAAGCCAGTTTTCATGGACTCTCATGTTAAGTCCTAAGATTACAGTGCAAACAGTGGAGATTACAGATTCACAGAAATCCTGGAATGAGAAGGCCGTGGAGCAACTGATATGCAACAGCCCTCACTTCTATTTTGAGGACTTCTTCCTGCCTGGCTTCCATGAAACCAACACCCTGTGTGCCACTTCTCCTTGAGTTGACACAGAAGGGGAGATGGAGTTTCTGCTTAGTACCAGAGATACCCAAGGAAGATCGTCCCTCAATCCTTAGAATTTCTAAATTGGAATGGACTTTAGAAACCATACAATTTTCCCAAATTGTTTTTCTAATGAGACTTTTTTTTATTCACAGACTTACAGTGGTAAAGAAAGGTCTTATATCATCATCAGGTGTCACAACCCCCTTATTGATCATTCAAATATTCATCATGGTCTGTCAGCCAGGTAGTCAACCAAAATGTTTATTGCTTACTCACTATGCTGGTCAGCCCTCCTGTGGTTTGAACTTGGTTCCTTTTGGAACTGAAGGACAGATAGCACTTCTCGGTGCTCTGGCATCTGTTCCTAAATCCCTTTCTTTCTGTCTCCAGTCTGGATGACCTCTATTCTCTTCTTTCATTTCTAGGTCTAGTTCTGTACACTCTTCCTTCCCATCTTGGCCAATGGGTTACTGCCCTGAGCTGGGAAGGGCTGATGAGATCTGACATGGCAGGGTTGCTGCTGCTACATAATCTGTCCTGGGTCAGCCGTGAAGATTTACTCACAATGCCTTATCCTCAGACATGTTCTGAAACTGATAACCCATTTAAGTATTCTTTTCTGTTCTTGTCCCTCTGAAGGAAAACTTGAATGCTCCATGGAAGTTGGCAACATAACCACAATCACTGCATTTGTTCTCCTAGGAGTATCCAACAACCCCCAGGTCCAGGTAGTACTCTTTGTTCTGTTCCTGGTGATTTACCTCCTGACCCTCACGGGGAATCTGCTGATGCTGCTGGTGATCAGAGCTGATTCCCACCTCCACATTCCCATGTACTTCTTCCTGAGTCATCTCTCTTTCCTGGATGCTTTCTATTCCTCCATCATTGTGCCCAAACTACTAGAGAACCTTCTTTCCAAGTGGAAGACTGTATCCTTCCTTCAGTGTTTCACCCAGATCTCCTTGGTCATATTTTCTGGAGCTACAGAAGCTTGCCTCCTTTCAGTCATGGCCTATGACCGGTTCCAGGCTGTGTGCCACCCTCTGTTATATGTGGTAACTATGGAAAGGAAGTTTTGTACCAGCCTGGTGGGAGCATCGTGGGCCATAGGAATGGGGACTGGCCTAGTTAACACCTTCCTTCTGGCTCAGCAGCACTTCTGTGGCCCCAACCTCATCCACGGTTTCTCCTGCGAGCTTCCCCATGTGCTCCTGTTGGCCTGTTCTTACCCCTATGTTAGCATTGCCTCCATTCTGACCACCATGGTGATCCTGGGTCTCGGCACCCTTGTCCTATTGCTGGGCTTCTATACTCGTATCATCATGACAGCCCTGGGGATCAACTCTGCCACTGGTCGGAGCAAGATCTTCTCCACCTGCTCTTCTCATTTTCTTGTGGTTACCATCTTTTATGGTTCAGGACTTTTCAGGTATGCCATACTATACCACCTGAATGTAAATATAGGATACTCCTCAGTCTAAAGTGGTCTTGGCCTGTAGAACAAAGAGTTGCAAAGTAGCAGGAAAATAATTGTACTAGAATTCAAAGGGCCTGAGTTCTAGTTCCAGCTCTGCTCTGGACTAGCTGTGTGAATTATGAAAAATCCATTTTCTTTCTGAGGTTTCAGTGGTCTACTCTGAAAAATGAACTTATACAAAGGCTAAAGATTTTCCTACTTTCATGAACCTATGATTTGAGAGTCCTCAAAAGGAAATCAGGGAACCTTTAGTAGAGTTTTATTCAGTACAAGACAAAAAACAAACATGTCATCCTAGAAACAGATGCCATGTTTCTTTTCTGCTAGAAAATGATGCCTCCAAAGTCTATTTACTATAACTATTTATTAGGCACCTACTAGACACCAGCTGCTTTACATGATCAATTTTACTACATATCATGCTACAAAAGAAATATTATTAAACCCATTGTCAGGTAAGGAATCTGAGTTTCAGGAGTAACCAGGTAATTTCTCAAAGGTCCTGGAATGAGCTATTAAGGGAGCCATAATTTAAACCAAGTCTCACTGACTTCAAATCTCATGTTTTTTCCTACCATGCTTTTCTCAAACCTGAACAGCTCTAGCTGATGAGTCCCCACTTACTAAGAGACACAATAATTATGGTCTGTGTTCTCTATTAGTAAAATGGAGATAGATTTGTACAAATTGCTCCATGCTTTTCTCACCTGCTTGTGACTTAGAGAGAGGTCAGGGTGGGAAAGGATGATAAAGAATAGTCTAGAAGTGCTCATCTGAGCCTGTAGACAAATCTCCCCATTTCTCTCTGTCTCAGTTTCTTCATATGCCATAAGAAGACAATAAGATTTCTCCTACCTACCTCACAAAAATGTTAGCAGAGATAAATTAGATGATGAAGAATGATAGTAAAATGAATATCTTTTTTAACAAAGCACACCAGAACCCACAGAGAAGATTTCCAATGATGATGGCATCATTGCTAAATAATAATAATAATGCTTTTTCGGGAAGTACTCCCAGGGATACTTAACAAATCATCCAAAATTTTAATCTTATTATTTTGGATTTCTATCTTGTGCTTAATATTTTATCTTCCACTTTATTTACCAGGCTTTGCTTCTTTCCTAAACCAAAGAAAAATGCACCTAAAAAGACAAACGTTTGTTGCATTTAGCATTATAAAAATAATGTGCTATTATTCTGAGGGTAATTTCCAGAGCAGTGAATGTTATGAACAATGGCAGCATTATTGGACTAAGTATACAGTTTTGCAAGGAATAGTCATCACAAGATGAAAACATACAGTTGTATAATAGAAAAAAGAAGATTTTAAAAATCCTCATATTATCATTATAACTATTAAGGAAAGACACTTTGAAGAGAATGAAGTGCTACAGAAATGCATGAAATTATTATTAGTTCTATTCTAACTTGCAATACTTGATATGCTGCAGAACTTCCTTTTATCTCGGGGTAGCTCCTATAATGTTTTGCATGAGATCATTCATGTTTGAACGCATTTGAAGGCAGAAACGAGTGACTTCTCACTTATCATACAGTCATTTCTAGGTGCTGTACCAGTGACAGTCAACTCAGCTCTGAGGACCCTCTTTGCAGAGTCTCTAGAATAGGATGGACCATGGTGGCCAAGAGTATTGTGGCCATTGTCCTGAGCTAAGTTTATTCCTTTGTGCAATTCCCTTCAAGGTATATGATTCCAACGTCTGACTCAGTCCTGGAGCAAGTGCTCTCCCTGCAGTACAGTGTGGTGAGCCCACTGTTAAACCCCTTCGTCTACAGTCTGAAGAACCAGGAGGTGAAGGCCGCTCTGAGGAGGATGCTGGCCAGGAAACCCAGACTTACCTTCTAACCCAGGCTCCACTGCCTCACCAGGAGGAAAAGTGATGGGAAAGAAGAGAAGGCAGGAAGAGCTATCATCATTCAGCTATCTCGGCATTCATTCTTTCCTAAAAAAAAGCTTTAGTTCTTCTGACCCCAGTGCCCCCCTGCCTAGTCAATCAATACAGGGAAACTTTCACAGACCAGATAACACCGATCCACAGTGGGCCCAGTCACCACACAAGAAAATCCTCACAGATTCACCAGCCATTTCTACAGCTATTGCTTTTTCCTCTCATTTCCTGTCTTTTCTACCTTTCCCCTTTCTGTCTCTCCCTCTCTCTTTTATTTTTGCCTATGCACAAAGTGTAAATCAACCTATTCAACCACTAGAAAATATCTCACTGCATTCTTGGAGAGTCCCATCTTGGTACTATAAGACCCAACTTCTCCTATGTTCTCATCCCAAAAAATTTCTGGCAAGAACTATAACTCCATAACTTAGAAAGAAATAAAATAAAATAGTGTCCCCTGTTGTCTTTGTTCTTAGCAAGTAACATTTAAAGTAAAGCCTTGCAAAATAACAAATCCTCAATAACTATTTGTTGACAAAGTAAAGAATGAATAATGGATGCGTCCGAAGAGTCCTTTCTCTTTGATGATCCTAGAAAATGGGAAGAGGTGAATATCCTCCTCTAAAGTATAAATCTTGGGAGCAAAGCCTCTGTCTAACAGCTTCTGTATCCCCAGTGTCTAGAATAGTCCTGTCACCTAATAGGTTTTCAATTAGTTTTAGATAAGTGTGGGGGGGGGCGCTGGGGGAGCTGAATGAGAGAGAAGGGGGAGTGAGAGAAGGAACATATGAAAAAGAACATTTAATTTTATCCAGTAAAATTCTTTAATTGACAACAATATAGATGTCAGGGAAAAACAGCAGGGAGGAAAAATTGGGATAGAAAGTAAGAAAGAGAATCCATATTTGGGGGCGTTGTCCTGAGTCCTCCTCACACAGAGCTCTGTGAATGGTGTGAAATCTAGCAGCCTCTTCCCTGAGCCTCCCCACCACCCACCTTAGCCTAAACCACTTCAGTTCTCTGCCTGGTTCAAGACGTTCCAGGCCTAGAGGAATGAGGAGAATGAATGCTCAGCTGTCATCCCACTTCCCATTCAGCTCCCAAAAAAAGTTCTCAGGAAGAAAACAATAGCTGTTCCAAGTCCTCTTTCTACCCAAAGGCCAAGAGCTCTGCGTTAGTCAAGATTACCTCTCAGCTAGCTCCTTGACTTATCTCTTTCCTTGATCCTCTGACTCTCATATTAAGATCCTCTCTGCAAGTAAATTTATTGTCAGTTTCTTTCAGCAATCTTCAGCCTGTAAAGATTACAGCTAGCCTCATATATGATATACCTACAGGTGAAATTCCTTGATCTTCTCTGTAAGATGAAGGCTGGGGCTATGGGGCTGAAAAAAAACCAACCCTAGTTTCAGCTGCATTCCTGCTCTGGCCACATGATGGAGCTGGCCCCTTATATTTTCCAGAGCATATGACTCCCTGAGGGTATAACTGTGGCAAGATAATAAAAGATGTGTGAGCTCAGTGAGAGGAATGGCCATCCAACCCTTCCCTCTCCCATCCGCTCATACACAGGGGTTACTCCTAAAACACTGCAGACTTGAGGAAAAACCTTGTGTCCCATAATTAGGAAGAGAATGACATTCAATATCCTGGAGAGACACATCACATTGTGTTTAAATTCACACTAAAATATATGATGAATATCAAGTTATTTCCTGAGAGTTTGTTTTCATTAAATATAGAGGAAGGCTCGCCTCTCCACCCTTTGCTTGGTCTTCTAGGTCCCTAGACAGGCCATGGGAGCCTCATCTGGGAGCTGCTGGTCTCTGAAACAAGAGAAGTAAGGACTGATTGCGTAAAGCCCCAACGGGTTTAGGCGGCGAGAGAAGTGTAATTAGCTATATTAGACATCTTAGGAAAGCAGGAAGAAGAAGACAGAAATTAGAAGATAACTCAGCAATTCAGAAATGTGGTAAATTAAATCGGAGTCTTGGAATGTTGGATTGTCAAAGGAGGAAGAGATCTCAGAAAAACCACCTAGATCAAAACTCTCATTTTAAGATGAAGAAATTGAAGTATAGAAGTCAAAGATGACTGGCCTAGGTTTGAACCATTAACAAGTAGCAGAAACAGACGTTAGGACTCAAATCTCCTGATTTTCCTTCTTTCATATTTCTCATAATCATTAGAATGCATAAAGTTCTGTGAAAATCCTCCTTAAAACCAAGCAAAGCAGCAAGGAGGAGTAATAAAGTGCAGGGTCCAAAGCAAAGGGCCCCAGGCGTTCAGATTCTTCCACTGCTGAGCTGACCGTGTCTTCTTTTCTTACCTCTGGTTACCAGACACAGTTCCTCTCACAGCTCTTTGTGAAGGATATTTCCTTGTCTCAAAGGTAGAGGAATCGCTCAGCCCCCTCAAGTCACCCATTTCAGATTCTCGGAGCCCTCTGCCTTTGCTGTCCTTTTCCCATCCCACATCTCCACCTGTCAAAATCCCACCCTTACTTCAAAACCAATTTAAATGCCACTCCTTTCATGAATTCTTCCTTGATCCCTTTTTTCCCCACACATACCCCCAAATATGAATTCTCTTTCCTCTTATGAGTGCTCAGGGCACATTTCTAACCTCTCTCATGATGCTTATGACACTATCCCTTGTATTATAATTATTTATTGTTTATCTCATCTCTCTTGCTAGTCCTTTGCTAACACTTTTAGCCAAACTTTGAATCACCTCTATAGTACCTTGAATATGCTAGGTGATTCATAAAAGTTTGTTAAATTGAATTGGTACAGAAAAGAACCTCCATTTTTCTAAGTCCAGTTTATTTCCTCTGTAGTAGAGATAAAAGGAAACCATGAACTATGGCTTTAGTGTCCACCCACTTACCCTGTTTCCTCCCTCTCCCCTCAGGAAGAAAATAAAGCCAGTCACTCAAAATCAGGCCCTTTATTTAGGATAGAGGTGGAAACCATTGTTGTAGTGAAAGTGCCATCAGGGCACCTAAGCGAGAGTCAAAAGTCCAGTGCACCAGTCACACACCCTTGGAGAATAGTCCTCAAACTGTCCAGTGGTGTCACTACAGGTCTCAGAGACAAATTAGCTTCAGGGGAGTAGAAAGATGTGAACCGAGGTAGGGGAAGAAGAGTTCCAGGGACATAAAGAGGGCAGAAGCAGCAAGGACAACAGGCGTTTACAACTTCTCACAGCGCCACTGTTCCAGCTTCTCAGAGCAGAGTGGTTTATGGGCCAACCTGATAATGGAAAGGAGACAGAGCAAGTTGGTTGACTGGATCTTAGCTCAAACTTCCATCTAGCTTTATCCCCAAGAGTACCGAAGTGGAAGAATATGGGAAAATTACAGAAAGCCTTCTAGCCAGATGGAAAGGGACACTGGGCCACCTAATGGGGTAGGGTCTATTTTTAAAGCTCCAAGAAAATTGTAGGGCTAGAAAAGTATACAGTAATACCAAAGGATGCTTTAGGGTCTAGGACTAAACAAGTAGAATTAGATGTCTGAGTCCAGGTGAAAGGAGGCTGGGCTTCAGCCCTCTATTAGGGAACTCTTGTTAGGAAATTGCCAAACAAGGGTGGAGTGAGGGGGTTTTAAAATTGGAAACCTGAGTCTGCTCTATGAGTGTTGTTTAAGAGACTATATTCTAGATTAAATTACCATAAGACAGGGAGAAAGGAGAGTCTTGCTGAAGCTAAAGGGATGAGAAGAAAGAAGGGAAGGAGAAAGTAGAAAATAGAATGGGGATTCACCAATAGTCGATTCCTTCACTATCCAAGATCTTCTTGGCACACATCACGTCATCAGTAAGGTCATCATCCAAGAACTCTGGCAGGAATTACAGGGAACAAAATGAATGTGCTAAGTATTATCCAGAAAGGTAATGAGTTTCCTTCTTCCCTGGATCCAGTAAGTCTGGTCTTTCTCTGAAATGAAGACTTATGTCTGTTGCCTTTCTATATGAGAAAGCCAATTCAGTAATGCCTCCTCCTAGGTGAGAAGCATCTATGGAGGAATTATCAATTTCATTAACTTACTCTGAAAATGCAGGATATTACACTTCAAGATTCTCAGACAGCTCAGATCACCAACCCATGAATTTCAGAAGATAATCTGGGGATTTTGTGATCCTGAAAAATTCTAACTGCCTCTTACTCAGTATTGTCAATTCAAGTCCTACAGTTGATGTGGAGTCAAAGGCAGTGAATCCAGAGATGTTCTGGACATCAAAAAGGAGATTATCCCAGGGGTAGACTCCATAAAAACAGAGAAGCAAGGTAAAAGAGGCTACTCACTATCACAAGAGATGCCACAGATGTTTCTTGACTGAAGTTTCCGATTGTCCCTACACCAAAGTTTGTTATTGATCTGGAAGAGTCCATACTCTCTCTTTCCATTGTTGTTGATTATGGTTTTTGTGTCATAACCACTGCTATGAAATATGGTACAGATCCCTGAGGGAAAAAATGAGAAAGTTATCATAGAGATATCCAGGCACAGCATAAATAAGAACATGTATTCCCAGAGAGAATAAAGTTCTCCAGAAAATCTCCAAATGTAGCAAAGCAGAGTATCTTGATGAGATGTAAAAAAAAATAAAATAAAAGTTCCAAAAAGGATTAGACAATGGAAGATGGAAAAGGTAAGAGAATAAATGTATTAAAAGAATGAAGAGATAAGCAGAGAAGATAAGAGGATTATTAGATAATTGAATGAAAGCAAAAACAAAAAGAGAAGGAAAAGGAAGGTAAAAGAAAGGAGCAGATGAAAAATGGGACAAAGCAAGGCAGCAGAAAACTCACATTCCGGTAAGGTGATGCCTCCATAGCCATCCATATCTTTCAGCACCTGGGACAGCTCACATTTGGTAAATTGCTTGGCCTGGGTGGCCGGGAACAGAATGCCCACCAGAAGCAGAGAGAGGAAAGACATCATTTTGGCTGTCCCCAAGAATCTGAAATGGGGCACCACTCAGCTTCACCTCCTTTTATTCATGGAGAAAGCCTCAGGGGCCCTGGCATCATGCCCTACATCCAGGAAGAGGATGAAGAGAAATTGGTTGTGCCACACAGAAACCGTGAGCCTGCCAACTTACTTCCGTAATTTCACCACACTTTTCCTTCCCCCTCCTAATCTCTAGTCCATACCAGGTATTGTTTGTTTTTTTGTCCAGAGAGAGTTCCAAGCATGATCTTCTTTCTCATTTGGCTTTGCTTATACCTTTGTTTCTCACAGGGTTGGTTCTAGGAAGTGGCATGTCCCCAGCCTACTTCAGGAACAAAGGGGGCCTCAGGGATAATATGAGTGAGGCAATCAGAGCACACAATAAAAGTCCACGGCTAACTCCCCTTTCCCCTAAAGACATACAGAATACGTAAAAAGAGTGTGAGCATATGTCATCACATGCTATGGTCCCAGGATCAGAACTGGCACTTGTCCAGTCAACCCAGATATGGTACAAAGCCCAGGAAAAGTCCCTAGATATGGTGGCTCATGGCTGAGGGCTCAAGAATCAGGATAGAATATGGCAACACAGACTCTGAGAATCCGATACAATTTAGATCTAGAGACTTCTTACTTCAGGAAAATGGAGAACTTGAAAAGTGTGTTTGACGGTATCTAGCTATCCTATGAGCTATTATCAGGCTCCTACCCCAACCACCACTGCTACTAAATGATCTGATTTTACACTGTCATTAATTAAAACATCCTGTAAATCCAAAACTAATAACTTGTAACAGATTTGTTGTATAGAAACTTGTACACACCCTCAAAGTTAGCCTCTGTAGGTTAAAAATAGAGTGAGCCAAGACAATGAAAAGACTGGAATTTAAGTATGTTAAGATTAGACTGGGATATATATGGAGCTTATAAAACAAGATTCTGGATCTGGATCTGAGCTTTAAGATCAGTGCGCCTGAGTAAGCAGAGTTGAGGGTACTAGTTCCGAATAATTCCCTCAACTTGTTGACATCAAACTTCATGTCATAGTATCAATAGCTGTTAGCATCCTTCATGCCAAGGCTCATCCTCTAAACCTGATTTCTTACATTTCAGGGGGTTATCCATCCCATCCAAACTATTTAAGACTTCCAAACTGAAGGCATTGCAAACTGTTATACCCTACAATTCTTCAGAATCAGGGCAAACTCCTCTCAGTTTTATCTCATTTTCTATACTGTGGATAACCAGTATATGAAGTAACATGGTTAAAACAAGTTTGGAGGTTCTTGGAGTACCAAGAGAGATGAGCAGAAAGTCCTTATAGCAAAGGACTTTCTTATGTTCAGAAACAGAAAAAGTGCTGCCACTGCATTTCTTCTCCATTCCACCCAGAGGCATTAGAGGGGTATATGAAGAACAGGAACAGAAATTCCATCACACTAAGGAGGTATGGTTGAGAATTTGACTGGAATGAGAAGATGACTTTGAACCATGTAAGAGAGGAACAAATAAGAAAAGCTAGTCCTGAGCACTAGTCTTTCAATAGTGGAGTCTGGTATAAATTCCTTCTGTCCTGGGCTATGTACTAAGCACCTGTGATGGAAGAAAATAGTGGGCCAGCGTATCAGGAATCACAGGGACTTCTACACTTCCAGTCAAGTCGAGACTTATGACAGCAGCCTGTTTACCTATAATTTAGCTGCACCTCTGCCCATCCCTGTAAGCAATAAAAAGCAGTATCCAGGTCAGGAATCACAAGTGCAGAGTGCAGAAAAGAAAATAAATGTGCCTCGGACAAGAGGAACCATTATTTTCCTAGAAATGTTTGTAAAATAGTATATCTGGGGGTCATCTGGAAAAAAAAAAAAGATAGAAGATGTCTGCTGGGAACAATTACAAACATTCAAAGAAAGATGTAGATTCTTGGAAATAGACCAAAGAAGAACAGCAAACAATGATCACCGCACTGGAAGAGGAAGTGTGTGGAAAGAAGTGAGCACAGCTAACGGAAAAAAGCTTCTGCCAAAATCGCCCTTTCCAGAGAGGTTTAGTTAAGTGCTCTGCTTGCAGGCCGAGATCTGAATCAAGGCACTGAAGAGGCATTTACAACACATTGGATTTTTCAGATATAAACTAGGAAGTTATATTCATTCTCTTAGGTGGTGTGGTTAAAATCAGAGTTTCTCAAACCAATCATTTTGGGGGGAATTCTAGAGAATAAGAAATCATAAGCATCTGCTTCAAAACACGTTTGGCAGTAGTCATCCGAAACTGTAGTTTGTAGGTGAGTGGTAGTTTATAGAGAGAGCACAGGCAACCATTTGGAGAAACACCCTAAGGGCCACGATAATGTTGATTATTACTTTTTATAGTTAATAGCCGCATCTTGTTCTATTTCCTCGCAGAATTCAGGTAAATTATCACCAGATGAACAATGAAGCTAGATCTCGAACTCAAAATCCAAATTTCAGACAAATTCTTAATTAAATTAGAGAGTTTTTTAAGGCAAATAAGATTTGGAGAGGGAGTGCTTTCTATTGGCACTTTCTTTTTTCGTTGCTTGTGCAAACATCCTTGCAAAATCATTTAATACCGTGAATTCACATTCTATATCCACACCAAAGGCCTGCTTTGAATGTATATAAGATTATTTTGAATCATTGTATTTGCATTACTATTTCTGTAACTACTTTTGTGCTTATATGAGTCATTGATTTATTTTTGTGAATTAGGAATAGTATCAACAAAAAAAATTCAAATATACAAATTAAATAAAAACACACAAATTACTTTAAAATATACTAACTAAAATAAACATTACCTTTTTCATTTAATATTAGCTAAAACAGGACATGGTTCCATACTGCTTTACACACAGAAGATCCTGGGTTCACATCCCAGTAAAGCCACAGCCCATGGTCTACAGCCATGCCACCCTGAACAAGCCCGATGTGTGATCTCAGAAGCTAACCGGGGTCGGGCCTGGTTAGTACGTGGATGGGAGACCACTTAGGAAGACAGGTGCTGCAGGCATAAATAATAATAATAAATAATAATTTTTAAAAGTAAATTTAATATTAACTAAAACAGGGGGAGGAAAAAAATGGCATAGATGATAGAGGCTCTCTGTTCATCACTCTGGCGACCAAATCAAAGTTGTAACAGAAACAAGGAGCAGCGGCAAGGAAAAAATCACCTGGGATCTAGATGAACAAGCCATATAACTAGGGAGAAATCCAAGAAATCATCCTGCAACGGCAGAAGGTAGGACAGGGTGAGGACGCAAGGCTGCCCAGTCCCGAGTGGCTGAGTGACACGGAGGCTGCGGCAGCGGCAGACACCTGCTAAAGGGGCCGGGTCCATGAGCAGATTTTTGCTGTGACGGACCTGCTCACTCTGAGCACCAGTGCCTATTTGGCTGCTCGCAGTGGGCACCAGGGACTTACAGGAAAACATTGTCGGAGTGAGGGCCTAAGCGAGATTCGCTCTATACAGAATTACCGGCGATATCTATTGTTTCCTATTGAGCCCTCCCACCAGTGCGCCAGACACAGCGCCGCCATAGCCCTGACGTCGTCAAACTGGATAACAGAGGTCACTCTGCCCAGAGGATTTCCTGAAACCCCACCTCCTCCAACTCATGGCCCCATCCAAGACACAACCAGGTATGTCCTCAGCGAGCCAGGTGCTTCTTACTGAGCAGCACTTAAATTCAAGCTGGAGGCAGCTGGCCTCAGTTTCTGGTGTGGCCTTTTGAGGCAGCTATAAGCACAGCATCTGTGGGTTGCTTGCTCAATCTTAATAGGTGGCCCTGGAGGAGTAGAAGCTTGGGCTAAATTTGTCCTGCAACTGAACTCCTGTTTCACTGGTCACCTATGACACAAATCCACACTAATAAGACCGAGAGACTGAGGAGCTTTGCTTAGTACATAGAAACAGACACGGAAAGGCAGCCAAAATGGGAAGACAAAGAAACAGAAACCATATGAGAGAAGAGAACAGAGATTCAGATATAATGGAGTCAAGTAATATAACAGATGCAGAGTTCAAAACACTGGTTATAAAGACGCTCAATGAACTTTTGGGAAGTGTAGATAAATTCAGTGAGAACTTCAACAAAGAATAAAAAAACATAAAAATGGAAATGGAAACTATAGAAGGGAATCAGTCTGAAATGAAGAACACATTATTTGAGATGAGAAGTATATTAAGTGGAATAAATAAAGGAATAAAGAAAGTGAATAAAGAAAAGGATCACATGCCCAATCTAGAGGATGGGAAAGCCAAGGACACTCAATCAGAACAGCAAGAGATAAGATGCCAAGACTATAAAAATAAGTTAAGGAGAATATGGGACACTATTAGGGGTCCAAATATCCATGTGATCGGCATACCTGAAGGAAAAAAAAGATACTGAACAGCTGTTTGAAGAAATAATGATGGAAAACTTCCCTAACCTGGTGTTGGACATGGACATAAAACCTCAGGAAGCTCACAGAATTCCAAAAATTAGGGATCCAAAGAGGTCCACACCAAGACACATCATAATTAAAATGCCCAAGGTTAAATACAAAGAAAGAATATTAAAAGCAGCAAGAGAAAAACAGTTACTTATAAGGGAACACCCATAAGACTGGCAGCTAATTTCTCAAAAGAAACTATGTAGGACAGAAGGGCTTGGCAAAAAATATTCGACAGGATGAAGACCCAGGATCTACAACCAAGAATAATTTAACCGGCAAAGATATCATTTAGAGTTGAAGAGCAGATAAAGAGCCTTCCAGACAAAAATAAGCTAAAGGAATTTTTCATCACCAAGCCAGTATTACAGGAAATGTTGGAGGGACTTCTTTAAGAAGAAAAAACATGTATCAAAAAACAAGAATAGGCCTTTTGAGCCACGCTTCTCTTGCTCAGGCCCACTTCCAATTCTGGAAGTGTATTTTCCTTTCTAATAAAATATTTCTTTTCTACAGTTAAAAAAAAAAAAAAGGGAGTAAAGAATGGTAGCAACTACATTCCTATCAATAAGTATGTTAAAGGGAAAAGAATTAAATGCTCCAACCAAAAGACAGAGTGGCTGAAAGGATAAGAAAACAAGACCCCTACATATAAAAAGGAAGAGGATGGAAAAAGATATTACTTTGATGGACCTAGAAGGTATTTAAGTCAGACAGAGAAAGATAAACACTATATGATTTCACTTATATGCGGAATCTAAGGAATAAAAAGAACAACTAATCAAAAACAGACTCACAAATATAGTGGACAATTTGGTCACGGACAGTGGGGAGGGCTTTTGGGAGGCTGAGAGAATGGGGTGAAAGGTTAAAGAAGTACAAATTAGTAGCCGATAGATGGTCATGAGGATGGGCAGGCAGCATGGCATAGGGAATGCAGTTAGCTTGAATACGTTGGCTAGATGGAAGGTCAGGGGAGGGAGGGAGCCATTGCAGGGATCCTTTTGATGAACTATATAGATGTCTAATCAATGTGCTGTATATTTGAAACTAATAAAAATAAATAAATTTTTAAAAATATATTAGCTAAAACAAATTGATATGTATGTAATTACCAAAATGTAATAAAAGTTTCTATGCAAATCATAATAGATTTTTCATTTTTAATTTATAAAGTATCTATTTTTAAATAAATATCTATTTCTATAACTTTACATCAACACCTTTGATAGAATCTTACACCCTGTTTTTTGTTGATGTGGTACTTTTTCTTATTTCCTTTTTGAATTGGTTTTGCTCTTCATTTCTTCTCTGATGTACATTGTCCCATTACCTCATAGTAACAGGCTACCATTTATCCATCCACATTTTTTATCATCTATATCAATACATACATATTGTTTTGCTATTCATTTAAAACTTTTTAATCCACCTGAAATTTTATCTGGGTTTCCTCTTCTGTTCAACTTGTCATATTCGTCTATTCCAATACAAATACCTGATTGTTTTCATTGTAGTGACTTTTGATATGTTTTGATATCTAGTATGACAAGGTTTCCTTGTTATTCTCTTTTTTAAGAAAATTAATCAAACTTTTTACATTCAAAAAAAATTTTTAAACTATGTAAAATTGTAAAAATATTATAATAAGCTCACGTATACCCTTCATATAGATTCACCCACTCTCAGCAATTTGCTACATTTGTGCTTTTCTCTCATATTTTTTTCCCAGCTTTATTAAGATATATTGACATATAACATTGTGTAAGTTTTAAGGTGTACAACATGAAGATTTGATACATGTATATACTGTGAAATGATTACTACCATAAGGTTAGTTAACACCTCCATTCCCTCACATAACTACCATTTGCGTGCGTGTTTGTGTGTGTGCGTGTGTGTGTGATGAGAACATTTAAGATTTACTCTCATAGCAGAATGTAATACAATATTGTTAATTATAGTCACACTGCTGTACATTAGATGCCCATGAACTTATGTATCTGATAACTGGATGACTGTACCGTTTACCAAAATCTCTCCATTTCCCCCACCTCCAATCCCTGGCAACTATCATTCTACTCTCTGTTTCTATGAGTTTGATGTTTTCAGTTTCACATGAGTGAGATCATACAGTAATTGTTTTTCTCTGTTTGACTTATTTCACTTAGCATAATGCCCTAAGCTTCATCCATGTTGTTGTAAATGGCAGGGTTTCCTTCTTTTTTAAGGCTGATATTCCTTTGTGTATATGTGTGTGTGTGTGTGTGTGTGTAATTTTCTTTATCCATTCATTCATTAATGGACACTTATGTTGTTTCCACATCTTGACTATTGTGAATAATGCTGCAATGAACATGGAGATTTAAATTTCTCATCAAGGTTGTGGTTTCATTTCCTCAGGATAAATTGGCTGCACCAATTTACGTTTCAACCAACAGTGCACAGAGTTTCCTTTTCTCCACATCCTTGCTAACACTTCTCTCTTATCTTTTTGATAATAGTCATTCTAAGGTGTGGCGATATCTCATTGTGGTTTTGATTCACATCCCCCTAATGATTAGTGTCATTGAGCACCTTTTTATGTACCTGTTGATCATTAGTATGTCTTCTTTGAGAAATTGTCTATTTAGGTCTTCTGCTCATTTTTTAATTGGATATTTGGTTGGATTTGTTGGTTCATTTTTTACTATTGAGTTGTAATGAATCCCTTTCATATTTTTGATATTAACCCCTTTATCAGTATACACATGCAAATATTTTCTCTCATTTCATAAGTTGCCTTTTTATTTTGTTGTTTCTTTTGCTACGCAGAAGCTATTTAGTTTGATATAAATTTACTTGGTTATTTTTGCTTTGCTTGTGCTTTTGGTGTCATTTCCAAAAAAAAATCATTGCCAAGACCATAGTCAAAAACTTTTTCCCATTTTCTTTTAGGTCTTACATTTATGTTGTTAATCCATTTTGAGTTAATATTTGTCACTGGTACAATGGAAGAGTCCAATCCACATTCTTTTGCATATGAACATCCTATTTTCTCAACACCCTTTATTGAAGAGACAATCCTTTTCCCATTAAGTATTCTGACTCCCTTGTCAAATATTAGTTGAATGTATATACATAGGTTTATATCTGGGTTCTCTATTCTGTTCCATTTGTCCATGTATCTGTTTTATTCCAGTACCATACTGTTTTGATTACTATGGCTTTGTAATTTCGTTTGAAATAAGGAAGTGTAATGCTTGCAGCTTTGTTATTTCTCAGAATTGATTTGGCTATTTGGGGTCATTTGTTATTCCATAAAATTTCAGCACTATTTTTTCTATTTCTGCGAAAAATGCCATTGGAATATTTATAGAGATTGCATTGAATCTGTAGATGACTGTGTAGTATGGATATTTTAATAATATTAATCTTTTCAATACACGAACATGGGATATCTTTCCATTTATTTGTGTTTACTTCAATTTCTTCCATCAAAATCTTATAATTTTCAGTGTACAGATCTCTCAACTTTTTGGTTAAATTAATTCCTAAGTATTTTGTTATTTTCGATGTTATCATAAATATAATTGTTTTCTTATTCTTTTTCAGATAATTTGTTGTTAGTGTGTAGAAACACAATTGATTTTTGTATGTTGACTTTGTATCCTGCAACTTTACTGAATTCATTTATTAGGTCTGACAATCTTTTGGTGGAGTCTTGAGGATTTTTGATATAAAAGATCATATCATCTGCAAACAGACAATTTTACTTCTTCCTTTTTTATTTAAATGCCTTTTTTTCTTCCCTAATTGCTCGAGCTAGGACTTCCAGTGCTATGTTGAATAAGAGTGGTAAAGAGTAGACGCCCTTGTCTTTTTCCTTTGATTTTTGAGAAAAAGACTCCAACCTTTCACCATTGAGTATATGTTAGCTGTGGCTTGTTATAGATGGCCCTTAATATGTCTATATTATGCTCCTTCTATAGTCTATATATTCTTATTATGCTAGTCTTCTTTTTCAAAATATGCTAACATATTCTAATTTCTTTTTTCATACAAAGTTTAATATATTTTATCTAATTTCCCCTAAAAACTTGTTAACATTCAAATTAGAATTACATACAATATACATAATGATTTTTAGAAAAGTAATTGTTCATGATGTTAAATCATTAATCTCAGAATATATATTTTTTCTTTTGTTCAGATGTTATTTTATATACTTCAGTGAGATTTTATGGTGTTCTCCATATGGAGTCAATGCTTTTTAATTAAATTTATTCCTAAATATATGACACTTTTGTTGTTAATGTGAATATTTTCCTCTTTCAGTTTCTAGGTATTTATAACTAGCACGGAGAAAAGGTAAATATACCTTCTACATGGCCACCTCACCAACTATCTTATAAATTCTAGTATTTTTTCAGTAATGTTTCAGAGTTTCTAAGTATATAATCATATCATCTCCAAAGTGATGTGAAAGTTCCCTTTTGGCCCTTTGGCTTCTAGCAAAGAGAAACTACCAGGAAAGCTATCTGCCTCTGCCATGGCTGAAGGCATAACGTAATCAACAACAACAACGGTAATGTTCTCTCATAAGAATATAAAATCATTGGCTTGTTCTCAGTGAGATCTGAAGTAACATTTACATAGCCACATCCAGTCAAGAATAGACTATAGTAGATAATAAGATGCACAGACTAAACTTCTGCCACCCCTTACAAAATGAAAGCACTCATTTCCCCCGCTGCTAGGATGGTTATCTACAGAAGGCATTAGGTTGAATCTCTCTCTGAGAATTAGTCTCAGAGGAAGAGAGCCCCTTTGCCTCGGTAGGGGACCACCCTGCATGGCCATCTCAGCTCCAACTTCCTATGAGGTTGGCTCAGCACTTTGTTGTGGCTGCACCACAGTTCAACTTGTCCCTCTGACCAATCCTACTACCTTTAGCTTCCCATCTCCCCACCCGCCCCACCTTGCACACACGCAAGTGTTGATTCCAAAAGTATACTCCAATAAACTTCTTGCATACCGATCTTCAAGTCAGAATCTGTTTCCTAGGACACCTTACCTACAACAAAAGATAATAATAACAAAGTGTAGTTTGTGGGATTAGATATTTGAAACTAAAATTATTAAAAATAGGAGCATGTAAGTCAGGCAATATTTAGAGTAAAAGTTTCCTAATGCCTTGTATTCTACAGGGGAATGGTTAAGATATTAATTACTTTATTAAAAATGTATTACTAAATTTTCAAGTAAACAAAAAAAATAGAAATATATAAATTCCAATAAGAACAAAATAAAACTAAAGAGTAACATACAAGCAAAAATAAAATATCATAACAGAATCAAACTAAAAAACGACAAAAAAATATATGGAAAATCCCCCGAAATATTTTGAAATTAAAGAACACACTTCTAAGTAACCAGCTGGTCAAAAAGATGTGGTATATATATATACAATGAAATATTACCATGCCATAAGATGAAATACTGCCATTTGTGACAACATGGATGGACCTTAAATAATCATGCTAAGCAAAATAAGTCAGACAAAAAAAGTTGAGAACTATATGACTTCACTTATATGTGAGATATAAAACTGAAAGCAACAAACAAACATGACAAACAGATTCACGGACATCACAATAGATTAGTGGTTACCAGAGGAAAGGATGTGAGGGGAGAAGTAGGGGTAAAAGAGGTCAAATATATGGTGATGGAAGGAAATTTAACTTTGGGTGATGAACACACAGTGCAATATACATACAATGTATTATTGAATTGTACACTTGAAACCTATATGATTTTATTAACTAATGTCACCCCAATGATTTTAATTAATTAATTAATAGCAAACTGGTTAAAGAGGACATCTTAAGAAAATTTTTAAAATATTTTGAGCTAAAAAATATACAACATTAAAATTTGTGAGATGCAGCTAAAGTAGTGCTTAGAAAAAATTATGGCATTAAATGCTTTTGTTAGGAAGGAATAAAAACATCAAATTTGTAATTTAAGTTTCTACCTTTTCTGTGATTATACTAGCCCTTTAAAAAGAATATTGGAAATACCTGTTCAGTCTTACATGGCAGTTTTATGAAGAATAAAAAAATAAGCACTAATATGTAATGTCCTCACCCATGTCAACCTATACTCTGATGCCCATGGAAACAAGGAAGAGTTCCAATGAGAGAAGTAGCCTGGAAATTCCAGGCAGGGGTCATCAGTGAAGTAAATCAGAAACTATGGAGATGAAAATGGTGGAGGACAGCACCTGGAACAGAGGAATAACTTCCAAATATTCAACTGTAGGGAATGAAAGATAAAACTCCCACCTTCTAACTCTGAAGGTAGATAGGGGTACAGGTGAATGCTGGTATTACAAAGAATCAAATTGTCTGAAAACAAGAGCAACCTCCCAGATATGTGACAAGCATTGGGAAATCAGAACCAAGACTCACAAATTGGTTGAGAAGTATATGAGTAAGAAGGAGAGATCAAAACCCAAAAGAGGGACATGAACAGCAAGTAGTAACAGATTTGAATTCAAGCAATTAAAACCAGGGCAGAACAGAAAATGTCAGGAGTCCCTGTTGTATTTACCTCCTTCAGAGTGGCTGAGTTAGGGGCACCGTGGAAACTATAACATGGGTTTCTAGTCTTAGAAGTGGTAAGAGCTCCTTCAAGAATAGACAACAGTGGGAGCTCTAACAATTCAAACTTTCCTCTACCCAGGATTTTTAAATACCTTTATTGATGGAACATTTACATACAATTAAATGCACCTATTTAAAGTGTACAGTTTGACAAGTTTTGATAAATATATATACCCATGTAACACCACAATTAACTTATAAAACATTTCCATCACTTCAAAGTTCCCTCATATTCCTTAGCAGTCTGCCTCCTCCCTGACACCAGGTAACCTTTTATCTTATTTCTATAACTATTAATGGGCTTTGCCTGTTCTAAAAATTCACATAAATAAAATCATACAATATTGTGTTTTGTGTCTAGCTTCCTTCACTCAATGTATTTTTATATTCATCAATGCTGTTGTGTGTAAACATAGTTCATTCCTTTTTATTATTGAGTTTTCCATTATACAAACAGATCACAATATATTTACCTATTTACTTGCTGGTGGATATTTGAGTTATTTCCACCATGGGGCTATTATAAACAAGGCTGGTATGCACATTTGAGGGCAAGTCCCATGTGAATATATGCTTTCACTCTTGGATAAACACCTAAGAATGGAATTGGTGCATGATAATGGATATTAACTAGACTATTATGGTGATCATTTCACAACATATACAAATATTAAATCATTATCTTGTACACCTAAAACTAACATAATGTTTGTTATATGCCAATTATATCTCAATTAAAATATTAATGCTTAAATTCCAAATATTTACAGATTTTCTAGATGTTTTATTGCTATTGATTCCTAATTTACTCCCTTTGTAGTCAGAGAAAATATCTCTTTTCATATTGTGTACCCACTAACATATACTTAAAATTACTTTTTATGCTTTTATGTTTTAAATTCTATACTAGATTTCAAAGTGATTTACATGCCTATATTACAATACTACAGTATTCTATGTTTGTCTATATATTAAACTTTAACAGAGAGTTTTATTATTTTCATATGGTTTTGTATTGCTCTTTATTATCCTTTTCCATCCAACTGAAGGACTTTCTTCAGTATTTCTTATAGGGTAGTTCTACTGATAATGAACTCCTTTAGTTTTTGTTTTTCTGAGAAAGTCTTAATTTCCCATTCATTCTTGAAGGACAATTTTGCCAG
The DNA here is from genome assembly GCF_902729225.1 of Pteropus medius. Classification (NCBI taxonomy): domain Eukaryota; kingdom Metazoa; phylum Chordata; class Mammalia; order Chiroptera; family Pteropodidae; genus Pteropus; species Pteropus medius. The sequence continues at coordinate 1,625,125 of NW_024349519.1, read as the reverse complement.
ATATAGTATTCTTGTTAGGCAAGTGTTTTTTTAATTTCAGCACTTTGAATGTATCATTCTATTCCCCCTATCCTGCAAGGTTTCTGCTGAGAAATTGGCTGATAATCTAATAGGAGCTCCCTTGTACGTGACATGTCACTTTTCTCTTGCTGCTTTCAGGATTCTCTATGTCTGCGACTTTTGACAAGTTGATTATCATTCATCTTAATCCAGGTCTCTTTAGATTGATCCCAGTTGAAGTTCTTTGAGCTTCTTGAAATTGTATGTCCATTTCTCTCTTCATATTTAGAAACTTTTCGGCCATTATTTCTTCAAACAGGCTCTCTGCCATTTTCTCTTTATCCTTCTGTGACTCCCATAATGTATATATTGTTTTTCATGATGGTGTCCCATAAGTTTCTTAAGCTATTTTCTTTCTTTTTTTTTTTTTAGTTACTCTGCCGTGGTAATTTCAAAATTCATGTCTTTAAGTTTGCTGATTCTTTCTTTTGCCTGGTCAAGTCTGATGTTGAGTTCCTGTAGTGTATTTTCTATTCCAATATTGTATTATTCACTTCCAGAATTTATGTTTGGTTCTTTTTCATAATTTCTCTTTGTTGATATTTTCATTTTGTTTGTGCATCATTTTCCTGATTTCATTTAGCTGTCCATCTGTGTTCTCTTTTAATTCATTGAGTATCCTTATAATAGTTATTTTCAATTTTTTGTCTGGTAATTCATATACCACCATTTTTTTAGGATTGGTTTCTGTAGGTTTTAATTTGATCCTATTAATAGCCATGTTTTCCTGTTTCTTTGTATGTTGTGTTATTTTCTGATGGGACTTCAGCATTTGAAAACTCAGCTCTCTCTCCCAGTCTTTGTAGCCTAACTTTTGCCAGTCAGCCCAGCTACAAAATCTGGAGACTTCTCAAGCCTTTTCTAGGAATGTGTATTCTCTGAGTTTGCACATGTAATCTCCTAATAAAGAGATTTGCCAGTTTCTACTCAAGATCACTTCCTCGTGTCTGTCTGCATTGCTTCTCCAGAGCTGTAGAAAATTGTGGTACTGGAGTTCCATCTAGTGTCTGTCTGTGATATTGGAGACTCTGGTGCTGGACCAAGCCATGGATTGCCTTTGTTCTCAATGGTCTCCCAACATATCATCTCATTGCTATCAGTGCTTAGATTCAAGCAAGACAGAAACCAGTGCATTGGCAGCACCCCCCAAAAGTCAGAATATTGAGTATACATTCAACTCTTTTCTTTCCCAAGGAAGAGGTCAGGAGTTGGGTGTTTCCTCCCAATCATGCCATGCCATGCCATGTGAGAGGAAGAAAGGGCTCTCATGAATGAATGCCAAGAATTCTCCTGCTGGGCTTCAGTGGAGTAGGCTTCATGCTTGAATGATCTTATACCAAAAAGAAAATTATTTTATATACAAAACAGCCTTCACCACTTCCAGGCCAAAAATATAAATATTTTCTGTTTATCCATGTTTGAGGTCTGCTGGTCTCAAAAGATTAGACTAAGTTTGTATCTATTTTCAAGAATACACCTAAATAACATAAGCTTTCAAGTCTGAGGAGCTCGCTTTCACAAAACCACAAATGGCTTATTCCTACAAACATCCACCATTTTTCCTCTGATGTAAGAAATGGGGACTGTAAGCATTTGGAGAGCAGGTTGGTGCCACTGTCCCCAGACTCAGGGCAGCTCTCACTCCAGCTAGTATGGAAAGCTGCAGGCTAGTTTCATAGAGTCACCAGCAGGAGTGTTGGGGCAGGATATTTCATCCACTCACTGAACCTGGGAGTAGCAGGGTCTCCCATCCCATTGGGTCTTGCCAAGTTTTAGTGAAGTGAAGCACTGGACTTTACCCACTTACATTGTTTCAAATCTGTCACTTTATAGAGTGGTAAAAGGGGCAGCCAGATAGTAGCTAAAGCAGAAGAGTCCAAACTCTCGAAATCTAACAAGAATCTCTTACTTTCTGGATTTCTCACAAAGGAAGCTGATTCATATATTATTGTAAAGCCTTGTCTCTATGGAGGAAGAAGTATCTAAGTTTCCTACTCTGACATTTTGCTGTTATTACTTCATTATTCTCTGCCTACTGGTCACACTTCTGTTTCTTTGCATTTCCACTAATTTTTTATTGGATATTGGGCATTATGGATGCTCTGTTGTTGAGTGTCTGAATTTTGTTGTCTTCCTTTAAAGAGTTTTGGCTTTGCAATGGTAGACAGTTAAGATAGATATTGAGTTTCAGTTTAATCTTTTCAAGTGTTGTTTTTAAGATTTTTTAGAGCAGATCCAGATTAGCCTTTATTCCTGGGCTAGTCTAATCTTATTCCTAAAGTTGGCAACATCTAGAATTAAGATTTCATGACATGCTTCAAATAAAATCTCAGAAAATAGAGTAACAAAACCTGGGGCTAAAGTCTGTAGAGTAGTGATGTAGGTAGTGATAGGATGAGAGCCACTTCCACTGCATACAGACAGAGCTCCTCTTTGGGAAAGGAATGGTCATTAGAGGCCAGCACCACAGGCATGAAATTTCATACAACAGCACCTGACCATGAAATTCACTGCATAGCAGAGGGACCCACTGGTCATATCACATACTGCTCCAACCAGAAGTAGCTAGCCTCAGAGACCCATTGAAGGTACAGTTGAAACACCAGCCTAGAGAAAATACTTTGCAAGGAGGGGTGCCATCCTTCAGGGTACAATACATGCACTAAATCAGAGATCTTTATAAAGTGCTACATTCTCTTGAGAGGAATAAACAGGTTCAGGACCAAGAGATGGAAGCAGAACAGCCCTATTTAACACACCCAGTGACCCACCAGGGTATTCCCATCCAGCTTTTGGCTCTGCAAGGTCCTGGTCGCAAAGTGTGTGTGGGGCTGGGGGGGGGAGGCGGAGGAAGTGCAGCAGTGCACTCTTGCCAGGAGACATAGCGAGGATCCAGCTGAACTATAAGCTAGAGCTGCCACCAGGCCACTTTTAACTGTGTCCAGGAACTAGCAGGAAAGGAGCCTGTTTTTGCAGGTAATTGATCAGTGGGAGCAAGTAGGGATTCTTTCATACAATAGTACTAGGAAAAACAGGTCATCAACTTGGGTGCTATATTGGTTTTCTGTTTCTGCCATAACCAATTTCCACAATTTTAGTGGCTTTGAAAAACATAAAATGTATTACATTTCCATGTTAGAAGCCCAGAACAGGCCTCAGGCTAAAATCAAGGTATGGGCAGGTCTTTTCTGTAAGCTCTAGGATAGTCTGCTTCCTCCTTATTCAGGTGTTGGCTAAATTCAGTCTCCTGCAGTATAGGACTGAAGTCTGATTCTTTGCAGGCTGTTAGCTGGGGGCCATATTTAACAACTAGAGATCCCTCCCTGGTCTCTGTACCTAGTTCCCCCACATCTCAAAACTACCATCAAATCCTTCTCATACTGTCAGCTGGAAAAGGTTCTCTGCTTTTAAGGACTTGTAATTAGATTGGGCCCATCAGAATAATCCAAGACACTTTCCCCATCCAAAGCCCTTAATCTTAACCACATCTATACAGTCCCTTTGGCCAAAGTAACATTTTCACAGGACCCAGGGATTAGGAGATGGACATCTTGGGAGATTATTCTATCACAGGTGTAGCTTGGTACTCCCTTGCCTAACTGGATACGTGCAGCAACTGGCCTGAGAAGGGTATGATTATCAACAGTCCTCAGGAATAAAAGCTCACACCACCAGGTAAGCTACCAAGACTTACCAATGTGATAACCAAGGATGAAAGGAATTTAGAACGTTTGGTGGAGGGAAGTGACAAGTTGCAGCCCCAAGACAAATTACAGCCATGGGAGGTGTTAACAATCCTCTAACCTATGCTCCTCAGGAATTGTGAACGTGCATCAAGAATTGATCTGGCACAAGAGGTGAACTGTAGAGGCCATTGGAGTATGCTACCCAAAGGTCCTTTCAAGAGAACCTACTACAGTTAACAGCCTCCAGCTCTCTCACCTTTAGATCTACAAGATGTCACAAGGCCACACTTCTCTCAGGCTGCTACTACAACTGAACCCAGAAGGGGTACTAGGCCATCTCTTCTAACAGCCAACATACTTTCTCAGATATGGTATAGCTTGAGGATCTTCCTACCAAATCATGTTTTCCCTATTAGAAGCCAGAATCTTAAGAGTGGCCACTGTATATGTGACCTTCTCAAAACTCACCATTGCTGCTAGGTTTGCAAACAAGTGGCCATCAAATTTCTAGGGTGCTAAGAACGCAGATTCCCTGGCCACCACTTCCTGCCCCCAATCCCAGAAAGTGCTTATGGGCCTGTTAATTTACAAAACAATCACCTTGACTAATGGGTGGATACAAGTGGTTTGCATATCGCTTTTTAAGAAAGAGGATATTCTAATTTCTAGACCTGTCACAGGAGCAGATATGTTCTTGTCCATAGCTGCATAAGAAGTAATGTTTGTCTTGTGTATAAAGTGTAAAAATTACCAGGTAAGAAAGCAGTGGAAACCACAAACTGAAAAACAGTGTACCGTAAGACTCATTAAACATGATCTCAGGAATTCATCTGATGGGCCGGCCTCCTGAGTTACTTTCAACCATTCTCTGAATACAGATATTTAAACTAAAGCCAAGGTGACGGTGTAACTAAACTCTTGTTTCTCAATTCATTTCTTATAGAAAGCAATCTTTTGGCTTTTCTTAAAGTATTATAAAAATAGACTTTGGGCAGAGGTAACTTAACCCTAATTGAACTTCTATTTTAATCCTTCATCATCAAAATGATTTTAGACAATTTATGCCTACCTTTGTGATTCAGCATCAGGCCCAACTTCTCTGGGAGTTATATATAGACTGCTAGCCCTAGAGAATTTTAAATGATAATCAGGCATTATGAAATAGAAAAGAGTGGAAATAGGGGGCACAGAAGAGGGCAAAAAGGAAGGTATTTGGAACTGGTAGGCTTTAATAAGGAAGTCGGATCCCTTTCCATTTACTTCTTACAGGTTCTTATATTATCCTGCAAACCAAAACCAAAGTCATTTACTGAAAATGTATTTACTTCTTGGAATGGAAGGATATCTTTCCCATTTAGCCCTTTCCATTGACACAGCTCCCTAAGGACAGCCCCACCACACACACATACCCTCCCAAATACAAACAAAACGTGCATTCAAGTGATTGTTTCATATTTTCATAACATTTTAACATTTAATAGAAACTATATACAGTACTTTTTATGGTATCTTACATAAGACAGTCACTACAGAAATTTACAAAAGTTAGAGGCAAGATAGATGGTTAAGGAGGGCCCGGTCCTTTGGGCTGTTTTCTGAGTTTATAGTTCAGAGTTCAAGGGGGAAGGAGGTTCAGATTACCCAATTAGGTGAGAGGTGAGGAAAGGCTAAAATGGAGCCTGTTAAATAGTGATAACCAGAAAGCAGGTACATCAATATTCCAAGGGTACACAGCTTCCACCAAAACGCCTATGTGGATTTGTTCCAAGTCTTGGGAAATCTTCTTACAAAGATGTCTCTCCCCCCTCTTAGGCACAGATTGCCAAATCTTTGCTCAATCCCAGCAGCAGATTCACCTTTCTCTCTTCCTTGCCCAAGTGGGAAGACATCCACAACTTTTAGACACAATTGGTCCCTTCTCCAACAATTTGGTTTATGTTTGATTACAGCACTCAATAACCCAGAAGAAAAACAAAGCAGTCTGGGTTGTCCTTTAATAAGAGATGGTCAGAAATACTTGTTTAAAGAATGGGAAATTCAAATCCTCCAAAGTCAAATGGTTCCCAAAACAAACTATCAACTGATGGAAGTGGGTTCTGGCTTCCCATTTGCAGTAGCTATTCCACTTTGAGGCAATGGTGCAGAGGCTTTCTCAGAACTTCGAGATCCCTGCAATCTGCGCCCATCTCCGGTCATCTGCATCTGGCCCTGATAAAAGAGAGTCATTTTGGTTACAAATTCATTTGTTGTGGTCTGAATAAAAATCTGACTTAGAAATGATCCATTTATCATAGCAACAAGAAAAAGACAACAGAAATAAAATAATTTTGGGCAGTTACTCTTCCCCATACTTAACTATCCCTGACCCCTGAAATCCTAAGTCATTATTTGCAGCATTCCTGAGGCTCTCCCAATGAGAGAGAGCTGTGGGTTGTTTCTTCCAAATGAAATAGCCATTCTCTGCTGAGGTTCCAGAAAAATCAACAGATCACAGGAAGATGGTCCTTTGGGCCTCTGCTTGAAACCAACAGCTACAGTATAACTGCTGGTTTTCAGTCAGGGCCGTAGGTATCTCATCCAAATCTCAAAGAAAGAAGCCAAATCACATTACTTATCCTTCCTCTATAATAGCAGCAATTCCAGTGCTGAACTCTCCCTTAAAAGAAATATTTTACCTAGATTCTTTGTCTCAACCTTTTCTAGTTAACTAAATTTGTGTCCTGCTCTCTGAGACTTGAGAACCTAGAGCCATTAGGTGTTCTAAGGGCCCATCTGAAGAACTACCATCTGGGGAACTTTTACTGTCTATGTGCGATGACAAGCCCACTCCCTAGGAGTACATGCCAGCAAGGAACCCTCTGCTTGGTTGGGTCACTATACGAGGAAAGGCTGGCTGGGGTTGTTCTTCACTTGCCAAAATATCCACTGGGCCTTCAGCAATGTCTTTGATTGAATGATCTTCAAGGTTTAGTGAAGGATCAAAAAGCAAGGGTGAAGGAGGGCACTGTGTACCGTCACCCACAACATCCAAGTCCTAGGAAAAGAAAGAGAAAAGCCTATCAGCAATACCAAAGGAATCAATTAGCTAAAGCTGGCATACTTTTCAGCAAAACTCAAAACAATTCTCCCATACTTCCCTCACCCCTTACCTACCATGAATCAAAAAAGACTTTCCCATATTGTCCAACAAATGGGACAAGATCCAAAAGCACTAAGATTTTTTTTCTTGCTGCCAAGAATAAAACACAGACCACTATAGTAGCTTTATAGAGCATATTTTTTAAGTAGGAAATTTCAGAGAAAGCAGAACAGTAGATACCAGGGCCTGGGGAGAGAGGGGAAGTGGGAGTTATAGTTTAATGGGTACAAAGTCTCCGGGCTGATGGAAAAGTTCTAGAAATGGACAGTGATTATGGTGGCACAATATGTCAATGTACTTAACACTATTGAATTGTGCACTTAAATATGGGTAAAATAGTAAATTTTATGCTAAATATTTTACAATAAGTATTTATTTTTTTAAAAAGCATATTCCAAGACTAACTGTAGTCAACATCTAAGTTCACCAGTGGTGACTCTAACATGGACTATCAGCGTAACTGCAAATTAAAATGAAATACTGTCTTAAAAGACTGGATAATGTGAGATTGCTTGATTAATGTTCTAACAACCACAAGCAAGGCAGGGAGCAAGAAAGGGAAAAAGAAAGAGGAGAGAAATGAGGAAGGACAAAAAACTCAAAATCCCTCCTAATGGCTATGAAATACTATTTTGGTTAAGTCCCTATCCCCACAGAGTAAGTGCCTGATTCTTAAACCTAACATAGTCCAAGTGATCTGTAAAAAAGAAACATTATATTCTATAGACTGTTTCTTCCAATTGAATTGGCCATTCCCACTGTGGTCCTGAATGGCCAAAGACCATAGAATGACATTGCTCTTGGCTCCTGTTTGAAACCAATGGCTACAACAAACCACTGGTCTTGATTCAGGGCCTAAAGCATTGCAAAGCTTCGATGTGTCAAACTGACTTTCATGTCACCACTTTCTAAGAGTCTATAGCTAACCTCTCCTATCTAAGAGTGAAAATTAACCAAGAGTTTGTACTCCCCTAATACCCAATCCGCTTTACAGAGGCTGTGTTTCCAGTAATCTAGCTTCATGAGAAGCTTACTTAGTTTTATTCTTTTAAATAACTCTAAGAGTTTGAAATCCTTTCCCTTTCTTTGGTGTGCTAATCATCAGAAATGAGAATCACACCTTTACAATAATTAAGGTGAAGAATATACATCAAGAATGTACTGGCCTTAAAGATGCTCAATTTAAGCAGAAGCAGAAAGAAAAGGATAGTCAGCTACCTAACATTCATTCTGGATTTATTAGAAACTTCTATAACATCCAGCCACTATAGTGTTCTCACATCGTTAAGAGAGTGAACTATTTTCTCCAATTTTTTTAATATGGACAATTATTATATTATCATATAAATAATTAACTTGGAATTTAGAAGAACCCATTTAAGTGATGAGGCAAAAGTTTTCCAAGTCTCAAGATGACAATGGTATGGAAATCTTTTCAAAGGAAAATATATCCTGAAAAGGCTTTTCTCACATGTTCAGTGTTGTCTGTTATAAGAATTAAAATTGAGGAAAGATACCTAAAATAAGAAAGGAAAAAACAATCAGCAGAAATGCCTACCATTAACAGGAATGTTTAGAGACGCAAGCATCAAGACACTGAGAATTCATTTTTGTTCTGATCTCAAAAACCAACACACATAAAAAGAGCAAGCTCAAAGTAACAGGATAAAGGTATTAGGTTGTTACTTGCCAAACATCCTTGGATCAAAGCACAGAAAACAGGCAAGTGTATTATCTTGAATAAAAGGCTGAATTTTTAACCATGTTAATATCCAATACATGGCCCTCTCATAAGTAGTTACCAAAGTTGTTACCAAGTTATAGAAATGATATATAAGGCAAAATATAGGTAAAAAGATTGCCTGGTGAAATTCATATAATTAAGAAATTATTTTTTCCCAAAAAACTGTATACTAATAAATATATCCAGAATTTATGGGAGAACAAAAATTCTTTTCTACAACTGAATTTTGTTTCAATATTTTCTGAACAATTTTTACCTCCAAAGGTTAAGAATAAAACTATACTTTTTAATGACCAATGTAGTTTATCAAAAGAACATTAATATGAACATATTAGATGACCAATTATAAAGAGATGATTGTTTATCACTTTGACTTCTAACAAAGGTAAGGGTCAAAACTTCTCAGATTCTCAAAAATAAAGTTACTTCTCATATTCTTTAAGAAATCCATGCCACATATATGCATTAACAAATTTGATGACATATTTTTAAATATTTTTAAAATTTAAGATTCCTTAAATGTAAGTTTTGCCTATGGTCACATCTTACAATCTTTAATATTTTGTGTAAATATTCTCCAAAGAGTAAAGAATATAATCTTCAAACATACTGAAAGTTATGTTTTCTTAAACCTAGATTATCAAAGGTTTGAGAAAGAAAACATCATTTAAAATCAACACGGTAAAAACAGATGAATGGGGGAAAAGCGAACTGGTAAAAACAGAAAATGACTCTAGAAATTAACAGATAACAAACATTAATAACCTAGTACATCTATATACAACGTGCTAGTTTCTACATAAACGCATTAATATTTGAAAAGAACTTGATGATATAGTGATTATTAGGTTATTTTTTAGACCCTATAAAGCTCCTTGTATTACTACGTTAAAAAAAAAAAAAAAAGCACCTTGGTTTTCTTCATATGTAAAATGTAGTAAAAAAAAATCTGTCCTTATCGATCTAGGGCTATCTATTCATTTACTACAATATAATCTCATTGGAAAAGTTTGAGAGATACTGGAATATATCATCTCCAAGGTCCCTTTCTAGTTTATATTCTATGAATCTGTGTGAAAAAAACTTTTTAAAGAGCAATTATAATCAGGATTACGACAAAAATTATAATTTTATTATAAAGTAATATAAATCAGAAGTTTAATATACCTATAGACAGTATACAACCCCCAAAAAGGGAGGAGAAATTATGGGAAAAACTGCAATTGGTTTTTTCTTAATGCCACTTTTTATTTTTCAGATACTACCCTACCTTGGTATATCTTTTTTAGTGAGCAATACCCTCCTCCAGGCTACCCAAATATTGCTTGTACCCTTAGCAAAAATCTTGCAACCTATATTGAATTTTCCACTTAGATTTGTCACCTTAAACATGTCGTGGTTTTACACAAAATAATTTATTATGAAATTCAGAAGATTTATCATCAGAATAAATAATGAAGACCTTTATCCAGAAGGCTAAAGATTAAGCAAAGTGCCAAGAAAGAGACGGAATGTCAACTGATCCCTAAAGTCAAATAGTAGTAAGTGCTAATTAGAGAAACAAATAAAATGTAAGCTAGGTTTATAGGCTGAGACCAATCGAGGAATAAGCTAAAGGAGGTAGGGTAGTAAACATACTTAGAAGGCTATAAAAAAAAAATACTCAAGGAGATCACTGTTGTTCCAGTTCATTCACAACAGAGTATGTAATAACATACCAAAACTGAAAACCAGTAACATGAGATTAAGTTCAGAGTCATTTCCTGGCAGACACATTAATCTGAAAATGAAAACCCTACTACAGAGCTGAAAATCAAGTTTACACTGTCAAGAGTAGATATCAGAACTGGTTTGTATTAAGATTCTAGTGAATCACTCACCTTGTGGATGGGTACCAAATTTCCTGGCTACACCAAATCTAACCATAACTTGACTTTCCAACTTCTTTTAGTTTATAATTTCCCTTATCATTCTCTCAGAAAAACTTCTGCCAATTTAATATGCTAATATGCTTCTGCCAATGAATATGCTAACATACAAATACAGCCATACACATATCATTTCAAAAACTTTATCAACTATCCTGACCACAAAAGACTAACCTATTCTCACCATTAATAAATAAGGCCTCGCCTCAAAGGCCAACCAGAGCAGAGCTTCTCTAACTTACATCACTGAACTCCAGAGGTAAACTCTCAGTGGGCTGAAGCTCAGCAGCACTCAAGTACAGATCCATGGGGCCGGCTTCCAGATCGTCTGGCACAGACAGTACCTGCTCGGGCTTATACATCTGAGGAGGCAATTGGAAATGCAGTAGGCAGCAGGGATCTTCAGAGAGGTTTACAGGAACTGGTTTGTTGCAGGGTATCTCTTCAGACCCCCGGCAGCATTTGAAGAGAACCTGATTCGTGTCCTGACAAATATCTGTAGAAAAATGGTCAAGGGAAATAAAATGGATCTATGGTAGATATAAAACATAGGCGGTGTCTGCCATATAAAACTCAAGGTCTGGACTACACAATTGTGGTTACATTTGATACAGAACCAAATGCAGTTAGCAATCTTTAAAAGTTACTTCTCAAAATTAAGTGGCATTTACTAGCATCTAATTCTAGCTATCAGTAATTTAAAACATCCTCAACCTCCATTTCAAGATCTTAGCCATCTGAACTAGAAACACTAACTTTGTTCTCCCTCACGGGGAAAATACAAAATATGTGAAAAGGCAGTGCTAAGCAAACAGCAACAGGTGTAGGAATCTACACCTGTTCAGAAACATGTCATGGCAAATGCAAATAGCTGGCAGAGGTCTCCACCAACCCTTTCCAAGAGTCAAGAGACAACAATGTTGTACCTGCTCTATTAAGCAGACTGGCAAAGTTTGCAAAAACTTTTCCAACCCTGTTTCCAAAACGCTTACATGATAAATCTGTTTAAAGCAGCAGGGAACTAGGGAAAATGGAAGCTCTAGTAATAGTAATTAGCAGCTATTATATTTTGGGGGAGGGGGGATTGGGGAGGTAAAGTGGAGGACCAGGGGTGTTAGTGTAGGGGAGTCCTGCTGTGATGCCAAAGAGAAAGGGAAGAAGATAATTTTGCTTATGAGGACCCATGGAAAGAAAGTACTCCAGGAACGCTCCAAGAGCCCTAACGACTTTTGTTAAGGCTAGAAGCAGAAAAGGGCTATTATTTCCAAGTTGGCAAAGAAGCTCTGTAAGATGAATCAAAATTGAAATCACGATTAGATAAAACAACAACATTCCAGTTCAAGTTACTCTACAAAATATATTTTACTTAAGTATTACCATTTCTTGAGATCCTAACTACATGGTTATTTTCCTATTACTTCAAATTTGGGCTTATTTCTAAATAAGAAAGCACAATTTTCTATGAACTGATTGTATCCAGGATTATGAAATTACAAGTAATTTTTATTCTCAAAATTTCAAGGTCATTTTTAAAACCTAAAAAGTCTAATGTACATTGTAATTTTTAAACCAAATAAAAATTCTCGAATAAAACCATTTCTTTCAATTCATTCTTGGAAACTGCTAAACTCTAAGGCAGGGTTTCACAATGTTGCCACTAATGACACTGGCTGTCCTGTGCACTGCAGGATGTTTAGCGGCATTCCTGGCCTCTACCCACTAGATGTCAGTAGCACCCCCAACTAAGTTATGACAAGCAAAAATGTCTCCACACATTGCCAAATGGGGAATAAAATGGCCCCCAGCTGAAAACTAAAAAAGGAACAGTAAATAGTACAAAGTAAATATTTATTGAATGAAAATGAACAATCAAATGAACAGGAATCTAATGGGAACAGATTTGCAGTCTCTATGTGCTTAAGAAGCCCAATCTTCTTTACATTGTTAATATTTAAAATTTAATCCATTAAAATAAATGTTTTAACCAAATCTTTTTGAAAGACTTTCACAAGTCTTATTTAATACCACATATTCTCCAAAGCAACCCCCCGCAATCCTTCTCCACCCGCTTTCTTTTCATATGGGAACAGAGAAAAAGAGAAGGGAATGGTTGACCTACAACTAGAGTCTGGGTCCTTCACTTTCAGTCCAGTGCTGTCTCCATTAGACCAGAGTAAAGAGAGTTAACAGGTCACCAATGGCAGTCGCATCTTTCTCTGAGATAAGGACTTAAGGAAGGGTAAGTGACTTAGGCAACTATAAAGCGGAAAGGAAAAGAGCATGAAAGAAAAAAACACTTCCCTTCTCTTTTCAAATACATTTCATTTTCAACTTTACTTTTAAAAATATTAATATTCTAATAAATGATTTGAGTATACCGTAAGAAAGTCTAAAATATTCCTTAACATCTGTAAATTGGGTATTTTTGCCTTATAAAGTAATTCAAGCTCAATGAAGAAAACCTGAGAAGTACAAAGCAGAGGAATAAAGGGCAATCATAACCCACCATGCAAAAATAATCACATTTCTATTATATTCTCTCCCAGTATTTAGTTCCATGTATGTTTTACATACTTGGAATATGTAAATATGTAAAGTTAACATACTTTACACATTTCCATGTCTTACTTTTGTTGCTATCAAATATTTTCCCATGTAATTTATAAATTTTGTTAAATCTAGTTAATGCCAGAACATAGTCCATATTAGGTTGTATCAATTTTCCTCTCTATTGCCCATCTCTGAAAAATTTAAGGCTCTTTCCAGTTGGAGACATTTTAAGTAAAAATACTGGTCTGCATTTGATTAGCTCCTTAAAATAAATTCCCAGAGGTGATGTTATCATATCAAAGAATATGAATATTGTTAAACTGCTTTCTAAAAAGCTTATATCACTGGAAGCATTTAGAAGGGCCCATTTCACCTTACAGTCACCAACTTTGGAAATTCACTCTCATTATATACATGTAATTATCAAATTTATGATTAAAAAACTTTTTATTTCCTATTTCATTTATTTATAGTGATAAGCACTATTCATCTATCAGCCACTTCTACTTTTAAATCTGTCCATAGCCAGCCTTTGTCTAATTATGTTTTTAACATTTGCTTTTAGTTTTTAGTTACTTTGCATAAGCATTTCATATCTTAAGGACAGTAATCCTTTAGCAGACATTTGTTGCATTAATAAATTAATACTTTAAAAAATATTCTTTCGAAATGTTTTATCTCTTGCCATGAAAATGAAATCCAGCAATATTTATGCCTTTAATATAATGATCATTTTTAACAAATGCTTTTACAGCAAAAGTAACTTAATCAATGTCCATAATAAAGACATACTTTTCACAATTTAATAAACAGCTCAAAAAGTTTTATAGCCCAATAGTAAATACAGTCCCATAGCAGGATCAAAAGATGCTATGATGGTTCAAAGCCAAATTAACTGAGGGCAAATCAACCCATTTTTGGAAACAACACATTTCCAATTTAAATGAAGTCTTAAAAATAAAAGTTAGGACCCTGACCATATGAAAGAATAATATTCAAAGGAAGCTCACACAGTTTAGAACAATCCTGTTATTGATAGAAACACCCACAGTAATTTTTGTAATAACTGGATTAAATGGTATCATAATTCTAAAGAACAAATTAAATCAAGGATCTCTGTATTTTGGAATCCCAATATTAACTGACTACAAATAGATATTAACCCACATCTATCACAAATGACTCAGATGTTTCTTTCTAATGAATTGACCATTACATTACCTAAGATCTGAAACGGCCAACAGACCATAGAAAGACTTTTTTTAGGCTCCTGCTTGAAACCAACAGCTTAAGCAAACTGCTGGCCTTGATTCAGGGCCAAAGGAAAACAAAGACCTTCAATTAAGCAAACCATCAGATTCCCACTAGCCTTCAATCTAGATAGCAAATTAAACAGAGTAAAAAGATACGGGTAAGGCAATGCCTGGTCATTGGGAGAGACTGATTGGAACAACGAACATCATCCACAAAGGCCAAACACCTCTGACTGGAACGAGTGGTATGGGCCTAAAATGGAGAAAACAGATAAATCAAAACAAATAAATAAACAAACAAAAATCACCCAAAGAACCTATCAATTATCTTTGAGACTAGTTAACAACTGTAAATTGGGTATTTTTGCCTCGAATAAAACCATTTCTTTCAATTCATTCTTGGAAACTGCTAAACTCTAAGGCAGGGTTTCACAATGTTGCCACTAATGACACTGGCTTTAAAAGCTAAAAAATTCAACATTATTCACCAATATGATATATAAGAAAAAAGAAATTAAAAATCTCATGCCCAAGTCAATCTTAACCTGAAATTCACCTGTCAGTATTATAAACTTTTAATACAGCCTAATGATTTTCAAATTATTTTATCTTTCAGCAAAACTATTTTCAAAATTATAATCTGTGAAACCTCAACAAATAAAACATAAAAATAGAATTACTCTTAGTGAAGCAGAGACCAAGAGCTTAAGAAACAAATTTAAGAATGATCACTTAACTCTGCTTTCTATCAACCTTACTTTCTAACATTCATTGCTCCTATCATTCTATTTTCCCACCTTCTAAAACAAGACTCCCAGGAATTTGGGCTTATTAACCTGTCCCTATTTTTAAACTGAAGAATTTCTGAACCAAAGAACTGAGAAATCTATGCCCTCAATTTGCAGATGAGAACAGAGGCCCAGACACATTATTAGTGCAAGCACATAACTGGTCAGAAGGGAACTAAGACTAGAACTCATGTCTCCAGACTTCGGGATAAGTGCTCTTTTCAATATACCCCACATCCAATAAGTCAGATGTTAGAGCCAAGACTGTACAACAGTGTTTTGACAATTACCCTAACTTCATAAATAAAGTAAATGTATACACCTTAGAGATATATACACAAATTACCTGTTGGGCTGCACCATCTGTAGCCAGCATTCTGCGTTCCTTCAGCTGCCTATGTAGTAAGGCTTCCACTCCATAGCGCTGACGATACCGCCGAAGACATTTTAGGCGCTTTAAATTGTCTCGTTCTTTGGTCAAAAGTCCCTCTGGGCCAGTTAGGAGACTACTACCTGGGTAGTCACAACATTCAAGATGTTATTTGCGGAGCAATCAATCAAGGACATTTCTCCAAATTAACAAAAAAATCTTTGGCCATAAGACAGGTAGTTTCAAAAGCAAATTCTCCTCCACTCCAAGTACAAAGACAGAGATAAATCTAACTACTGCCAACATGTGGGTTCACATGTTGAACCTGCACTAGCTTGTTGGAACAGGCATCAAACTTGCCTAGAGCTTCATGTTCCACTTTGCGATTATGTAAGTACCGTCGCTTCTTCTCTTTGAGCAGATGCTGAAGTCGTTTAAACTGATCAATGTACAAAGACTGTAAACGAATTAGTTTCTCACGCATAATCAGGGCCACTTCTTCAGCTGTGTAGACACCAGCATGTCTGCAATAAAACAGAGAAGTCAGAAAAGTATAAGAAAGCACAACGATAAAACCCAAGCTTAAAAAGAGAAAAGAGTTGAGATTAGACTTAAGTTTGTTATTTAAGAAGTAGTCACTGATGAGACAATGGCCTTATTAACAGGAATCTTTCCACACATATCGCTGAAGTTATGTTATTAAGAAAAAAGGAAATCTCTAAGAATAGAGACTAATGTATGATCCGACGATAACAAGGAAGACGTTTCATTATTTCTCCTAGTTATCTGCATTATATTTAAAAAGTGAAGCTATACAAAATTTTTTATTAATCTACATTCTAATTCCATCTAATAATACAGAAAAATCACTTAACAGGACAACTCAGTGTTCAATTTAGTAGCATGTATCTTAATATATTTTAATTATAAAGTACAAAAGATAAACAATTACAACTTCTAATTTCAAAACATATTCCTACATATTAGAGTTTACATGAGCACTCAAACACTGGTCACAATGGCTAGACAGTGTCCTCAGCTCATTTTCTTGACAACAGTCTCAAAATACAGTACACCCTGGGTCAACCCTAATTACCAAATATCTAAATGATCCACATCAACTTTATTAACTTTTACTGCCAATTATAAATAGAACTTTTTAAAAATTTATTCTAGTGATTGAGGTCACATAAGCAAACGAGTTAAATGGCAGTTTAACTAGAGACTGTTTCCTGCCTGAGTCAACTCAAAATTAAAAAGATAAACTGCAAATTTAAAAAATTTTTAGTGCCATTTGTCTTATGTGATCACTATATAAACAGCAAGAACAAGCTACATTATATACCCTGACTTTTTCTATTTTGACTAAGTTATTTCCCTTAAAAGGCAATACACACAAATTACATACTCAAACTAATTTTAAATCCAAAAATTATGCTTTCTTTAAAAATTAGCTGTTAAGGCCACTAAAATACACAGGAGAAATAAAATCATTAACTTTAGGACTAAAAGCAAGTAACCTCTGCCACAGTTTTTTTCTTATAATATATAAATAGGAGCTAATACTACCTGTATATAAGAGAAGTATAACTACAAAATACTCTGAAATAAATGTGAACAAAAATTAAAAACCAAAATATGAGTAAAACCAGCAAATTACAGAAATAACAAAACATAACACTATCAGAAAATACGAAAAGGTTTTAAAAATATCTAATGTCTAAACAAGGTGACAAGGTTATTTCTTCAGGAAAATGAGCTATGTCTGCAACCCTAAAAATACTGAGGCAATAACCTAAGTATTAGGTTTATTAAAATGAAATTAATTTCATTGTACCCTATCAGAAGAGGATTTAATCAACAGCCTGGGAAGCAGAATTTATAAATGGAAGACACTACAATGAGAATTTACTACAAATCATTTGAGGTGGGGTGAGCATCCCAACTACTATGAATATCTAGTCTAATTTATGTGACAAGATCATTTAAAAACAGATGTGCTAGACAGTCACAACTAGTTGTCTAACTCCCTTTGTGACATGCACAAATATAAGTCAAGGTTTTATTATTAGAATTCATCTTCAAGAAAGAAGGAATTACCTTATACTCCATTCAACAGTGTCTCTTATTAAAGGGCATTCTCTCAAATTTCTTTATTTTGGTAATAATGAAGACTCAATAATTTGAAATGACCTTTCTCAAAACAAGTTCTGGATGCCTGCAGAAGTCATATAACAAAACTTACTTTTTAAAAAGTGAAAGAAAGATTTAACAATTACTCTTAAACTAAAACTTCACCAGCGCTGGATGCTGTAAACAAGCTTTTAAAAATTACTTTTTACAAAGTAATTAAGTAAATGGTTACTTTTTGGGAAATCACATATATACACACCTACAAAGCAGAAAAAAACTATGGCAACAGTAATTCTAGTTAGGATAAAATCTCTAACATTACCATAAATACTAAAAGTACCCTTTCTGAAACAAGCAAGTGAACATATATGCTGTAAACTGTTAATGATTCAAGAAGTGGCTCTAATAAGAACAAACACTGGCACGAAGATGAAAATTTTAAATTTGGGGGGCTTTATTTTCTCTTTTGAATGTTCCTTTTGGGAGAAACTGACATCAAATTCCTATCTTTTTAACATTTACACTTATAGTATAAACAGGTATTTTGGTTTGCAGAGCAGTCTCTTGTAAATCAGATTAGCAGGAATGTGTCCCCTAGAGACTGATCCACTCTAGATTACTAAAGACAAAATCAAGTTTCTGGACCTTCAAAGCTGAGTGTTTACCACACAACGAACAGTCACTCTGTGTGACCCTACCAAAGCATATACCTCTTCAAAACAGCAAGTCCGTCATTTCTAGAAGCACAATAAAAAATAAAAAAGAATATGCTTGGTATAAAGTTACTACTATGAGAGAATCTTGTTAGAAAACAAACATTCCTTCCCAAACTACTTAAGAGACTTTTGAAACAAGTTCTTCCTGAATAGATGACTAGAGATTACTCAAATAGATAAAATTATTCTACTCAGAAAATGTAACCCTCAATGACTTCTTATAAACCTCAGAATCCAAGGTAATGAAGAAAACACTATTCTAAGACTTTAAGTTCAAAACAGTCTAGTCTAGAAATTCATTACCCCTCCCACTATTTACAGTACTTCCATCTACACTGTCAGTGGAAAGTGTTAAGAGACATTAAGTCAGAAAGAGAAAAAAAAAAAGCTAAGTAACCCAAATCATGAGACACAGAAATAGGAGACTCTAGAGTGCCAATGTTTTTATGTTTCTTCAACTCCTGAGGTGATCACAGGTTAAGTACAGAACCTTAGTAAAATATAATTAGGCTGATTACTCACTTCCTGGTTTCTAAATCAGTTTCTCTTTCTTAGGCATGAAACCAAAGGAAATTCTTGAACACTTTTTTATTTTTCTTAAAAAAAAAACAAAAAAACAAAAAACAAAAAACCATAAAATGTAACTTTACAAAAAAAGTAGTTATTCAAATACTATGATTCCTGAAGTTTAAGCCAAGAATTCACTCACATCAATGTTCCCTACTCTGACTGATCTAAGCATTTCTCAACCCACCTCCCACTCCTACATCCAAGAAATTTCCTGTTTTCTCCCTTATTCTTTCTCGTGTGTAGAATTTGATGTCCAACAATTTTCCCAAATTATAAGACTTCTAAAAAAGAATCAAATCTTGCCTTGAAGCAAGACGATAATGAACCATGACACTTTTATTCACAGAAGCTGTTTTTGCTCACAAATAGCTAAGCTATCTTCGACCCTCCTAGGTTATTAATCTATTAACAGTATGCAATACTACATTCCACATACTAACTACATTAAATATTTAAAAGCCTTATGTGGAGTTACAACTTACTTTAGGGGATCTTCTTGATCACTGTCTATGCTATCAGCTTCACTGTCAGGGTCACCTCTCCATGTCTGATCCACTGTAATGGGTTCCTGCTCCCCATCACTCCAGCTGTCTTCATCTGAGGCAAGGAAGGGAGAGTAGCCATTAAGACTTCTCACCTCTTTAACTCCACCACACAAAACTGGATTACTCAACACATCAACCCAAATTTTAAAATTAAAATAACTCAGTACAAAGATACTGGCAAATAAAAACGGCTTAAAAAAATAAAACCCAAGTAAGATTACTTGCAACATAAATGAAGTTAAACATGCCCTCAAAAGAACAAAAGTCCTACTCAAAATTGTTACCTGAAATTACTTTACCTAGCAAAGATGAAAAATATATAAACAGCAATGAAGAAAGTAAACTCAGGAAAATAAACCTAAGCACACACTACTTAAATCGGAAAAGAATTGGTGAACAACATAACAATGCTGGAATCTCACCAAATCGCTAATGAATTAATAATAATATTGTATTATCAAGTGTTATATATGTGCAAGGCACTGAACCAAAATAAGTTCTGTTACCCTTCTTCCTCCTTTTTCTTTCTAGGAGACAAGATCCTTACCTAGAATTCGGCTGGCTTCACTGCGACTACTTTCTGGAGTTTGAGACCCCAGCTCTGTCTTAGCATATGAGCTCAGCTGACACAAGAGTGTTTCACCCATAGGCCCTGGACTAGTCTTCTTCATTTGAGCATGAAGTGCCAGGGCATTCCTACGGGCATGTTCAGCACAGAAGGACACCCTGAAGAGACAAAATATTAACATTTTATACTCAGGTTTTCTTGAAAGAGTTCAATGACTTTCATACTCACTGATCTTTAGATCATTTTTAGGAAATTAAAATGACCATTAGCTTCATTTATAAATTAAAAAGGCCAGTGAGGCAGAGTAATTTAACTGTCTCAAGGTCAACTCATTTGGTATTAGTAAAGGGAAATGCATGTAGCATAACCTAGTACTCTATCCATCAAACAAAACATTCCAATTATAAAAATGCTGACATCATCTCATAACAAATCAGAGATCCAACTTTTATCTCTACACTTTACTTCAATATCAATACGTTGTAGGTAATAAGATGTGGAATACAATTTTAAAACAAAAAAGTATATGCAGAATTATCTAGCTATTATGCTTCTACACGGATACCTTTGCTTATGTAATGAAAGCTATGAAATCGTTCCCAGAATATATGTATATACAGTTTACATATTATTTAAAAAGATTCAGAGCCATGGACCCCTGGGTTAAGAATAATCTAGAATATTCCTTTAAAGAGCCATGGACCCCCGGGTTAAGAATAATCTAGAATATTCCTTTATTTTATGGATAAGAAAAAGATCCAAAGAGATGAACTGAGTGGCCCAATTGAAAGTGGTCTCCTTCCAGTTTTCACCGTTTTTTTATTTTCTAAGGATATATTCTTAATTCCAATTTTACAAGCACGTGAGTTGAAAATTCGGTAGCTACCCACAAGCCACATCATACCCCATCCCGCTCTCACTTTAAAACTAAGAATACAAATGACAAAAATATCTACACATATATACCCATCTTTCTTCTCAGGCTTTGGAGCGGCATTGGGACATCTTTTCCCATTCTTCGTCGATATGTAACTACACTGCTTGAAGGGCGCATTCTTGTCTTCAAGGATATGCTTAATGCAAAACTCCTGTCCCTCCAGACGAGGTTGTGAGCATGGACGATGAGTGAATGAACAAGAGAGAGGCTCCTGAGACCTGGGCACTGGGGTGATCCTACCCCGATTGGTCGGCAAGACGTGGATCCGAATCCTGTTCATACCAAAACCTGCAGAATCACACAAAAGATCAAAACGCCCTTACCCTTCCCCGAAATTCCTTCTTTACAACATCCTGGCCAACTGTGGGTAGTTTCTAAACAACAGACAGAAGTCACGCTTCCTAACTCCCCTCGGCCTAGGTCTCCCCAGGCATGTTAGTGAATTTCCCTCACCTCCACTTCTCCCCCTATGCCCGCCCCCACCCCCACCTCCACCACACTAAAAGAATCTCGAAAGCTCGCACCGCCGCAGCTTGAGCGCAAAGTGCCAGTACCACGAAGAGGCAGCAACGCCGCCGCGCCCCGCCTCCGCCGCCCTGCACACCGCCTTTGTCCCGGCCCGCCTCAGAGCTCAAGGCTGAGCCGAGCCGTCCTCGGCTGCGCGTGCAAGCGCCATCTTGTCCCAAGGCTCCAAGAACCAGAGCTTCTCGGTCCTCGGAGCCTACGGGAGGAAAGCGACCCCGATGCTGATCGAGGCAGAGTAGCAACTCTGAGGGAGCAGAAAGGGCGAAGCAGCAGCGTAACTGCAAAGACGAAGAGCAAACACAGACGCCATCTTACCTCTGCGGCCCCGCCGCGCCACGCCGCATGCCCTCTGGCCGCGTCAGCTGCTTTTAGCTCGGCCCCGCTCCTTTCCGGGCTGCCAACCACTGATTGGCTACCGCGCCTAAGGCACTGTGCCACCATTGGCCGAGGCCAGCTACCCATATCGTGCATGGGAGGGCGGGGCTCTGAAAAACTGAGGCTAGGTTAGATGAGACCTCCTCCTCAGCAATTCCGCCACGCGGAGAGTGAGGCGTAGCGAGCGCAGGCTGCAGGTTTCGTTCGCGGGATGCGGTTGTATTTCCAAATTCAACGTGGCTGATTCTCAGGCAGTTTCTGGGCGCCCTGTCTGTGGTGGTATGCTGCTACTACCTAACCAGCCTACACAACCGGTAAAAAATCAGACATTTGATTATTATTGTTTATACAGGATAAGGCCTTAGTTTTCTTTTGTGTTCATTTACTGCAACATTTTCTGAGTATTAAATTCTGGGAAATTACATATGTAAAGATTTAATTTCCAGAGCAACCCTAAGATGTAGAGGCTATTTTTTCCATTTTAAGATAACTGAGAAACAGAATGGACCTATATCTAGTGAATAGGTTTAAAGTGGACCTGAGCGTGTTTGTAAATAGAGGCTGAGAAAGACGAACTCTTAAAGGAAAATAATTTTTTAAAATTTGGAATGAGAGGGGGCGCTAATCCTAGAGAAGTGTGCGTGTATGGGAGGTAGGGGGCTTTGGTATTGAGGATAAATGCCAAACTCCTGATCTTTCTGTAGACATTCTCATCTCGGTATATGACAACTCCATCCTTCCAGTTGGGCAGGCCAAACATTGGGAGTCATCCTTGACTTCTTTTTCTTCCTACCTTATAGCAGATCCTATTGGCTCTAACTTCAAGATATGTAACTCCCCATTACCTTCTTACAACCTGGTCCAAGCCACTCTTATCTCTTACCTACCTTAATTATTGTGAATCTCCTTACTCTTGAGTCCTGCAATCCATTTTCTACACAGAAGCCCAAATAAACATTTTAAAACCTAAGCTAGATCATGTCACTTCTCTGCCCAAAATTTTTTCAGTGGTGCCCATTTCAATTTTATTTAGTAGGCCCTACAGTATCTAGACTTTTATTGCCTCTCTAAGCACACACCCTACTACTCCCCTCCTCACTCATTTCCATATTAGCTACACTGGCTTCCTCAGCTATGTTCCTACTTTGCGACCTTTGCACTTGTTTCCTAGAATGATCCTGATAAGATCTTATCCCAACTATTCCCATGGCTTGCTTGCTCACCTCTTTCATGTCTGCTGAAATGTAATTTTGAGCCATCTTATTTCCATCAACCCTACTTACCTGCATGCACACGCACACTTACACACAGTCCCTATCCTTCCTTCTCTGCTTTACGTTCTCCCAAGTACTTATTATCTAACCTACTGTTTAACTTGTCTACCCCACAACTACAATGTAAGTTCTCAAGAGAAGGATGCTTGTTTACTGCCATACTCCCATCAGTAGTCAGTACACATCATACTGGGTAGGTACTATTTTCTAGTGAAGGAATAAATGAAACAGAGGAGTACCTGAAACTACTTTTCAGAAAAGGTGTATCTCTAGTACAGCAGGTCCTCTATTAACTTCCTTTCATTCAACAGCTTTAACGTTGAGGAAAAAAAATCTCTTTCTGGCTGGGGCCATAGTGTGGAGTTTGCACATTCTCCCCATGCCTGCGTGGTTTCCTCTGGGACTCGTTTCCTCCCGCATCCTAAAGATGTGCATGGTTAATTAGTTTGTCTAAATTGTCCCAAGCTGACCCAAGCTGAGTGAGTGCGATGGAAGGGTCTTGTCCAGGGTGGGTTAGAAAATCATTCTTTATTAATCTTTCTTAAATGTATATATAACTCACATGTATCTCAATGTTTAATATTACAAGTGTTTTGGGTCCCTATAAGTTTGATTTTTTTTTTTACCAGAAATATGCCATAGGAACTTAACCCTTATTTCTATTAATTAGCCTACAGTAAAATTGGTTTCCTTATCTGTCATTTCGCTTCAAGTCAGTTTCCAAGAACCTATCAACAATGTTGTTAGGACTTACTGTATTCAATTTATTTTCACTGATTTTTTATCTCTTCGTTTTGTGTATGTGAAATGAAGTTGAGATTCCACAGTGCAGAAAAGTAGCACAAGTAGGACATGTGACAATCCATAATCCATATCAATTCAGAAGTAGGCCTCAGAGCTAGAGGTTACAGTAAATATAAGCTTCTAAAGGAATCCACAGAAGTCATAGGAGGGCTTCAAACTTTCTACAGAAAGTTTAATGATAGAGATGACAGAATTTATGATTTAGGCATTGATCATAAGATGAAGCCCAACTTTGTATCAGCTAAACAAACCTTCTAATTGAGGATACAGTTGTGCACAACCTTTATATTGATTTGTAGTCCATCTACTCCCAAGGATAAGTTGATATTAACTCTTAAAGGCAAATCACTAAATTTATAATTTTGTAACATCTATTCTCACATTCTTCATTTACTGCTTTTCTGTTCTTCCATTCAAACCAGAAAAGAATTCCTAAAATGTCAGCGACTTCCACAAAATTTCAGGAAAGGCAGAACAAACAAAAATCTTAAGTTGTTTTATTTTTAAAAAAATGGAATGAACAGAACTCAAGTGATTTTTTAGAAATGTTAGAGTTTTTAAACTATAGCTAATGCTAACTTTGTGTTATAATTTTGGAATACTTTTCATTTTTTAAAATTTTATTAAATTTTAAATTTATTAAATTTATTGGGCAACATTAATAAAATTATATAGGTTTCAAGTGTAGAATTCTATATACATCATCTTTATATTGCATTGTATGTTTACTACCCAAAGTCAAATAGCTTTCCATCACCATATATTTGATGAAGTATTTTAGCATAAAAATTCTTTCTTTTTAAATGTGTAATTTATAAGATTTACCTTGTATGTATGGTTTTATTATGTCCCAGGAAAAAGAGTATTCACTATCAATTTTTCCAGGCACCACCAAGAATGCTATTTATTTTTTCCTTCCAAATGCACTCCTAGTCTATACCAATATTTCAATTTCTCAAAGAAACCAAGTATACAATTATGAATGTTTGATAGTGTTACTATCATCTATTAAGAGCTATATATTTTTTGTGTACCAGTTACTCTTCCAGGTATCCACACAACGATTCTGAATGAGGGTCCCCCCCCATTACATCATACTTTACACTATCAATTTCACTGTGATGACCAAATCTTAGGTCTTTCTGATGGACTCAATTCCCACAGGATCTTGTGTAGTAAGAAAGTACATACTACGACCAAAACTAAAACAAAACTATAATCATATCAATAAAATGACAAGTAAAAACTAATTTGAAGACTCGGTACACATAAACAGCAATCAGATGAATGTTTTATAATTGACATTTATTGATGGGATGGATAAATACAGATTGAGAAACATACTTGACAGCAAGATATCAAACTGATAGCCAGACTATAAAATGTATACATCTTTTTAAAAATTTTTTTAAAAATTTAATTTTTTTTACAAAGAGCCCTTACTGTAATGGTCATTTACATCCTATCATTCACATAACAGCAGTAGAGATACTAGGGGCAGCATCCAGAACTGAGATGCCCCAAGGAGGACAGAGGCAACAGCAGAATAATATGCTGAGAAAGGACTCTTAAGAGCAATACAAAGAAAATGGACAAAAAATAATATCACCACAAAATTGTACCTGAGTGACATAGATTGGTAAAGTGTTTTACTTTTTTTTTTCTTTTTTTTTTTTTTTGTTGTTGTTGTTCTTTGCTCTTTGGTCTGATAAGAAAACGGACAATTTTAGGGGAAAGGTCAGTTTCAAATCCAGAAACCTAGGTTAACACTAAGTTAGGCTGCTGCATTCTTCTCTCTGGGTGCTTAACCCAGCCATCACCTCCATCTTCTAATCAATTCCAGTGTTATCAGCCACGAATCAGTCAGGTCTTCAGCTTTAAAATGAAGACTTCCTGATAACCTGGAGACACACTTGCTCTGGCTTCAATTAGCATGCTGTCAAGCATCCCTCTCCACACTTAACATGGCAACAGAAAACCCAAGGGTCTTTCTGTTCTTTTCATTCAACCATGAATACACACTCATAAAGGGGAAGAGTAGACACTGCTTTTTAGTAAACATTTTCTTTCCCTCCCTTTTCCAATGCCAAGTTCATATGAAAAACCAGAAATATTAAAATGGGTCTCCGACTAAAAAATAATTATTATTCTAGACCATTGTATTAGATAGGATTACAGTACCATACTTGTTTCAAACCCATATCCGCAGAGAGATAAAAGACAAAACTTGATAATGTGATACCACATGAACATTTCTTAAACCATCAGGAGCGAATACTCATTAAAAGCTGGGTGTTAACAAGCAGCAACATGAGAAATTTGGGGGAGGTATCAAAGTCACTAAAAGCTTAGGGAGACTGTGGAGGGCTTATTTCTCACCATGTGAAAGGTTGCATAGACTGCTTAAATTCTCTCAAACCCAAGAGAATATTTGTATTCCAACTTCAAGCTGTTCTAGAATCTCTTTTCCTAGCATATTAAGTAACTAATAAAAAAAGAATAATCCTTTTTAAAAAGTAATCATTTCCCAAGTTCCCACAGTTCCTATGTTTCTGTGGGCAACATAGATGTTTAAAATTCAACCAGGCTGGGATAAGACCCCTCTGATTGCCTTTGACCAGAAGCAAGGTATGAGGCGTATGCATTTTCAATATGGGGAATTAGGTAGCAGAGGCTTAAGGAAATCTCGCACTAATGTTACCATGATTTTATTCCTATATCCTAATCCACTGCTGTTTCTAACTGGAGATTTAAAAATTTTTTATATCAACACTAGTGAAGCCAATAATACAGAACTATGAAAAAGGATGCAGTAAATCAAAACACTAAAATCATTTTTTTTTTTTTTGGAAAAAAAAGCAAGCTGAGGATCTCAGGTATGGAAACACACTGATTCCTAAGTGAGAAGACTAAACTAATTCCATGTATTTTCTAAACCCAAAAAGCATAACTGATACTGCAGAAGACCAATTTAGCTTTAGATTAATGCTTCACTAGAGTTCAGCTAAGAGCAACACGGGTGTCTGATTAAAAACCCTAAAGACAATCCACAGGTATTTGTTTTTGTGAACATGAGATTCAAACAAAGTTTAGGAATTAGTTTTACCGAACTTGAGGCTCCAGGCCTGCTTACTACCATTTATCCTTGATAGTCTAGGTTAAAAGGAGGGGAAAAAGCCATGTTTACTAGATGAACTTTGGGTATATAAACCCCATTTCTCACTCTTTGAAAGTGAGAGTAGAGAAGACACAGTTTAGAAACCACACAACCCTTTGAAGCCTAAGTTTATGGGAATTTGGACAATATGCATGCTACTGACAGGCACATCTGCTAACCCAAAGACAATGCAGCAGCTTTCATGCAGAGACCATGAGTTCATGAAGTATGCACAGATCTAAAAGCAGACACTGCAGATACCTTAAAACAGTATCAAGAAGCCTTAATATAGAAAAGTCTTTAAACTGATCTATACTAGAATGATCTTCTAGTATACAGGCAGACTACACAGTATAAAGCAGGTCTTAGGCTCTAGGCTCTAGTAAGCACTTTTTTCTAAGTTCACTCCTGAGAGAGTTCTAAGGAACTAACTACAGACTATCATGGAGAACTGCTAATTAGGCCAAGTGGATATGTATGTCTCTGTGGTGAGGGAGTGCATGTGATTAGAAAATGTGACTTCTGATGAGAAAAATTAAAAGCTGGAAGACATTTTCATAATCAAATCAGTGATCATCAATTCTACAAAGATACAGATGCAAACTAAAGGTCAAGAAGGAGAGCAGACTTCACCAAACAAAATCTAAACAGAAAGGCTATATTTAGTAAAGACACCACACAACTACCAATTATCTAGCACAACACAAACTATCAAGAAGAGGAAAATGTCATCTATAAAAGTGAAATGACATTCCAAGTCAAAAATAACACTAGTTTATAGGCTGGCAGAGAGCTCATTTTACACAGCAATGACAGGCACTCCAGACAGTTCAAATATGCAAAGATGCTAGACACTAATTCACTTTCAGTTAAGGTTTATTGTACAGATTCTTTCCTATATTAGGCCAGTGCATCATCAATTCCAACTGCTTCAGTGTTCTCTCCAATTTGTTGATGGCAAGCAGCAGCAAATGTATAACTCCTGTCTCCCTATGACTTCCAATGAAAAAAATTTCAATTTGTCCGTAAAAATATTCACTGTGAAGGAAGCTACATTAAAAACAAGACAAATTCAAACTGCATCATTTTTCCATAGCAAAAAATGCCACGAAGACCAAACAATATCACATCAAATGATCCATGGCTAGGTGGCATTTTCAGTTAGACAACTTGGCTTAGAATTTTTCTAGCTCCTTAAAAGATTCCTTTCCTCAACTAAAATGTTAACTCCTAAAATATGGGATAATCGAGTACCCTAACAGGATACCTGATCCATTTTTTTTAAAAGGATCCTTAGAAATCTCCTGAAGAACCTTCTGCCTAGAGTCTAAAGCCACCAAAAATGGACACTCAACAATATCTGTAGGTTAGGTTTGCTAACCCTAATGGCACTAGTACTGTTAAATCCACAAGCTCCAAACTCTGAAGCTATATAGGCTGCAAAAATTAAGGATGCAGCTGTTTCTCTTCAGATATACAGATAAAAAGCAAGTCTCACATTTATAATATAACTTAAAATACAATGTCCTAAAAATCCCCAATCACAATTTCATTGTTTTCAGGATCCTCTAGCTCAATGGCTTCTCCCAGAACTATTCTGAGACATGGTCTGGACTTTCACAGGCAGAGACCTTGAGACTGCTCTCACTTGAACACTTTCCCAAAGCCCAACCTGAAAAGAAGACACACCTAATTCTGTAGGCCAGAAGCCAGCCTTGCTCTCTAACCCTTTTTCTTCAACCCCACCTTTGTTCTGCATCAAAAGGAAAAAAGGGGTAAAAAACGAAGTGTTTATAATAGAGTCCAGAGTCAGGCCATTGGCTGCACTTGCCCAAACTAGAATTTAGAAGGCTACCACTCAATTACAACATAAAGAAAGGGAGAAATACCATGTTGAATGCATGCCTCTTCCTTCAAGTTCTAAAGGCCACACCGTGTTCTCTCTAGTAGACTGTTGGGAAGTGAAAATGGTGAGGGACAGGGAGGGAAAGATAAAACATGATTTTTAAACACACGCACTTAAAAACATACATACCCACACTTACATACACACTTAAAGGTCTCAATACTTCAAGTGGCCAGAGTCTATCTCAGAACTCATGGCCAAATGCCTACCCTCCCATCCCATCTACATATCCCCCACCCTCCAATCCCACCCCCCAGGACTCACTGCTATGTATCTCATACACACAGCAAAATCCCTATCCCCTCCCCAATTATATAAAAAAAACTAAACAGATAACTTACTTTCTTTAAATTATTTTTAAGTCTCTTAAAAATTTTTGACGTTTAAATACTTCCTCTCTTCTGATATATTAAACACCAAAAGGATCCACAACTGTTTGATAAAAACAAACCCTCCATATTTCAGTCCTGGCAAGAAGAGGGAAGATATCAACTCTAATCGACCTAATTAGGAGGTGGAGAGGCCAAGAATAGAGAAAGTATTCTTAATCTTTCACAGCTTCAATATTCTCATGTCTCTAATACCAATAAAAACTATAATAAAATAGTTACATTTTTGAGGCAGCAGATATAGTAACCAAGGCCCTCTACCATCTTCCCGCTTATGTCTCAATATTAATTTTTTCCCTAGTCCAAGAAGGGAGACATATTTCATTAGGGAAGTAATTTTCTTAGTCCAGAATCAGTAGTTAAAAAAAAAAAAAAGCATGTGTTTTTAAAGAAGTTTTTTCTCCTCTTCTTTTTCTTTTTTACTTAGGAAGGGGTGGAAGCGGTGGAGGAGGTTCTGAAGGTAGAGGTGGTAGCCGGGGTTTGTCTGTGTTGCCAGATCTGGAGGACATTCCACCAGCTCGTGGATTCATATATTCACCATAAGAATGAACAAATTCAAATGCAGGGGGTGGAGTGGGCTGAACACCCTGGGCACTGAGAAGGGAATGAAGCATATTCACAGTATCTTGATAGTCTATTGTCTGGGCTGTGTTGTGACCATTGGCCCCAGTGGGGCCTTTTTCCAGTTTCATATGAGGAACTCGAGTTTTACAGCTGGGCTGTGAAAAATGAAGGCCACTTGTGTCTGAGCTATGTCCAGGCAACTGGGCCATTGTTGGATGAGAAGGGAAGGAGAAATTTATGGAAGAGGACTTGGTACTCTTGGCAATCTTGGCTGGATGATCAAACACTGCCCCTCCAGTATCTTCAGGGGGACCCCTCTTACGAGTAGAACTGGAAGAAGAGAACGAACTAGACGAGCTATAGGTTTTGTGCGCTAAAGTGCTTGTCTGGCTACTATGTTTCGGATCACCTGGCCGTTTGTTCCCAGTACCAGCTGGAAGCTGTGAGTGAGAATGCTTGTGTGAGTGGTGATTATGATGATGATGATGGTTAGATGGGTAAGTCTTATGCTTTTCTTTGTGCTCTCTGTTCTTTGTGATACTGTCATCTACAGAATTGTGCTTGTCAGCTGCAGCATGGACTTTAATACGCATTTTTATCTCCTCTGGTTTTGAAGAGGCAGCTTTATCTCCACTTGCCACTGGAATTCTCATTTTGAGAGCTGTTTTGTCAGGCTTTTCCAGAAAAGGCCGCTCAGGATTTTCTGAGCCCTCTATGGGCATTTTCAGAATGACGGAAGAATGGCCATCATGTTGAGATAAGAGATTCTGAGCAGCATATGCATACTGTGACTTCACATTGGCCTCCATGTTCTCCAGTTGCCTCTTCTGGGCAGCCAACTCTTCTGCATGCTTTGCACGGTATTCTTTCAGTGACACTTTAGCTGATGGCACACTCTTACTAGTCTGCTTCTGAGAAATAAATGCATTTGAACCATCCTGTTGCAAGGAATGATCAACTCCTATAAGTGCTACATTCTCACTAGTCCGATGACCCTGAGAAGATTCTAGTTTAAAAGGAGGTTGGGAGGACAGCCAGCGCTCGCCCTGCAACATCTCCACACTGCTTAAGTTGTTAGATGACTCTTCAGTGGATGGACGAGAAGGCACTGCACTTGTGGTAGAAGAAGTTGACATGCTCATTAAACCTGCAATAGTTGTATCTGAAGAGCTCTGGGAAATCATATTGAGGATCGTCTGCTCCGAAGTGTTAGTATCTGCCCCCCGGTCATCTGCTTTTGTTTTCTTGGCAGCCTGGTATGCCTAGAATGAAGCAAATGATATCTCTTCACTTCAGGTAATATCGAATAGAAAAAAACAATAAAATGAGTAGACTGTGCTTGCTGTGACTGCACACCGGATAGCCCAAAAGCATGCAGCTACTCTAACATAAGACTGATAATTATTACCATTAGGAGACAGAAGATTTTAAAAACCTTCAATGAAGAGTCACACAAACAGGATCTCAAGGAGATATCTGCACTCCCATGTTCACTGCAGCATTATTCACAATAGACAAGATATGAAAGCAACCCAAGTGTCTGTCCATCTATCAATGAATGGATAAAGAAAATGTGGTATATACATACAATGAAATATTATTTAGCCTTAAAAAAAGAGAAGGATTCTGGGAAGGTGGCAGAGTAGGAAGCAACAGGAATCTATTTCTCCACCTTAACAACAATTGCACTGGCAGAATCTATTTTAGAACTCGACTCTATTGAAGGCTTGCAACTTCCAGGGTAAGACTTGGACAGTAAATTAGGGTTAATTTCCATCAATTTCAGTTCTCAGCACAGTAGAAACTACCAGCGCTTACCCCTAGCCACATAGCAGGCAGTTGTGCACCCATTTCTGGAGAAGTTTGCACACACTTTGAGGAAGCCAGGGTGAGCAAAAAGGACTCTATCTCCAAATATTGGGGATCTGAGCTATGATTGCTGATTGTTGCTTTTGGTCACAGAGGTACATACCAAAAGGCAGGCAGCCACTGTTGCACCTTTTCTATTGTTGCAAGCCCCTCCCTCTTTGGCTGAAGCAACTTCTAGGGGATTTAAAAGGCCAACACTCTCCCTCCTCTCATTTTTTTGCTTTTTCCCCTTTGGGGAGGCCAGACCTTAAGACTTTCAAAAACAATTCTATATACAGGGAAAGTTAGAATGCATGTCCAGGGAAAGGTTCAGAAAAGACCTTAGGTTTACACCTCAGGCTGATCCTCAGCATAGAGATGCCCTACAAAATCCCCCCCAACCCCCCCAAAATGAACAAAACAATAAGAAAAAATAGCAAACTATGGGGGAGGGAGAAAATCTGATTTCCAAAGTTACTACACTATTAGATTCAAACGTCCAGTGTTCAACAACAACAACGAAACAATCACAAGGCATATAATAATACTTATTAGTTCTAAAAGCCCATTAGTTCTAATGGCCCATTCAAAGGAAAAAAATTACATCAACAGAAACTGTCCTTAAAAAATACCTGATGGCAGATCTACTACACAAAGACTTTAACTCCCTTAAAGATTCTCAAAAAAGTAAAGATGTAGAGAAAATCAAGAAAACAGTGTGAACAAAATGGAAATATTAATAAAGAGGTAGAAACCCTAGAAAGAAACCAAAAATAAACCCTGAAGCTGAAAAGTACAATAATTGAAATGAAAAATACACTAGTTATTGAAAGGTAGATCTGAATCAGCAAACTTCAAGATGGAACAATGCAAATTATCGAGTCTAAGGAACAGAAAGAAAAAAGACTGAAGCAAGTGAACAGAGCCTAAGGACCTGTGATAGACCATTAAGTAGACCAACATATACATCATGGGATTTTCAGAAGTAGGAAAGAGAAAGGGGCACGAAGAATATCTGAAGGAATAGTGGTTGAAAACTTCCAAAATTTGATGAAAGGCATAAACATAAACATTCAAGAAGCTCAATAATCTCTAACTAAGAACTCAAACAAGATTCACACCGAGACACGTTATAATCAAATTTTCAAAAGTTAAAGACAGAATCTTGAAAGCAGCAAGCAAAAAGCAAATTATCACATACAAGATCATGAGATTTATCATTACATACTTTAGAGGCTAGAACAGAGGAGGCTGATACATTCCAAGTACTAAAAGAAAGAAAAACTGTCAACCAAAAATCCTATATCCAGCAAAAAATATCTTTCAAAAACCTGAGGTTGAAATTAAGACATTTCCAGATAAAGCTGAGAGAGTTCAAGACTACCAGAACGGCCATGCATGAAACGCTCAAAGGAGTCCTCCAAGGTGGAATGAAAGGATATTAGACAGTATTGAAGCCATATGGAGAAAAAATCTCAATAAAGGTAAAAATATAGGCAATTATAAAAGCTAATATTATTCTAACAATGGTTTATAACTATGATTCCTGTTTTCTACATGATTTAAGAGACTAACAAATTTTAAGAAGAAAACACAATTATTAGTGTAAAACCCAGTATTACCATGACTTTGGTTTATAACTCCAAATATTATTTTCTATATATTTTAAGAGCCTAATGGATATAAACAATTATTGGTTTACGTTTTGGGGCACGCACTGTATAAAAATATAATTTTGTCACATCAACAACCAAAAGGGGTAGGAATGCAGCAATAAAAGAGTTTGTATGTTATTGAAGTTAAACTGGTATACATTCAAACTAGAGTTTTAACTTTAGGATGTTAAAATAATCTCCATAGTAACCACACAAACCTAACTGTAGAATACACAAAAAAGGAAATAAAAGAATTTTTAAATTTCACTATAAAAAATCAACTAAACACAAGACAGTCATGCAGAAAATGAAGACCAAAAAAGCTATAAGGCATAAAAAACAACAGATTAATGACAGAAGTCCCTCCTTATCTATAATTAAGTGTAACTGGATTAAATGCTTAAAGACAGAGATTAGGAAAATAGATAAAAACATATGATCCAACTATATGCTGTCTATAAGCACTGAGATCGAAATACCCAAACAGGTTGAAAGTGAAAGGAAAGGAACAGAGATACCATGCAAACAGTAACTAAAAGAGAGTAGGTGGCTATACTCTATCAGATGAAATAGACTTTAAATCAAAAAAGGTTTCAAAAGACAAAGGACATTCTATAATTGTTTAAAGGATCGATACAGCAAAAAGATCTAACAATTATTAACATTTACATACCTAATGACAGGCCATCAAAATATATGAAGCAAAAACTGACAAAATTGAAGGGAGAAATAGTTTTGCAGTAATAGTTGGAGACTTCAATAACCCACTCACGGTAATGGATAGAAAACCAGTCAGAAGATAGGAAATAGAGGACTTAACAAAGAAACCACCTAGATCTCACAGACATACAGAACACTCTAACCAAAACAGCAGCATACACATTCTTCTCAAGTGTATTTGGAAGAATTTCCAGCATAGACCATAAGTTAAGCCACAAACTAAGTATCAATAGATTTTAAAACATAGATATTAAGCCGGACAGAAAAAGTTGAAAACCACATGATGTCACTTATATGTGGGATATAAACCTAAAAGCAATAAATGAACAAGACAAACAGAGACTCATGGACATAGACAACAGACTAGTGGTTAGACTAAGTGGGAGTTGAGAATTGTTACTACTATAGTTACAAACAGTGAAAGTATTATTCCTTCTAGGCATATACCAAAGGGTAGATGGGATAAAAGGGGTCAAATATGTAGTGACATAGAGAAATCTTTCTTTCTGAACACAGAAAGAACACACAATGTAATATATATATGCCTAACTGTTAAATTGTACACCTGAAATTTACAGGATTTCATTAACCAATATCACCAAAAAAAAAATAATAATAAATTTTAAAAATAAAATAAATAAAACATAGATATCATACAAAGTATCTTTTCTGACCACAATGAGATAAACTCAGAAATCGATAACAAGAAAAATTGACAAAATCATAGAAATCAAGCAACACACTTTTAAACCAACAGATTAAAGGAGAAATCAAAAGGGAAATTAGAAAATATCTAGAAACGAATGAAAATGAAAACACAACATATCAAAACTTATGGGATGCAGCAAAAGTAGTGCTAAGGGAGAAATTTATAGCTATAAATACATTTTAAAAAGAAATGATACCAAAACCCAAGACACTACAAAAAAAATTACAGATTAATATCCCTGATGAACAAAGATACAAATATTCTCAACAAAATATTAGCAAACCAAATTCAACAACACATTTAAAGGATTATACGCCACAATCAAGTGGGATTTATTCCAGGGATTGCAAGGATTATCAATATCTGCAAATCAATCAATTTAATACACCACATTACCAAAACAAATCACCTGATCATTTCAATAGAAGCAGAAAAGGCATTTGACAAAATACAACATCCATTTTTATGTTTTCTCAACAAAGTGAGGACAGAGAGAACATATTTCAACATAGTAAAGGCCACAAATGAGAAACCCACAGCTAACATCATACTCAACAGTAAAAAGCTACAAGCTTTTCCCCTAAGATCAGGAACAAGACAAGGATGCCCACTCTTACCACTTTTATTCAACACAATATTAGAAGTCCTTGTCAGAACAACCAGAAAAAAAAAAAAGGCATCCAAATTGGAAAAGCAAAACTGTCACTATTTACAGATGCCATGATATTGTATATAAAAAATCCTAAAGACTCTAACAAAAAACTATTAGAATAAATAAATTCAGTAAAGTTACAGGATAACATACAGAAACCAGTGGTATATCATCTATATGCTAACAACAAATTATCAGAAAGAGATATTAAGAATACAATCCCATTTACAACTGTATCAGAAAAAACACCTAGGAATGAATTTAACCAAGGATGCAAAAGACCTGCTGTGCTCTGAAAACTATAAGACACTGATAAAAGAAACTGAAGACAACACAAATAAATGGAAGGATATAACTTTCATGCTCACTGACTGGAAGAATGTTTTTAAAATGTCCACACTACCCAAAGCAATCTACAGATTTAACGCAATCCCTACCAAATACCAATGGCATTTTTCACAGAACTAAAATAAATAATCCTAAAATTTATGCGGAACCACAAAAGACCCCGAATTAACCAAAGCAATCTTGAGAAAGAACAACAAAGCTGTGAGTTATCACAATTCCTGATTTCAAAGTATACTACGAAGTTATATAATCAAAGTTGTATGGTACCAGCACAAAAATAGACACACAGTTCAATGGAATGGCATAGAAGCCCAGAAATTAATCCACACTCATATTGTTAATTAATCTATGACAAATGAGGCAGGAATATACAACGGAGAAAAGATAGTCTCTTCGCTAAATGATGTTGGGAAAACTGGACAGATATATGCAAAATAAAAATGAAACTAGACCACTTTTCATAACACATACAAAAATAAACTCAAAATGGATTAAAGAGTAAATGTAAGACCTAAAACCACAAAACTCCTAGAAGAAAACACAGGCACTAAACTCTTTGACATCAATCTTAGCAATATTTTTTGGAAACTGTCTCTTTAGGTCAGGGCAACAAAAGCAAAAATAAACAAATGGGACTACATCCAACTAAAACACTTTCTGCATACCAAGGAAACCATTAACAAAATGAAAAGACAGCCTACTGAATGGGACAAGATACTTACAAGTGATATATCTGACAAGGGGTTAATATACAAAATATATAAAGAACTCATACAACTGAACATCAAAAAACACAACATTCTGATTAAAAAAGGTACAGAGCTGCTGAACAGACATTTCTCCAAAGAAGATATACAAATGGCCAAAAGACATAAAAATATGCTCAACATCACTAAGCAGCAGGAAAATGCAAATCAAAACCACAATGAGATACCATCTCATACCTGTTAGAATGGCTATTATCAAAAAGTCAACAAATAACAAGTGTTGGCGAGGATGTGGAAACAGAGAACTCTCCTGCATTGTTGGTGAAAGTGTAAACTGATGCAGTCACTATGAAAAACGATATGGAGTTTCCTCAAAAATTTTTAAATAGAACTACCATATACCATACAACCGAGCAATTCCACTTCTGGGCATTTAGCCAAAGAAAATGAAAACACTAATTAAAAAAGATACATACACTCCTGGGTTCACTGCAGCATTATGTACAATAGCCAAGATATGGAAGCAGCCTGCGATAGATGAATGAATTTAAAAAAGTAGTGTGTATATACACAATGGAATATTACTCATCCATAAAAAAGAATGAAATCTTGCCTATGGCAACAACATGGATGGACCTAAAGGGTATAATGCTAAGTGAAATAATACAAAGACAAATACTGTATAATTTCACTTAAATGTAGAATCTAAAGAAACAAAACAAACAAAACAGAAACACTCACAGACACAGAGAACAAACCGATGGCTGCCAGAGGAGAGGCAGGTAGGGGATGGATGAAAAAGGTAAAAGGGAATAAGAAGTACAAACTTCCAGTTATGAAATAAGTAAGTCACGAGGATGTAATGTACAGCATAGGGAAAATAGTCAATAATAGAGTAACTTTGTACAGTGATGGATGGTTACTATACTTATCATGATGATCATATCATAAAGTATATAAATGTCAAATCACTATGTTGTACACCTGAAATTAATATATTGTATGTCAACTATATTTCTAAAAAATAATTTTAAAAAATATCTCAAAATAACTAACTTTAAAACTTAAGGAACTAGAAGAACAAACTAAACCCAAAGCTAGCCAAAGGAAGGAAATAATAAAGATTAGAGCAGAGATAGATGAAACAGAGAATGGAAAAATAGAGAAAAATTAATTAAACCAAAAGTTGGTTCTTTGAGATCAACAAAATTGACTTTAGGTAGATGGACTAAGAAAAAAAAGGGAAGGCTCAAACTACAAAAATCAGAAATAAAAGTGGAGACATTGCTATTCATTCTACAGAAATAAAAAGGTCTGTAAGAAGAGTACTATGAATAACTGTATGAAAGCAAACTGGATAACCTATATGAAATGGACAAATTCCTAGAAATACAAAACATACCAAAACTAAATCATAAAGAAATAGAAAATCTGAATAGACCTATAACTAATCAGGAGAGTGAATCAGCAATCAAAAATCTCCAAAAAAAAAAAAACCCTTCACTGGTTAATCCTATCAAACATTTAAAGAATACCAATCCTTTTCAAACTTTCCCAAAAACATGAAGGGGAAACTTCACAATTCATTAAGGCCAGCAATACCCTGATACCAAAGCCAGGCAAGAAAACTAAAGACCAATATCTGTTATGACCAATGATGCAAAAATCCTCAAGAAAATACTAGCAAACTGAATTTAACAGCATATTAAAAAGATTATACACCATGAACAAGTGAAATTTATTCCTGGAATGTAAGGATGGTTCAGCGTATAAAAACTCAACCCATGTAATATGCCACATAAACAGAATGAAGAAAAAAACACACAGTCATCTCGATTGATATAAAAAAAGTATCTGACAAAATTCAACACACTTGCATGATAAAAACAATAAGTAAATTAGAAATATAAGAAAACTACCTCAACATAATAAAAGCCATTATGAAGAACCCACAGGGAACATCATACTCAATGATGAAAGACTGAAAGCTTTCTCTAAGATCAAGAACAAGGTAAGTGTGCCCATTTTCACTACTTTAATTCAACATAGTACTGGAAGTTTTCGTCAGAGCAATTAGGCAAGAAAAAAAAGGCATCCAAATTTGAAAGAAGTAAAATTATCTGTTTACAGATGATATGACCTGATATGTAGAAAATTCAAAAAGATTCCACACAAAAAAAGAATAAATTAATTCAGCAAACTAGGATACAAAATCAATACAAAATTCAGTTACATTTCTATACACAATAAACAATCTGAAAAGGAAATTATGAATACAGTTCCATTTACAATAGCATCAAGTCTACGGCCATGCCACCCTGAATGAGCCTGATCCTGTCTGATCTTGGAAGACAAGCAGGGTCAGGCCTGGTTAGTACTTGGATAGGAGACCACCTAGGAAAACCAGGTGCTGTAGGCATAAAAAATAAAAAAAAATAAAAATAAGGGATTGTAAGCTGACAAGGTCCTTGCAATCTGTGAGGTCAACCAAGGATTGCTTGGCATAAAATAATTAATTAATTAATTAAATTTAAAAAAATAAAATAACATCAAAAAATATAAAATACTTAGGAATTAACCAAAGAGGTGAAACACTTGTACAATGAAAACTGCAAAACACTGCTGAAAGAAATTAAATAATACATGAGTGGAAAGTCATGCCATGTTATGGATTTGAAGACTTCATATTGTTAAAATGTGAATACTGTAGCCATCTACAGATTCAAGGCAATCCATATCAAAATCCCAATGACATTTTTTACAAAAATAGAAAAACCCATCCTAAAATTCATATAGATTTCCAAGGAACTCCAAATAACCAAAACATCTTGAAAATAAAAAACAAAACTGGAAGGCTCACACCTTCTGATTTCAAAACTTACTACACATCTACAATAATCAAAACAGTGTGATATTGGCATAAAGACAGACATACAGATGAACGACAGAGAGACTCCAGAAATAAATCCTCACCTAAATGGTCAAATGATTTTTGACAAGGGTGCCAAGACCATTCAGTAGGGAAAGGACAGTCTTCTCAACAAATGGTGCTAGGAAAACTGGACATCCACATTCAATACAATGAAGCTGGACCCTTACCTAACGTCATATATAAAAATCCAAGTCTCCTTTGAACCCTAGGCAAATCACTCAACTCAAGAATAAAATTAAGCTTATCAATCTGGATTTCTGAGAAATGCAGGGAACATTTTAAAATAAACTTTCTGACACTGGAAAAAAAGGAAGATTGATTCTATTATTTATAAATAAGATTTTGAAAAATATTTGAAATATAACTTTAGACCTCAATCCATATTTTAAAAAATTCTAAAATCCATTTCAAAAGCAGGTAATGAAAGACAAAATTATGGTATCAGCTCTAACTCTGTAACTCTGTATCTTTATCAGAAGCCAATACTCTGACTCAGAGAAGCCACATTTTTTTCCCTAATAGTCTCAACACAGAAAATACTCAACCAATGTTCCTGACCAAATGACTATCACAAGAGTGGCAAAACACAAAAATCCTGCTGTCACCTACAGCCATTGACTCTGGGCCAGTAACCAAGCTATAAAGCTAAAGACATAATTACTGTGTAACTAAAAAAAGGGAAACTCCTAACCTAGGGTAAATAACCAGTTGTGGTATATTCTTACCTTCCAATTTCGAATTCGTTTGAACCTGTTGGGGGTTTTCTCCAGAATCTGTAGAAACTCATGTGTCAGTTCTATAAATAAAATAGAACATATAAGAAAAACTCAGACAAAAATAATTAAACAAGAATAACCTCAACTATTTTCATCTGAATCAAGTCACCTTTGGCCAGATATGTGACAGATCAAGATCAAGTGCTTTCCAAGGACCCTTACTCTAAAACTTACCATCTAAAAGTTCCAGGGTCACAGTGGCGTCAACATAC
Source organism: Pteropus medius (assembly GCF_902729225.1). NCBI lineage: Eukaryota > Metazoa > Chordata > Mammalia > Chiroptera > Pteropodidae > Pteropus > Pteropus medius. Next base: position 1,584,585 of record NW_024349519.1, on the reverse strand, counting down.
TCCCACCAGTGCTTCCCATCAGTTGAGACTGGGATCTCCCAGTTGGACCACTTGCAAGCCAGATGAATGCAGACACAGGCCACCACAGGAGGTGTGTACTGCAGGCTAAATGTGGTCAAATGCAGGCTGACATCAGAGGGAAGGAAACAAGAGAGAGTCATGAGCTCTCAATTCTGAACCCAAAGTTAAAACTCTCCATTATTTTAAAAAAAAAAAAAAAAAAAAAATTAAGAGCACTGCAGAGCAAGAAGGGCAAGAAATATCCAGTGCTCTGATTCAGCACTTAACATGATTTTCCATTAACCCACCTGCTCAGGCAACAATGTTTATAAATTTTCAACTATACATCATTCAGTCCACAAAACTGATGAAGGGCCAAAAAAATAAAATGAACAAAAACAAAACTGGGTACTCGGTTTTTTTAAAATAAAGATAAATTTTTCTGAGTATAAACTCTGAACTTAAGGAAAATTATAAGATATTTGATATGTATAATCCCTAAATCATATAGTTAAGAATATACCCGAAAAATATCTTGTCTCTTGGCAATCATAGGTCTGGTCTATTTAAAATAATGACTAGACAATCACCCTCTTAAGTGTGAATATGTTTGATTGATGGTTTATTTTTTAAATTTCTCCTATCAGACTATAAAAATATTTTTCTTAGCCCTGAAAGTCATTAGGAATATCTTTAGTTTCCATGAACAACCAATATACTGGAGATGAGAATGAGCAAATCACATAGTAATACAAGTTATGTATTAATAAGTTTTTCTTTAAAAAGGAAAGATGAAAGAAAAAGCATTACAACTCTTTAGACATATACGTGCCCATATATCTGGGAGTGAGGGAGGAAAAACAAGTCTTTTAAAATATCCTAATTATTGCAGACTCCTCCAATCAGACTGTTTCAGTCACTGTCAATGAATTAATTCCAAGTTTACCAACTTTCAGAACTATTCTCTTGGATATTTCAAAGCTAAGTAACACATGCAGAATTAAATAAGCTATCAATCAGTAGTAAATAATTACATCACCTTAGTAAATTAAGAAAGCACCATGGAAATTTACATGAAAAGTGTGCATAAAAATCAATATTTACCAGAAAATTGTCTATAACACATTATCAAAAATTCATGACTGAGTCTGAGTTCTAGTTTACTAAGTGCCAGGCCTGACATTTTTCTATATGTCCCTCAAAAAGTGACAGTCCCAACCCAAGTCAAGTCCTATCCCCAAAACAGAAAGGAAAAATAATAAAATATAAACCTGTTGGTTGCCATGAAGTAAGAAGTCTGTGCTAAGTCCTTGCTTGCTAAAAAAAAAAAAAAAAAACAGGTGGAGGGAAAAAGTTATTAGTTCCATGTATTCTCAACATTTAGTAAGCATTTAATATTTGCAAAGTAGAGAATATAGTGGTGAATGAGGAAGACATGATCCCTGTCCACCTTAAGTTTACATCCTACCAAAAATAGGTGAATAATTTTTCATTATATTATAATAACTGTGCTGCTTTCAGACCTAGGGACTCGAGCTTTATTCTCTACATCAAGTATCTGACACTTGTTTAAAATTCAATTCCTTGGAAGTGGTTCCATAGTATAGCGTTTAGCACGTCTGCTTTATACGCAGAAAGTCCTGGGTTCGCACCCCAGTGGAGCCACAGTCCATGGCCTATGACCATGGCATCCTAAACAAGCCTGATATCTGATCTTGGAAGCTAAGCAGGGTCAGCCCTGGTTAGTACTTGGATAGGAGACCACCTAAGAAGACCAAGTGCTGTAGGCATAAATAATAATTAAAAAAAAAAAAATTCAATTCTTGGACATCCTCCCTAGACTATGACTCAACATGTTTCAAGAAGAATGTAAGCATTTTTAACAAATAATTCAGAGATTCTGATACAAGGGTTCACTGAGAAATACTAAACTGGTGATGAACTAATTTGGAGGCCATTAGAATTCAGAAGACTTTGATATGTTTGTAAAAAGGGATTTGTGCTTTAAAAAAGTTTTAAATTGAGAACCTGTGATTTAATCCTGAAATCATCAAATAACATAATTATTTAATACAATTCAAAAAAGTTTGCTTTTCCAAAAACAAACAAAATAAGCTGCTCTGGATGACAAAGCAAATTTTAATCTTCCTTAAATATTAACGTATATCCATCTCTGTTTAACCCTATCCTTGCTCAATATAAACTTTTTCTTAATTTTTTTCAATTATCTGACATTCAATATTATTTTATATGTGTTTCAGATATATAGCAGAGTGGTTAGACATTTATATAATTTATGAAGTGATCCCTCCAACTGGTCTAGTACCCACCTGGCACTATACATAATTATTACAATATTATTAACTATATTCCCTATGCTGTACTTCACATACTTCACATCCCTGTGACTATTTTCTAACTACCAATCTGTAATCTTTTAATGCTTTCAAAGTATGAAGAACTCAGGAAAAACTTGGAATTTTCAGATAAAACACACAGAAGCAAAATACAAAACAAGGCCAATTATCAGTCTGATCTATAAAAGGCAATGAAATACACAATGGTGAATAGATATTCTTGATACTATTATATTAAATGAGGAACTAGGTTTCACATAATTACAGCTACTAAATTTAAATTAAAATAAAAAGAAAGTTCTGCCAAAGGACTGTTAATCATGGAAATAAATTCAAATAAATTCTAGATGATCCTCTGAGTGGCCTTTCAGAACATTTAGGACAGTCAATCCTAGAATCAAATTAAGATCACCCACTCCCAAAACATCCTTAAAATTTGCTGTTAGTTACTTATGATTTGGTGACTTTTCAAAATCTGCCCCCACTTTGACAAACATCCTCAAGAGGCTAACTTTCTTTAAATGGAAATCACATAAAAACGTTATTTGTAAGAACTCAACAGAAAAACTCAAAGTCAGAATCACTCATTTTGATTTAAGCCAGGTCGCCCTTTCAATTTTACATTTGGTCAAAGGAGCTGTGTTATGTATTTGTCCACAGCAATCTTAGCCTCTAAATGGTAAAACAATTTAAGAGCACCATCTCAAGTTGGGATTCCTTACCTCGAACAAGTTGAGTGCACTTTACCACATGTGTATGTGGGTGATCAATTGTTAGTTCAAAGCCTAAAAAAAAGTAACTGGTTAAAAAGCTAAAGTACTTGAGACATTTTATACATCTTTTATCTGAGTCATCATTAAAGGCCTCCCTCATTTTCCTGTCCCAAAACTGTTATTCAAAGGCTGAGTCATACATGCTCTTCTCTAAGACACATTATCTCCAAAACTGCTTATATTTTGATAGAAGGTACCGCTAAGATAACAAAGCTAATGCAGTCTCAAAACCTGTGAGAAACCAATATCCTCTAAACAAAACACATTTCAGGAACAATACACTATAATATACAGTTAGAAGGAGCAGTTATTTAAGTAATGACTATCTTCTCTGTTTTGTTCCTTTCCATCATTTTAATTACAATAGGTACTGATCATTTTATCCAACCCCAAAAGGTCTTTATACCAAAATTACTGAAGGAAGATCAGTGTGTCTATAAAAATTTTTTGTTTCTCTTTTTGCCTACGTAAAATTTTCTAGGTAAATTCTATTGAGAAATTTATATGATATAAATTATTCTATAAGGATTACTGATTCTTGCAAATTAGGTTTCACCACTTTCCACATTAAAATATTAAGAAAAATTTGTTCCACCAGAAAAATACCAGTCTCCTAAAATATGGTTACAATGAAGATAATTTAAAGTAAAAAGTTAATTAGCAGACATTAACATCAAAGATAAACTCTGAAGAACTCAGTCTGTCTGTGCTGTACCAGTAACTGCAAAACAGCTCTTGAAATCCTCCCCATCTAAAGAGAAAAATGATAACCCAAAATAACAAGGAAAAAAAATCTTTTCATATTTGCTAAGCTTTTAAAGGCAGTCTCTTTGATGAAAATAATAATGGATAATAACAGAACATCATCAGGGTTACCCATGAACAGCTATACAGCAGGTCCTCAAATAACTTCATTTCATTCAATGTCATTCTGTTATAATGTTAACAAGACAAAAAAAATTTTGATTCCCAGCTGGAGCCACTGTATGTGTGGATAGAGTCTACACATTCTCCCCATGCTATATGGTTTTTCTCCAGGTACTACAGTTTCCTCCCACATCCCAAAGATGTGCACATTAGGTGAACTGCTGTGTTTAAATGTCCCAGTCAGAGTGAGTGTGGGGGTGTATGAGTGCACCCTACAATGGAAGAGTGGCCTGTCAGGGTGGATTCCCGCCTTGCGCCCTGAGCTGTTGGAATAGGTTTCCAGCCACCCTTAACTCTGAGCTGAAATACACTAGTTGGAAAATCATTAAATCATTATCTTTCTTGTTCTTATTCTTTCTCAAACGTTATGTACAGCTCATATTTATTTCAATGTTTTATATTAGAAGTATTTTTGGGTATTTACAAGTTTGGTGACCAGAAACTTAACTCGTTTATGTCAATTAGCCTATGGTAAAATTAGTTTCGTTATATTGTTTCACTTAAAAGCCATGGCTTCCAAGAACCTATCAATGACATTAAGTGAGGACTTACTATAGCTTGAATTCCTCCATCTCCCCTCTGCTGTTCTGAACCCAATTTAAGAACAAATGTTGTTATCTAAACGACAGACTATAAAAATCCATGAAAGGAAAAAAGTTCTTTAAATTATTTCTGCCACGGGGTGGCTCCATAACGTAGTGGTTAGCACATCTGCTTTACACACAGAAGGTCCTGGGTTCGTGCCCCAGGTGGAGCCATGGACCATACCCAGGTGCGCCAGGCCCTCGGGGTGGCAGCACACCCCAAGAGTATGGGAAGAGACGCCCTGCCTTCAGAGATCCAGTTCTTAAGGGGAAACAGCAACATCCAAAGGTCAGGGGTGGAAGCAGGGGGTGGATTTTTAAAATTGTTTCTGCCATTAGTTATCGGAAAGTTAAAAACTGTCAAACCTTACAAAGCAAATCATGAATCCTAGAATAGAAAAAAACACTGCTAACTGCTATTTCAAAAATCAGCTGTGCCTTCATTCCTTCTCTGGCACAGGCCAGGATAAAACTGAACTCTACAATCTCTATCATTTGCAAAACCTTTTCCAAAACATTTTCTTCCTGTTTCCTTATTTTGCAAATTTTAAAATCATATTTCATATATATTTAATGTTTTAAAGGAAAATAAACTTACCTAAAGTCTGCAGAATTATGCTTTCTAATATCACCAGATCTTGAACTTGTTGCAGGTAAGCCTTCAAGTGAGAAGACACATTAGGCACAATATACAAAGTGTAAACAAGTCTAACGACCCCTCCCAGAAAAAACAAAGCCAAAAAAGGTAGGGGCAGAGTTATGGTAGAGGTAGAGTAGGAACTGAAATTAATCTTTATCCCTATTTAGTATAGACTCAGCTTTTAAAGGGGGAAAAAGTGGTATACTGAGAGAACACTTTATTCATAAATGGCTACAGAAAAAGCACCAGAGATTTGGTTCATTTTCAGACTGACATTTTAAGTTTTAAAATTCATTTGATGTAGATACATGAAAGATAAAAATACATCTTTTTCAACGTCATCAAAATACATTTGCACAGCCTTCCTAAAGGCAAGGTAGGCAATCTCAAACATTTGACTCCTGTTAAACCTTCCCCTTTGGGGTAATGCTAGAGTTCTAAAAATCCATAGAAGAGTTCAAAGGAAAAAGGGAACATATTTGTATTGGCTAATACTGTAGCCACATGGGTATTGAGCACTTGAAATGTAGCTGGTCAAAACTGAAATGCACTACGAGCACAGTATACACAGTGGATTTTGAAGACTAATATAAAAATAATGTAAACTACCTCATTAATAACAACTTTATATTGATTATATGCTGAAATAATATTTGACTAAAGAAAATATATAAAATAGATTAAAATTATTTTTTTAATAAAGGTTTTAAATAAAGTTTAACGAAAAGGTAAAATTTTAAATTACACGTGACTCTCCTTATTTTCATTTTACACACTGGTCTAGAACTCTCAGAGAATTAGACTTGACCAGGAGTTAAGAGACTTACGCTGTAGTTAACTTTCCACTTAACTTTATGATCTTTAATAAGTCATATAAGGACTTCGACTATGCTAATTCTGTTCCATATATTGAAGGAAATATTTTCCCCTAATCACTTCATAAGGAATAGAGACTCAGGTAAGAAATTATGTAAACATAATTTAGAAAAAAAAGTAGGGATTATTTTTTGTTTATTTTGTTAAAACTGTTTTATTTGGTCAATTCTATAGACCAATGGTACTTAGTAGTTAGTCTCAAATCTAAATAAAAGTCCAGAGCAATAACTCTTTCAGTAAGAGGTACTGGGATAGCCCAAAGAGAAAATGAAGTCAGTCAAGACACTGCTATGCAAAACACTTAATTCATATAATTAGGGGCTATTACTAACATACACAAAAAAATAACCCCCCAAAAAACCACTTTCTCCAATATGATCAGTATAACACATAATCCCATTTATCTCTCTGATAAAGGGTAACTAATACACCCACTGTAAGAGATTTAAATAATCTTGTAACAGAAATCCATAATTTTTCCCTAAGCACTTACAGATGTCAAACCTCTCTATTTCTCAAGACTCACCACTCCCGCACCACTGACTTTTAAAGCCAGAAGTTTCCCATCTCCAAGAAGGTCAAGGAAGGATGGAAGGGTGAAAAAAAGCTATATGTATATGCACAGCATAAAAGGTCTGGAAGAAGACAGTATACTGGAACTGTAATCAGCAGTATCCTCCTAGGAAGAGGAGGGGAGATGCTTTAACTTTTACTTTAAATGATTCTTAAGTGTTTGGTTTCTTTCATAATTAGCATACATAACTTTTATGATTTCCTAGAAAATTCTCTTAGAAACAGAGAATGGTTAAAATGTATATATATGTATATAATGAAATATTATCTTGCTATTTAAAGCAAGTGGAAAATTAATAAAATGGGAAAATATTTGGGATATAACATATAAGTGAAAATAACATATAAAATATATACATATATAGCTATTCATAAAAAAGAAGCTGGAATAATGGTTCGCTTACATATCTGCGGTCCAAATTATATCTTTTTCTGCATTTTCCAATTTTACTATAATGAACACAATTCACTTTTGCCATAAAATTTCTTTGCTGTTTTAAGGGGAAACAAACACTAAAAAGTCTCCTTTAACAGTCCCCATTTGGACTTCAATAAATCGAAGTTACAAAACTAAGCTATGATCAAAATAAATGAAGAAAAATAGATACATAATTAATCCCCTACCTCACTCCTAGTATCAGGAAGTGATTCCTGTGGATGGAGACAAGCATGTGCTACCTTGATGACGTGTTCCAATTTTTTTGGCTGCTCCTCTACTTTAGCTGCTAGAAATAAGGCCGCTGGAGCCACAGACTGGATGGAGAAAAAATAAATTATATTTATTTATTTATTTTATTTCCAGATCAAAGTAGATCTAAAAAAGAACTAAGTCTCAAACCAAGTTCATTGCTTACCTCAACTTCATCACCTCTTGTTCATGCTTTTTCCTCTACTTAAAATGTCCTCCCCTCACCTATCCATTAATCCACATCTACTTCTAAAAACCAATCCTTCAACAAACTATCTCTCATTAAAAGCTACCTATTCAATAAGCCACTAGATGTAAATAGACAGCTTTCTATTTAAAATGAGATTTTTTATTAAGTTTGTATCAAAATACTCTACATACTTGTTTAAAAAGAAGTAAACTGAAATGTCCAGAAAAGGCAAATCCACAGAGACAAAAGAAAGTAGATTAGTGGTTACCAGGGGCTGAGAGGAGAGGGGAATGGGAGTGACTGCTAGTGTGAGGAGCTTCCTTTTGGGGTGATGTAATGTTCTAGAATTAGATCATGAGGTGGTGGCACAACCCTGTGAATATCCTAAAAAATAGTGAATTGTACACTTTAAAAGAAAAAATTTTATTGTATGAGAATTATCTCAAACACACTTACATATGGAGTCAAAAATCTTTAGAAAAGGTATTCAAAGTATATTCAAGAGGTTATACCTGGAAGTCACTTAGAGGGGAAAAAATCAAGCCAACATACAAGTAGACATCAAACTCAGACACTAAACAATAAGAGATTAGGGCAATATGACATAAATGTAGCCTGGTGATCTGGGGAACTTCATCAAATAGAACTTCTCTTGAATCTTAAAAATATTTCAATGAATCTAAGATGGCAATGGCCTAGAGCTAGAATTCACCAGGAGTCAAAGAAATGCAATATACAGTCTTATAGAATTTAAATATCTATTTCAATTTACTGAACAGAACTGACACGCATCCTAGTACAGAAGTCCTCCGTTATTCTCTAGAGATCCTTTCCAAGACCCCTGGTGGATGCCTGAACTTCGAATAGTACTAAACTCTATATAGACTATGATTTTTCCTATACATACATACTTATGATTAAGTTTAATTTATAAATTAGGCACAGTAATAGATTAGTAACAAATAATAAATTAGAATAATTATAATAATATGCCATAATAAAAGTTATGTGAATATGGCCTCCCTTTCTGAACTGATAACTGAGATGGCTACTAAGTAATCACTGGTGGGTAGCATATATAGTGTGGAGTCGCTGGACAAAGGGATGATTCACATTCCAAGCAGGACAGAGCGAGACTGCAAAAGATTTCATCGTGTTACTCAGGATAGCATGCAATTTAAAACTTATAAGTTGGTTTTTTTTTTCAGGAATTTTCCATTTAATATTTTGGACCACAGTTAACCACAGGCAGCTGAAGCCAGTGAAAGGGGGGACTACTGTCCTTATTTGTATTCCTGCTATTTTCTGTTACACTTTACTAGAAGAGATTTTTCTCCGCAATTCAATTTATAGTAACAATTTTCTTCCCTCATATTTGTTGTAGGTGTATATGCAGCTTGCTCCACATACATTCCTAGAGTGTAGGATAAGAAAAAAGAACGAGAAGAAAATGGGCATAAACAAATGTGTGGGGAATCAGGGCATGAAGCACATTTTAAACACTAAACTGAGTAGTAAAGTGATACGGAAAATGGGATGTAGGACACAAAAGATTTTTAATGAGAGTGACACTAAAGATTTTAGAAAAATAGGTAGAGTTTAAGAAACGTTTAGAAAGATCAATCCAGTGGTAGGTGGGACTAAAAGGAGAAAAGGATAGGATACACTACAAGTTAATTTTTATAAAAGAAAAGCATTCAATAATCCAAACATTGAAATAAAGTTTAGAGTAGGTACTAGCAATAGAAATAAAGAAAAAAAGCACAGATATCACTTGAAAAACTAATATAGCTGCACCAAATATGTTATTTATTTGCTTGCAGAGAAAAAATTCTAATGGAATATACTCCAAAATGGTAACAGGATTATCTCTAAACAGTGAATTATAGGGAAATCATCATTTTCTCCTTTATTCTGTCTTCTTTTAATTTTATGACTATATATATTTATAGGGGGAGAAAAACAGTAACAGTATAAAAATTAATAGAACGTTATAACTGATTGGACGAAAGAGAAAAGGAAATGGACAACTCAAAGACAACATCAAGATTTTAAGCCTCCAAATTTGCCTTCCAGGGGCTAAATATATTTGAAAGGAGCTAACTAAAATATGGTATACAAACAATGAGTAACAGGGAAAGATAATATTTCAGTAAGTGAAAGACTGCAAAAGATCTATCTCAATCTTTGGTGCAAATCAACCATACAAATACTCATTGTTCTTCATGGAATCACTTACCACGCCGGTTTATTAAAGCATTTCCCATTAAAGGCAGCTTCTCAGAGGAATTTTTATACCAGGTACAAGTATAAGATTTTCTTCATTTTAAAAGAACAATAATAATGCCAGCTAGTGCTTGTTTGCTGTGCGCAGGCACTTTGTAAATTCACTTAAATCCTATTAACTACTCTATGAGGTAGGCACTATTATTGATTCCAAAGATAAGAGAAAACTAAAGCCTATGGTAACTTGCTCAAAGCCATGCAGCTAGTAAGCAGTGCACCAAGGATCTAAATCTAGACATGTCTGACTTCAGAGCCTATCTTCTTAACCACTAAGCTTGACCTCTTAATAATCAACTAATAAGAGTAAAAAACACCCAAATTTATTAGCTATTAAAATACAACACCTGTATTTAAAAATACATAAGCACACACACACCAAGTTGCTCACTACTACTTTTATATTCCTCCAATAGAAAACATTTAAAACTGTTTATAGAAAATCAGGTAACAAGGCTGAATTTCTTCTCAAAAAGAGAATAAATGCAATGCCAGAATTCAAGTGAAAAAAAAAAACTAAACCAGTGATTTAATCATGTCCACCAAAGAAGTAAAATTTACTTTAATCAAAAAGCAAGTTCTCTACCTTCCAGGGTGTTGGAAACATACTCTATCTTGATTTTAGTGGTGGTTACATATATATAATAATGCAAAAAGTAATCAAGTTGCACACTTCATATTTCTGTGCTTCACTATATGTTTATACCGCGATAAAAAACTTAAAAAACTTAAAAAAAAAAAAAAGGCAAGAGCACTGGGCTCCAAAACGCTATCAATAAAGAGAACCAACAAAATTAGAAAAGTATTCACAACACATGACATGCAGCTCTAATACACAGTGTTCATATAAGAAAATTGGAACAATTAAAGAGGGGCAAAGTGAATCAACAGTCAGCTTTTAAGTTAATTCCTGAATTTTATGAGAACAATGACTAATAGGCATAAGCAGCTCAATTTCATTAACTGAAGAAATGTAAATTAAGAAAATAATTTCGGACTCCCTCTATCTTGGTCACCACTGTATCCCTAGTGCTTCACAAGTAGTTACAACTTAATATTTCCTGAAGTAACATATTTGTTGTCAGTGAGGATGGGGAAAAAAAGATCCCTCTCCTACAATGCTAGAAACAATGTATACTGATGTAATCTTTCAACAGGGCAAATTAACACAACAAAAAAAAATTTAAATACATACCTTTGGACACAGCAATTCCACCTATAGGAATTTATACTAAAATAATCATAAGTGCACTACACGTGTACCAAACTATCTTATGTAACATTATTTATAATATTACAAACTAGAAACAACTCAAATATCACCAAAAGGGAGCTGGTGAAATAAGGTAACACAAAGAAATACTATGTGGTCATTTAAAATAATAAGAAACCAAAATGAAAAGGTATCCAATATATACTGTGAAGTATCAAGTTGTATAAGAGTAGTACAATAAGAATTGATATTCATAGAAATGCATAAATGCTAGTTTATACACAGAAAAATGTCTGGGACAGTATATGCTAAACGATTATTAATGGTTACTCTGGAGAGTGGGATTATGTTAGCTATATTATATATTTCTGTATTGTTTTAATTTTACCATGAGCATTTATTACCTTTGTAATTAAAAAAATATATAGAAAATGTATAGGAGTTTGACAGAACATACGACTTATCAATTCCACAACAATGTATTAAGTCCTCTCAAATCTGAATTTGCATTCATCACAGCTAAACTCTTAAATCAACTCCCTAAAGGATCAACCCCAAATTAAAAGTCATTGGATTTGAAAAAAATCATGACATCCCAAAGAATCTCTCTCTGTATTGGATAATTACCAGACCATGCATTCATTCAACAAATTTACTGAGACGTTTTGGAGGATACACAGGGAAGTGAGTCTCTGTACTTGCTAAGCTTAATACATGGGGAATAAGGAAAGACATAATTTAAAAGATAAAAGCAGGGCAAGTATACATTAATATACATATACATGCATACAGTGAACAAATTGAGACGTATTTCACCCTGGATTTCAAATCTTTACCATAAAAAAAGGGAAGACATGTAGAAACTTTGAGAATTGGCAAAACAGCTATGGACTTTCAAGTTTTATTCTTTATCCACGAGCTCATATTCTAGAATCATCAGATAGCCTCATTAAATGCTTCTCCCTCCCCCAATAAGGGTGTGCACCTTGCAATGAGAGGTAGAGCATGGCTAAAGTAACGGAAGCTAAGGGTAGGAGAAAGCCAAGCTGACTGGATAATCAGCAAAAATTGGGAATACTTAATCCACAAATTCAAAGGGTTTCCTGTGCAATTACTCCTAATATTGAGCCCACCAATATCTTACAAGAGCAATATCTAGCTTCACAGAATCTCTTCCTATGAGCACTAAATAAATAAATAAATAAATAAGTTTGAAATCGATCATCCTAAGTCTGGAACACTTTTCCTCAAAACATAACCTTAAAAAAAAAAAATAGGAATATTTAACTCACAAAGCCATATGACGTGTTCATCAAGTTTAGCTCTATTATCTTGTGAGTTTATTAAATACAGTCTTACCTGCAGCTGCGATATCACTATTCACTCTCTTCCAAGTAATTTATAATTATGTTAAATAGTACCATTTCAGGTAGCGAAACTGAAAATAGCACTATTAACAATTCTGTCCAGAAAAAAAAAATCCCTTTATTACTATTTTTTTCTTTTTCCTGTCTTAAAAGTCAACCCCAGTCATCCTATAACCTACCTTCCCACTCCAACCTGTCATTGATTGGAATTTTATCACTAGATAAATCTAAATAACTTCCATTCATTTATTTTCCTATGACCGTATTACTTACCAGTTGAAAAATTACATTTAAATTATGCCATTTCCCCTTTAATGTTACTCTCCCAACCCAAAATGTTAAATTTAAATGTTTAATAATCTATTTCTTTATTAAAGAATCCACCTACTCTAGGATGCACTAAACTTACCAAACAACTAGGCACTTCACAGAAAAATTGGAAGGCTGGATTCAAAAGAGCAGTCTGACACATGAGTGACCAACGCTAAATTCAAAACTTCAAATCTCAGTTCAGCAGTAAAGACCAACCACAAGAAATATGAAGTTGGACTCAATCACAAAAGAATTACACTATATAAAAAATTTATACTTACATTTTGATGGAACTGTGTAAAGGACTGAATCATGTAGAATCGATGCATGTATACTATAGCAGTGTTGATAGTCAATTGTGACCTAAAATGTTCAAGTCAAGGCCCCAAAACAGGCAGGCAGTACAAGTCCCCAAAATACCACCTCTATATCCTCCCAAAACCATCACTCAGCTAAGCAGAGTACATGCTCCTAAATGAAAATCATACCTCTCCACCAAATTACTAACCACCAAGTGACACTTCGCATGTGTTAAACATAACAGGTTTTCAATATAAATATGCTGAATTAACAAGCAAGCTTCTCAGCATGCATGTGGATCTATTTAAGACTTAAACCTGTCACCTGCCTACTGAAAAACCTGCAATGGTGATCCATTAGCTCATGGTATCTCTTCTCGATTTACAACACCCTCCATGACCTGGCCCCAAGATATGTCTCCACTATCTCACCTTCTAAGTTCCAGCAATTAACTTTTCAGTTCCACTTCTCTCTGGCAAACAAGCCTTCTCATATGGTGACCACTGGGACTAGAAACACTGTGAAACAATCTGATATCCGAGAAGAAAAACTTTTAAATGCCTTACTGCTAAAGACCTCAGATGACAAAGTGGAGTACATACACAAAGATGAGGCAGTCCCATAATGGCAACCTTTAATAACACACATATAAAAAGGAAAGGGCTACTGAAACAGAATTTCAAACAAAAGGTTTAATTAACTCAGTACTGACTAAATCCTTAGGAAACAAATTGGAATTGGCAATAAAGAAAACACCTCTTTTGAGGTGAGCATTTTAAGACACAAATGTTACAAACAGCAACATATTTAAATGGAGGCTGCACCCAAGGATAATTTTTCACTCCCAGAGTGAAAAGAACTTTATCTTTCTCTGCTACAAAATGAATATATTTTCTAACAAAAAAAAAAAAATGCTTGGACTGATCAGTTCTTTTCAACCTGGTAGGTGCATGAGGCCCTATCTCTGGACAAAGCGGTTGTGGCAAGGGTGGACCATGATAGCTAGCAACAGCATATGCACCCTGGTGGCAGGAGTGGTGCCAGCCCAGAACATATTCACCTTGAAGACCGAGACAGGGTGGAAGACCAAGTTCATCAAGATGTCTATATCCAAGCCCTGCATTTCTAGATATTGCTTACCACTTATGCTGTTGTTCTAGGACAAATTCAAGAACCAAAGAACTCAAGAGTGCCTTAAGGAAGACTGGATAACCAAGAAATTACTAAGATTCTGCTGTACATGTGAAAATGATGCCAGAATTCCAGAAAAGTTCAGTTCTCATGAAGAACCCTACAAGAGCAGAAGAAATTATCTGTGGTCTTATCAAAGGAGAAGCTGTCAAACTTCAGATAACAAGACTTTAATTTGACATAGAGGTTTTCCTACAAAGGGAAAAGATGTCCAACATGTCATAACATCACTGACAACAGTAAGCTGGTTTCAGATGAACGTCGAGAAGTTACTGAAACTAAAGGAAAATTCGCTATTGAAATTAATCCTGTTCTTACCATAGAAGAGTAGTACCCTCTACATGGTAAAATGACATACTAAATCACATGGTTTGTCGAACAGGTTTTTACCAAAACCTAAAGAAATTAGGGCAGAATCTGATGCTATGCTCAATGATACAAGAATTTCTATGAAAAGCTCCAACACAGTATCCCTCTGTTCATGTTATTTTTGGCTGGTTATTGGTGATGTACTAGAGATTATCTGTCAAGCTGGTGTTTATTATCCAAATGTCAAAGTAGTGTCCAACTTCACAATTTTGATAAGGGGATGCTCAACGATTGAAAAAAACTAATTCATGTATTTAACAAACATGATGGTGCCTTGAAGAACACAGTTCAATCAACTAAGACAACATAATTCTGCTTGGGAGACTCAGACTTAAAAGTGGCAGATGGGCAGCCAATGTCGAACACATTCTGAAAACTGGATATCTAAATGGCAGAAGAGCTTTTAGAAAAGTACATGGACTCATGATAAAGTCCTAGTAAAATATGAATCATTGGAGGTGGCCAACTCTAACTTACAGAAGATTCTGTAAACGAGCTTAAGACCTCTCTCCTTATGAGTGCAATTGCTTTAAGAACTGCTCATCTGTTCACCTTGTTGAAAGACTTATTTATAATATATACTTGCACCAGTTTTTCCTCTACATTACTAAAGTATTACTGAAGTATTCCATGTTGAATCCATCAACTGAAGCTTTTTCTCAACACATTCACATTTTTTAACATTAAAAAAAAAATCTTAAAATCAAAATTTGAAAATTAATTCCCTACATTTCCAGAGAGTATTCTACAATTTAACGTTATCATTAAGTTTCTGAGGATTCTTTTTACACTGGAAAGTTTGTAGAAGTTCAAAAAGAATTTTTACGAAATAGTGAAATAATGTGCAGTTTTTAAGTATTGCCATGTTTGTAATTTGGGTGAATTATGCTGATGGTATCACCGTCAACTAAAATTGTATTATGTTGGTTATTTTGTTTTGGGAAAAATAGATATTTACCAGAAAATACTGGCACGTGGTGTTTGAAAAAAACTGTTGGTATCCACATGTCGTTAGTCATTATACAATGTCCTACACTGAAGCACTGATAATAAACATAAAGTGAAAAGCAAAAATAAAATGCTTGGGAGGATCACTAATTATCTCACCTTTGAAATACGAGAAAAACGAAGACATTAGCTCTATCTTAAATTTAAAAAAAAAACAAAACAGTATTTTGCAAGTTTTTTAAACCATTAGATCCGTAGGTCTACAGCCCTAAAATCTAAACTTACATCCCTCCCTCCTGTGAAATTTTATAACATTCTTAACAGTAGCTAGCTACTGTTTGAACTCGAGTGCCAAGCATTGTGTTGGGCACAAAAATCAAATGCAAGAGGTATCACCCCACATTTTACAGACCAGAATACCAAATTTGACAGGTTTCTAAAACAGCTAGTCAGTGGGAAGAACGGATTTTAAATCAAAGCTGAGCATTAATTCTGGGCCACCCTTCATTTGGGTATTGAATTTCTTAAAATTCTCTTTACACACTAAGCTCGAGGCAGCCATCAACGGTGAAACCTCAACCAGACCCCTAGAGCATAGCAGAAAAGCAGAATCTGTCACTAGAACAGGAAATCAGAACACACCAAAAAAGGGCCTAAAAAGGGCTGGTTAAACACAAATCCTGGAAGGATACGAATTCCTAGCAAGGTTGGTGGCACCGGTGTGCGAGCGGGAAATTAACTCCGCCTCGCCACCCTCGCGCGAAGACTTAACTTCAGCCCGTCCCGTCGTAGGCTCTCCCACCTGGACATCCAGCCCCTACCCACTCTCTTCCCTGTTTCGTCCCTGACAGAGCCTGAGGCCTGGACGCGAGCTAGGCGGGACTGACTCCAAGGCCGAAGGCCTAGGCCGCAAGGATACACGTTAAGACGTTGTCCCATGTCCTGAAGCAGATTGGCCGCCTGCTGACGAAGAGAAAGCTCTTTATCTGGGTCCAGGCCAAAACGACGGGATGGGCTATTTTCCAGCTGTTCTCGAGTAAAATACCACCGTTTGTTGTTCTTCCTCTCTTCCTCCATAGTGCTTCAACCAGAAGGCAGCGGCGGAGGCTGCAAGCACTTCCCAGCGTCACTTAAGCGGCGACACACATCCGCCGTGCGAAGGCAACTGCGCCGTGACGAACTTCCGCTAAGGGTGGACGGCTAGGTTGTGACACGCTTCCGCCGAGAAGTATAGTTCAAGTGTCTGCTTCCGGAATAGACCTCGCGACATCATGTAGCCTACTAAGCAGCCAGTAGGGGACCAGCAGGCGCTAGTCATGTGACCCTTGGGAGGGAGGGTGAGGTTAGAAGTTCTCGTTCAAAACCACGCCTTCTCTCGCGAGAACTGGGTTGAGCATTCGCGCCACTGGGCGGGTAGGTGAGGCAGTGTTTGTGGCGCGACGAGGCGCCCGCCCACGCGCCGCCTGGCGGCTCCTCGGAGTACTTCGTTTGTGGCAGAGGTGGCGATATAAAATGGGACAGATGAAGATTTTGACAGAGTAAGTAGGTGAGACTGTCAAAAATTGAAAAAAGTAGTCAAAGAGAGTGGCCCTTTCGTATATCGTAACATAAAGCAAGTAAAAAGCTCTCACATTGTTGGTAGCGGAGTAAATTCCGCATTTGAAAAGCCGGCATGTGATATGTAGCTAAAGCTTTGAAAGCTTTCTTAGCTTCTCCACGGTGATACAACGTAAAGGGATAAAATGAAATTAATATAATTAATTTAGTGCTTTACCATGTTTCAGGCATAATACCCTTAAATGTATTATTTCATTTAATCAGCACAACCCCAAGAGGTAGTAACATTTTAATACTTGTTTTGAGAATGGGCGAACTAAAACTGCTTCATTGTGGAGAGTTTGCACCAACCTGCACATGCACAAATTTGTAAGTTTCTGTCTTCTGTCAAGAGGTAGCCCAGCTCCAACTCTTGATAGCTGTTTAATCCCTAGGCAGGAGTCTCTGTGTCTCTTGTACAAATGTAAATGATAGTAATAGTACCTAAGTTTTAGGTTGTGAAAAGGATTTTAAATGAAGATTTAATGAGTTAAGAGCATTTATAATAGTACCTGGCACATAGAAAACATTCAGTAGATGTTATAGTAGTTACTAGATTACATTGGTATTGAGGGCAAAAACAATGCCTTCGTCATTTTTGTATCCCTAGCACCTACCTACTATAGTCCTGGTCCTAGTAGTCAATAAATGAAATAAACGAAATGTGAAATAAATGCTCAATACCCTATAATAAAGAAACAGGATCAGGGAGATTAAGTACACCTCTTATAAGTGTGGATTTTAAAAACAAGTCTAATTGTTCTTTTCATGCTAGCAAACCGTATTTTTGCTTTTCTGAAACACTCAATTTATCTTGATTAAATTTGGGTAATCGAATCATTTGTCTTTATTACTATTTTGAGTTTTATCATTTCGAGACATGGCTGTTCCCACGCAGTAAGTTTGATTCTAATTCATTCTCAGAAGTATTTCCTTCCATTTCAGGCCCTCTGCCATATACTGCCTATAGTTAGCCTTTACTCCATTTTACTCTGAAAAAATTGAGATTTAGGAATATTTGAATTGACATCAGATTATAACATTAACAAAACAACTTATGATTTCAAACTTCTTCTATCACAGACCTTTTCTTTTAATAGAATAAGCATTTTTTCAGTTATGGAGTCATGTATGTTGTCTTTTAAAAGCCAAAATTATTTCTCCCCAATCCTTCTTGCTTGTGTTTGGTTATCCACTTAATCTTTTGAATTGAGGACTCCATTTTGAATTTGCTATCCTGGCTGAGTATGCCAGTCTTCCAAGAAAAACTTCTGGTATCTGTAAGTCTTGAGGCAATGCGGCTGCTAACCAATGGCTTGCTACCCTGCCATATAGAAGAGGAGGACTCGTATAAATCAGAAAGGAAATATTCCTTGACCAAAGATGAAATTATTTGAAAGAAGGCAACAGTGATAACGTAATTGCTAAACATAAGTTTTGGAGTTAGGCCTGGATTCAAATCCCAACTACTTTTTTTAACCATCTTAACCTTTTTTAAGTGTACAATTTAGTAGTGTCAACTGTATTCACATTATTATGCAACATGTCTCTACAACTTTTTCATTTTGCAAAACTGAAACTCAATACCCATTGAATAAGTCCCCATTTCCCCCTCCACCCAGCCCTGACAACCCCCATTCTACTTGCTGTTTCTATAAGTTTTACTTTAGATACCTTATATAAGTGGGATTATACAGTATTTCTATTTCTGTGACTAGTTTATTTCACTTAGTATGATGTCCTCAGGATTCCCAGCTATTCTTTTAACTACTTATGTGATCTTAAATGTCATCTCTGCATCCTGACAGAACACCATCTGGCACATAGTAGGTGTTCAGTATATGTTTATTGTCAAAATAACGTTAACCTTCTGGTGCATTGCCCTTAAAAAACAATTGACAAAATCTTAAACTAGAGGAGTTTTTGTTGTTGTTGTTAGTTAGTTTAAATAGGACTCTGTTTTCTGTAAATCACACCTATAAGGCTACTCCTCTTATTTACAAGACTATACTAATACAGGATTATATCATGTTTCATGGTTTGATCTTATTTTGCACTGTGCTTATGAATATAATATTTCAATTATGTCAAACATTACCATTTACTATTGTTAAAACAATTCCTCCCAACATTCCTATAGTCTCCAAATTAAAATATGAAAAGATGGTATGCTATTCCTAACTATCCCCAAGTCCATGTTCAGTGATGTCAGATTGATACCTTGAAATTGACCATAGTGTGTGTGCGCTGGTAAATTATTAACAAACAGCTATCCGGAAAAATAGTTGTATGTGTATGTATATCTACATAAAGTTTATTATAAAATTTACCAATATAAAGGATGGGTAACACAATTTATAAATATAAATGTACAATCTTATTTATTGTAAATTCCTTATAGCCAACTGTTTCTCACAGAATGATTTCATTGAGTTTTGCCAAACTCTTGAATCAAGAACTATCCTATGAGTGCATTTGACAAATGAATATAGCTTTGTAGGTTGACATTTTCATTTGCATTAATCAATAAGATGAAAGTGAAACAATGAGACTTAGGTTGGACTTATTTGTCAGTGACTTGATCAATATCTTTGCTGAACTGGATAATAGTTTTTGAATACTGGAAGAATATTTCAATTTTTTTGCTATTGATAATGTAATGGCCACAGACATGATACACTTTTAAACTTAGTCTGCATAATTAACTTTTTCTCAATCACTTTTTAAATTCTGGGTAATCAATAAAACGAAAATCAAGCCTTTGCCCATAGATTTGCCAATTTCTGTAGTGTTATGTCCCACCATGGCCAATTTCAGGCTACCAATGTGACATCACTGATCATGAAATTGGGAGGAGATGAACACGCCATCACATAGTATTTCCTCCATACTAATGCAATAGACAGGGACTTCTGGTTTCCAGTCTGTCATGTAAAGAGCTTGGAAGTCATCACTCTCATCCTCACAACCAAAAAACAAAAAAACAAAAACAAAAACTGAAACAAACTGAAAATTAACCCTTCTTAGATGCATCAGAAAATTGAGGTAACAGGGCAAACCTCTACCACAAAAACTGAAAGACAGGTGGAATCAGAACAGGCAGAACAGAGACTTGTGGCTGACTCAGGAGCAAAAATTACTGGAACCAGCAACTCATAGGAATACTTAAAGGGCAATTGACTAATTGTTGGAAACTAAAGTTGGACTAGATCGAGAGATTTAAAATACTCTTGCGGGGGCCAGCCTTAGGTGGTCTCCACATTTTCATGAGTTTTACCTCCAAGAACCCCATATAGTAAACCCTAATCTTACTATAAAGATTGAAGAAAAATCTCCTCATCCTTCTGGCAGGTAGAGGGGAAAGGTAGCCATTTTGAAATACACCCAGAGCATTCAGTTCTCCTTAACAACGGTGTACCTTCAAGAAAAACTATTTAACAACCTAACCAATATGAGAAGGGAAGCAACCAACTCCAGCCTTCAGGGTCACAGTTCAGGGACACAAGCTCACTGAAAGACTGAGATTTAAACAGGATTGTAGAATACTTCACCTCCCCCCATTTTACCAACACATCAGTAGGGTGCCTATGTAATAACGGGATTACAACTGGAAGAACGATAAGCTCACGCTATTTAAGAAGGAGTCTCTAAGGAAACCCAAAGACAATGACATCACAGAAAATTTTAGCCTCTAACACCTACAGCTATTGCAAACAGAAAATAAAGCCTAACTTCTAGCCATATATCATGTCTGACTGTATACCAAAAAAAAAAAAAAAGATACAAGGCATGCTAAAAGGCAAAAAAAAAATACCATCTAAAATGACAAAGCGAGCATGACCAGACCCAAATATAGTAAAAACTTTGGAATTATCAAACTGGGAATTTAAAATAATTATGAATAAAATGCTAAGGACTCTAATAGAAAAAGTGCACAATGTGCAAGAACAGATGAGTAGTGTAAACAGATGAAAACTAAGAATCAACAAGAAATGCTAGAAATCAAAAACACTGTAATAGAAATGAAGAATGCCTTTGATGGGCTTACCAATAAACTGGACACAACCAAGGAAAGAATCAGTGAGTCTGAAGATAGGCCAACAGAAATTTCCCAAACTGAAAAGCAAAGAGAAAAAAAGAATGAAAGAAAAGAACAATATTTAGATAGAATGTAAATAACCACATGAGCACAGATAATAGTGAAATGTAGTAAAATAATTAAAGAAGAGTTTTTAGTATTTACTACTTTTATTTTTAATATAATTTATTCAATTATAATTTTAGAGAACTTTAATTTTTAATAATGGCTTGTTTAACATCCAGCTCACAGAATTCCTGAAAATTTAGCAAGTGGCTCTTGAAAGTAAATATGAACTGGCTCAGCACACTGCTGCTTGAAATAACTCAACGACTTGTTAAGAGGACTATATTCAGATTTAAATATAGATCTGTTTGCTGTGATTCCATTATATGCTGAACAGTGCTGAGGAAATTTGCATACATTATCTTATTCTCAGAACTCTATGAAATAGATACCATCACCATTTTTTTTTAATTAAAAAAAAAAACAGGATTACTGTATTCAAAGTCAGGCATCTAGAATATGACAAAACTTAATATGTGAGCCCAGGTCAGTGCTCTTTCTACTCACTGCCTTCTGAAACTTAGAGTATAAATAAGACAGGAGCAAGAAAAAGGGTAACTGGCACTTAATTCCTCCATTTTCCTGAAGTTACTTAGCCCACTCCCACGCCTGCTCTACCATAAACCCATAAATTCTGTGCCTCTTTAGACAAAGGGAGTGTCAGTAATTCTTAATAACATTACCATGGTTACCAAACACAGAGTCCAGTGCTCCAGCCTGGACGTTCCAGAAGAGGACAGGGAGGAGCTGAGATGTCCTTCTTCAACTTATGTCTACTGGGATATCAAAATTCTTTTCGGCAAAAGAAAAGGGACAGAACTGAAGAAACAAGTAAGGGACTATAGAGTACCTTGCGTTAGAGATTTATCCCCTGAGATTAACAATTACACTAGTTAGAAGTATGGAGTAGGCAGAGTATCCATTCAGGTGCCCTCTCCTATCATTTAATATCCTTATTAAAATACCCAATTTGTTCAACCAAATAAATATATTTATTTGCTCACTTAACCCACATTTATTAAGCACCAACTATGTGCCAGGCTTTCTGTTGGTGACTTGGGTTACAAATATGGATAGGATAAGGCCTCTACCATAAAATGGCTGACTATTGAATGAAGATAAGTAGGCAAACAAAAAATTTGTAACATAGTAAATGATTAAATTAAATATGAAATGCTATGGAACCACAAAAGAGGAAGTACCTGATACTATCAGCTTTGAGATGAGAATAGGGGGATCCTTTAGAGAAGACCTCACAAACAACTGTGTTAAAAGTTGAAATTCACCAAGTATACAAGAGAATATAGCACAGAAAAAGGAACAGAAACTTGAGAGAGAGCCATATTAAGTCAAGTAGACAGGTGCTAGGAAGCAGGCCTTGAAAACTAGGCAGGGGCCAGATAATTAAAGATGCTGTTGACCATGCTAAGCATTTTAACTTTATAGGGAGCCATTGAAGGATTTTTAGTTGGCAGTGAGTAATTATCAGATCTGTATTATATCCACAATGCCTAGCAGTGCCTCATGCATAATAGAGGTTTAATAAATAATTAGAGGGTGAATGAATAAATGATATTAAATGACTAACCAAAACAAAAAGTTAGGGTAGGCTTTGCAGTATATGTGACAGTTGATTAAGGTATTAAAAGATGAATTGTTTGAAAGCACAGGAATGGAGGAGAAAGGGTATTCTGGGCAGAATGGAGAACACGTGAAGGTTTACTGAAGCAAAAGTTATATTGGGGTGAGGGATGCGGGTTTCTGGGAAAGCATAAAGTACAAAATTAAGATTGTAATGGACTGATCTTGTGTAGGCCTCCATTGGGCACTCTGTACATTTTTTAATTCCACCAAAGAAGCTCTATTTTACATATCCAACTTCAGGTAACACTTGCCACTGATGGACCCTAGGAATCCCTTAGTAGCCCTCCACCAACCCTCCCCATTTGCCCACATCCATCTGTGTCCCAGCAATATGCCATGGGGCTGCCACTGTCTCTAAAGAAGGAACTCTTTACCCTCTGTTGGAGAAACACACTTGGCCTAACCCACGAATTTCCGTTGTTCCAGGCCAAGGCCTCTCCTGGTTGCTCCAACCCTTCCTGCCCCTACTAAATGGGACTTCTTACCATAAAAGAACTACGCATCAACTCTGGGATTTTCCTACCCAGTTAGCCACTTAAGATGCTGGTAGACAAGACTTGGTACCAACCCAAAGAGGCCTGGGTCTCATTATGATTGTTTGTAGGTTAAGTAGAAAGAAAGAGTTCACTTTATAAAAACTGGAGTCCCCCGTGAGATGATAGGGAAGTATCCTAATATCAAATGCTTACCCAAGTTTTTTCATTCCAGTGGCAGACTGTCAGAGGCAGGAAGCCTGGCCAAACTGTTGACCTAAAATACAAGGTTAGAAGGAAGACTGGACATCAAATTTGCCACCCCTAATTCCCTGTTGCTTCCCCCATCCCCTTCGATTTGGACAGAATAGATCCACTTGCTAAATTCTAATTAATCCCTAATTTTGTTGGTCAAGCACTTACTAGTAACTATTTAGTGTGCGCTATTATTCAAGGCATTGTGCTGAGCACTCTATATGCATGATTCCATTTAATCCTCTCAATATTCCCATAAGGTAGGTATTACTATTCCCTTTTTACCAATAAGGAAACAGGCTCAAAGAGGTTAACTTATTTATCCAAGGTCACAGTGATAGAGCCAGAATTTGATTCCAAATTGTCATACACCTATACCTGTGGTTATTTCTAAACATGTGGTCACATGACACAGGTCTTTTGCTGTGAGCAGACAACTGTACAAATGACTGTCCTCCTAGGAAAATCTATTAACCTCTAAACCCTGAAGTTCAAATGTCAGGTGGGCTTTACACAGAATTATTCAATTCACTGTTCCCCAACAGGTTGTTCTCAAGATTGCTAGGAGCCCACCATTCAAGGGCTCCTAGCAAAATGTTAACTTTTTGCTCAGCTAACACTAGAATTGTTGACTTGGGTACTCCTTTATGGAAATGCTTTGTAACCCGTGGGCAACTTCCCAAGAGAGTTACAACATTCTATAATTTCACCATAGTGTTCTACAAACACAGGAAAGAGTAACTGGATGGGTCCCTTCTGATCTTTTTTTCTCTCTCTCTCATACACACATACACATGCGTATTACAGAATCATTTTGTGGTACAACTATTATATGCAGATACCAAAACAACAGTTTCAATTTGTTTTCTCTGCTTAAAACTCAAACTTTTGCTGGAGTTACTGATGAAAACTCAGTGCTAAGAGTTCAACCATATCTTATTTCTCCAAATAAAACTAGGAAGTTGTATTTCTGGGTCAAGAATTTAGTGACGAGAAATAAAAGGCATCCGAATTGGAAAGGAAGAAATAAAACTCTCATTATTTGCTGATGACATGATACTATATAGAGAGAACCCTAAAGATTCCACCAAAAAACTGTTAGAACTGATCAATGAATTCAGTAAAGTAGTAGGTTACAAAATAAATATCCAGAAGTCATTGGCATTTTTATACACTAATGATGAACTTTCAGAAAGAGAAATTAAGAAAACTCCCATTTACAATTGCATCAAAAACTATAAAATACCTAGGAATCAAATTAACCAAGAAGGTAAAAGGCCTGTTTTCAGAAAATTATAAGTCATTGAAAAAAATTGAAGAAGATACAAATAAGTGGAGCATACCGTGCTCATGGGTAGGAAGAATCAACATCATTAAAATGGTCATACTACCCAAAGCAATCTATAGATTCAATACAATTCCTATCAAAATACCAATGATATTTTTCAGAGAAATGGAACAAATAATCCTAAAATTTATATAGAACTATAAAAGACCCTGAATAGCCATGGCAATCTTGAGAAAGAAGAACAAAGTTGGAGATATCACACTACCTGATTTCAAACTATACTGCAAGTCTACAGTAATCAAAACTGCATGGTACTGACATAAAAACAGATACATTGATCAATGGAACAGAATAGAGAGCCCAGGAATATATCAACGCCTATACACTCACTTAATATATGACAAAGGAGGTAAAAAAAATACAATGGGGTAAAGATAGTGTCTTCAATAAATGGTGTTAGGAAAATTGGACAGATATATGCAAATAAAAAAGAAGCTGAATCACCTTCTTACACCATATACAAGAATAGACTCAAAATGGATTAAAGACTTAAATGTAAGACCCAAAACCATAAAACATTTAGAAGAAAACATAGGCAGTAAGCTCTCTGATATTACTAACAGTAATTTCTTTTCAGATATATCTTCCTGGTCAAGGGAAACAAAAGAAAAAATAAACAAATGGGACTACATCAAACTAAAAAGTTTTTGTACAGCAAAAGAAACCATCAACAAAACAAAAAAAAACAACCAACTGATTAAAAGAAGATGTTCACTAACGATACATCTGATAAGGGGTTAATATACAAAATATATAAAGAACTCAGAGGATTCTGGGAAACATGGTGGAGTAAGAGACATCCTCAGATCTCTCCCCTTGAAACAACAATAAGCTGAACATCTAAAACTGAACAAAAACACCCAAACTGCACACCAGCACATCTGAGCATGGGATCTGCACATAAGAACTACCACGGGTCAGAACCCTGGGTGTCAGGTGGTAGACTGGGAGAAATAATGAAGCTGCCTCTCACAGCTGCTGGAGCTCCTTACAAGAGGAGAGGGTAAAGGTGCAGTGACTTCCCTGAACAATCCTGCCTGCAAGTGCCGGGACTTCTACGCAGAAAGCAGAGAAGTGGGAAAGGACCACAGAAACAGTTGATTTTTACCAGCCCCGGTTGCAAAACCAAGGCTGAGTTGCAGCCCCCAACCCCAACCCAGAGGGCCCCTCCCCCATACACTCCAAGACCTAACAGTGTGGAGCCCCAGGGGAATCTGAGCAAATGCTATTGAGATTGAAGCTACCTCTCATAGCCTCTGGAGCTCCCTGCAGGAGGAGGGGGAGGGGAGAAGGTGCAGCCACTTCCCTGAACAGCCCTGCCTGGAAATGCTAGGACTTCTATGCAGCCAGCAGCAGGGCTCAGTCATCAGGGCAGAAAGCAGAGAAGCGGAACAGGACCACAGAGAAATAACAGTTGATTTTTACTGGCTGCAGTTGCAAAACAGAGGCTGACCCACAGCCCCCAACCCCAAACCCAGAAGTCTCCTCCCCCATACCCTCTGAGACCGATCACTGCGGAGCCCCAGGGGAATCTGAGCAAACACTACCGAAACTATTGCTAACACTGACAGGGACTGAAACTGAGAGTAGCGAGTCTGATTAAAATCTACAAGAAAATAAAAGACTTTAGGCTTTATATAAAGCAGGAATCCAAGAGGCTTAGACGCCACCTACTAGAAACCAAAAGAAAAGCGCCTTTTTTGTAGCAGGCTAAAGAGAGAACTTTACATAATAAATCTTTCTGGAAAAACAGCAGAATACACTTCCATTAATGCCCAGGAGGAGAAATAGTCCATTAAACATCATGAACAAACAAGGGGACAAAGCATCTCAGAAAGGAAGAGAAAAATCTTCGGAAAATAAGCTTATAGACATAGAAATATGCAACTTAAGTGACAGCGAATTCAGGATAGTACTTCTGAAAAAACTCAATGAGTTCCGAAACAAGTCATATCAACAATTTCAAGAATTAAAAGAAAAAAAACTAGATGAGCAAGCAGATTGAAACCTTCGAAAAGAATAGAATAGATCTTCTGGAGTTAAAAAAAACACACACACACACTGCAAGAGTTGAAAAATGAGATAGCAAGCTTGGGAAATAGAGTTGACCAAATGGAGGAAAGGATCAGTGATAGCGAAGGCAGAAATCTAGAAATGCATCGGAAGGAAGAAGAGAGAAACCAAAGAATGAAAAATAATGAAAGAGAAATACAAGAACTAGCTGATAGTATCAGGAGAGGAAACATAAGAATAATGGGCATTATCGAAGGCGAGGAAAAGGAGCAGGGACTAGAAAGCATTTTCAGACAAATAGTGGATGAGAATTTCCCAAATCTAAGGAATGAGCTGGAAGTCAACAGAACACCCAATTATCTCAACCCAAAAAGGCCTTCACCAAGACACATTGTATTAAAGTTATCAAAAATCACCAAAGAAATCTCAGGGCAGCCAGAGAGAAGAAAATAGTAACTTATAAAGGGAAACCCATGAGATTATCATTGGACTTCTTAGCACAGACCTTACAAGCCAGAAAGGAATGGAATCAAATATTTAAACTATTAAGTGAAAGGAACTACCAGCCTAGAATAATGTATCCAGCTAAGCTCTCCTTTAAATATGAAGTAGAAATTAAGTCCTTTCCAGACATACAAAAATTGAGAGAATTCTCCACTATGAGGCCTGCACTACAGGAAATACTTAAGGGATCAGCTCACCTAAAATAAAATAACAACAAATAAAACATAATTAGGAGTAAAGTGACTTATCAGGCAAATAGAAGCAGAGGAGTGCAATCCTTACTAAGAATGTGGCATTATAAGCTTAAATAATAAGAAGAGAATTGCTATAACAAGGTAGTAATGAACGTTCAGCATACATAGGGACAAATTGAGATAGCAATGACTGAAAAGGGGAGGATTCAAAGATCCATATTTGCAAAGGGGAATGGAGATAAGGCACGCACAGAAGAAAATGGACAACTGTATATATATATAACTATCTTCTTCATATTTGTAATGGTAACCACACACCAAAGATTCAGAACTGAAGTATTTAACATAAAACAAGAAGAACTAGAGGCAAAACCCACAAAAGCCAAGCAAAATAAGGAAAACAGAAATACAAGAACAAGGAAGCAATGGAAACACCAAGCTACCAGAAAGCAAAAGATAAAATGGCTATAAGAAGACTTCATATTACAATAATCACCCTAAATGTAAATGCAAATGGACTGAACTCACCAATAAAAAGGCACAGAGTTGCAGAATAGATCAAAAACAAAGCCCAACCATATGCTGCCTCCAGGAGACACATCTCGGCTCCAAAGACAAATATAGACTCAAAGTGAAAGGGTGGAAAATGATATTTCAAGCAAATGGCATTCAGAGAAAAAGCGGGAGTAGCAATACTAATATCAGATGAAATAGACTTCAAAATAAAAAAAGGTAAAGATACTGAGGGACACTTCATAATGATAAAGTGAATTATGCACCAAGAAGACATAACACTTATTAATATCTATGTTCCCAATCAGGGAGCCCCGAAATATGTAAAGTAATTACTAATAGAACTAAAGGGAGAAAGAGACCGAAATGCTATTGTAGTAGGGGACCTAAAAACACCACTTCGGATATAGACAGATCATCCAAACAGAAAATCAATAAGGAAATAACATCCTTAAATGACACATTAGACCAACTGGACATAATTTCCATCCCAAAACGGCTGCTTATACATTCTTCTCTAGTGCACATGGAACATTCTCAAGAATAGG
Organism: Pteropus medius; assembly: GCF_902729225.1. Lineage (NCBI taxonomy): Eukaryota > Metazoa > Chordata > Mammalia > Chiroptera > Pteropodidae > Pteropus > Pteropus medius. The sequence goes on along the minus strand of NW_024349519.1, from coordinate 1,555,762 downwards.
CCATGCTGGGACACAGAAATAACCTCAACAAATATAAGAGGGCTGAAATCATACCAATAATATTCTCTGATCATAATGCTTTGAAACTAGAGATCAACTGCAGAAAGAAATCAAGAAGAACCATAAATACATGGAGATTAAACGACATGCTACTGAAGAATAACTGGGTCAGGGAATTAAAAAAAAGAGATCAAGAGATACGAATGATAATGATAGTACAACATGTCAAAACATTTGGGACATGGCAAAAGCAGTCATAAGAGGAAAGTTCATATTATTACAGGCCTATCTCCAAAAACAAGAATGAGCCCAAATAACCTAACGCTTCATCTTAAAAAACTAGAAAAGGAAGAACAGTGAGACCTAAAGTAAGCAGAAGGAAAGAAATAATCAAAATTAGAGCAGAAATAAATGAAATTGAAAATAAACCAAAAAAAAAAAGAAAAATACAACAAAGAGCCAGTTCTTTGAGAAGGTTAATAAAATTGAAAAACCCTTAGCTAGACTCACTGAAGAAATAAGAGAAAGGACAGAAATAAACAAAATCAGGGATGAAATAGGAGAAATTACACCAGACACTGCAGGAATACAAAGGATCATACAAGAGTACTATGAAAATGTATATAACGCCAAATTTAATAACCCAGAGGAAATGGACCAGTACTTAGAAAAATACAGCATTCCTAGACTGAATCAAGAAGTGGAAAACCTAAACAGACCAATTATCAGTATGGAAATTGAAACAATCATCAAAAACCTTCCAAAAAGTAAAAGTCCAGGACCAGATGGCTTCACCAGTGAATTCTACCAAACATTCAAAGATTTAAGACTTATTCTCCTCAAACACTTTCAAAAAAATGAAGAGGAGGCAATACTTCCCAACTCATTTTATGAGGCCAATATTACTCTGATACCAAATCTTGGTAAAGATAACACAAAAAAAGAAAACTACAGACCAGTATCTCTCATGAACACAGATGCAAAAATCCTAAATAAGATATTAGTAAACCAAATACATCAACATATTAGAAAATTATATACCACGATTAAGTGGGCTTCATCCCAGGGGCACAAGAATGGTTCAACATACACAAATCAATTAATGTAACACACCACATAAACAAATTAAAAAATAAGAATCATATGATCATATCAATAGATGCAGAAAAAGCCTTCAACAAGATACAGCATCTATTTATGATCAAAACACTTAACAAAATCAGTATAGAAGGAAAGTACTTTACCATAAAGGCCATCTATGACAAACCCTCAGCCAACATTATACTTAATGGTGAAAAACTAAAAACTTTTCCTCTAAGATCAGGAACAAGGCAAGACTGTTCACTACTGCCACTGTTATTCAATATAACATTGGAGGTCCTAGCGAGTGCAGTCAGGCAAGAGAAAGATATAAAAGGCATCCAAATAGAAAACGAAGAAGTCAAAGTGTCACTATTTGCGGATGACATGATTCTCTATATAGAAAACCCTATTGTTTCTAGTAGTGTTCTTATGGAACACTACTAGAAACAATAAATAAATAAATAAAGTAAAATTTCTGGATACAAAATCAATGTTCAAAAATCCATAGCATTTCTATACGCTAATAATCAAGTGTCAGAAAAAGAAGTGGGGAAAATAATTCCTTTTGCAATTGCAACAAAAAGAATAAAATACCTAGGAGTAAATTTAACAAAACATGTGAAGGACCTATGTAATGAAAACTACAAGACCTTATTAAAAGAAATCAAAAAAGATACAAAGAAATGGAAAGATATTCCATGTTCTTGGATTGGAAGAATCAACATAGTTAAAATGGCCATATTACCTAAAGCATTAAACAAATTTAATGCACTCCCCATCAAAATCCCATGGGCATTTTTTAAAGAAATAGAACAAAAAATCATCAGATTTGTATGGAAGCACAAAAGATCTCGAATTGCCAAAGCCATCCTGAGAAAAAAATGAGGCTAGAGGCAAAAACATACAGTGGAGAAAGGAAAGCCTCTTCAATAAATGGTACTGGGAAAACTGGAAAGACACCTGCAAAAGAATGAAACTAGACTGTTGTCTATTACCACACACCAAAATTAATTCAAAATGGATTAAGGACCTGAATATAAGACTGGAATCAATAAAATGCATAGAAGAAAACATAGGTACTAAACTCAAGGACCTTGGACTTAAAGAGGATTTTATGAATTTAACCTCAAAGGCAAGGGAAATAAAAGCTAAAATAAATGAATGGGACTACATCAAACTAAAAAGCTTCTGTTCAGCAAAAGAAATCATCAAAAAGGTAAAGAGACTACCATCTGAATGGGAAAATATATTTGCAAGCAACGCCTCCAAAATGGGCCTAATATCCAAAATATACAAAGAACTCATATGACTCAATAACAACAAAAACAAACAATCCAATCAAAAAATAGGCAGAGGACCTGAACAGACACTTCTCCCTAGAAGACATACAGATAGCCAACAAATATATGAAAAGATGCTCAACATCGCTAGCTATTAGGGAAATAGATACCATCTTACACCTGTTAGAATAGCTATAATCAACAGGACAAGTAATAAGTGTTGGAGAGGATGCAGAGAAAAAGGAACCCTCATACACTGCTGATGGTACTGGAAATTGGTACAACCACTATGGAAAACAGTATGGCAGTTCCTCAAAAAACAGAATTGATCTACTATATGATCCAGCAATCCCTCTACTGGGTATTTACCCCAAAGACTTGAAAACCCATATCCGAAAAGATATTTGCACACCGATGTTCATAGCAGCATTATTCACAGTTGCCAGGACATGAAAGCAACTGAATTGTCCTATGTGGATGATTGGCTAAAGAAGCTGTGGCACATATGTACAATGGAATATTACTCAGCCATAAGAAGAAATAAAATACTGCCATTTGCAACAACATGGATGGACCTTGAGATAATCATGCTAAGTGAAATAAGACAGACAGAAAAAGTTGAAAATCACATGATATCACTTATATGTGGGATATAAACCTAAAAGCAACAAATGAACAGGACCAACAATCAGAGACTCAGGGAAATGGACAATGGACTAGTGATTACCAGAGGGTAGTGAGTGGGAGAGGAGAGGAGAGGTAGACGAGTTAAAAGGAGTCAAATATAGGGGGATAGGGGGAGAGTGAAGTGGGTAAAAGGGATCAAATATATGGTAGCTGAAGGAGACTGGACTTTGGGTGGTAATCACACAATAGAACATATAGATGTCAAATTATAATATATACCTGAAAATTATATAATTATATTAACCAAAGTTACCCCAATAAACTTAATTTTTAAAAAAAGAACTCATACAACTCAACAACAGAAAAACAAACAATCCAATTAAAAAATGGGCGGAAGACCTGAACTTCTCCGAAGAGGAATACAGATGGCTAATAGACATATGAAAAGATGCTCACAGTCACTAATCATCAGAGAAATACAAATTAAAACCACAATGAGATATCACTTCACACCTGTCAGAATGGCTATCATCAATAAATCAAAAAACAACAAGTGTTGTTGAGGACATGGAGAAAAGGGAACACTCATACATTGTTGATGGGATTGCACATTGGTACAGCCACTATGGAAAACAGTATGGAAGTTTCTCAAAAAGTTAAAAATGGATATACCTTTTGACCCAGCAATTGCACTTCTGAGTATTTACCCAAAGAAAACCAAAACAATAATTTATAAAGACTTATGCACCCCAATATTCATGGCAACACAATTTACAATAGCCAAGATATGGAAGCAACCTAAATGCCTATCTATAGACAATTGGATAAAGAAATTATGGTTCATATATACAATGGAATAATACTCAACCATTAAAAAAATCCTACCATTTGCAACAACATGGACCTAGAGGTTCTTAGGCTGAGTGAAATAAGTCAGTCAGAAAGATAAATACCGTATGATTTCACTTATATGTGGAATCTAAGAAACAAAAAGAACAAACTAATCAAAAACAGACTCACAAATATAGTGGACAATTTGGTGAAAGAGGAGAGGGGGGTTGAGGGCTGGGAGAACGGGGTGAAAGGTTAAAGAAGTACAAATTAGTAGTTGATAGATGAATCACTGGAGATGGGAAGCACATCATAGGGAATGCAGTTAGCATTAATATGTTGGCTAGCTGGAGGGCCAGGGGAGGGAGGGAGCAATGGGGGGGTGGGGAATCATTTTATGAACTACATAGATGTCTAACCAAGGTACTGTATACTTGAAACTAATTAAAATAAATTAATTAATTTAAAAAAAAGAATTTAGTGAACTCACCATTTCACAAGGCAACTAGTTACCACTGATCCCATCTTTCTGGGAGGCATCTTGAAGTAAATGTGGCCCACCAGAACCTGGAATGTGGCTCACCTAATCAGTACTCATAAACTCCTAACCAGGTGGAGATCCCTGGTATAAACCTGCCACCAGATATCAAGGTAGCAAGCTTGGGTCAATTAGTAAGTACTATATATATTAAAAGTTGAATGTAATTACAGTAGAATCACTCTTATCAGACAAATAGTTGGTTAATTTAAAGGAACACTACATAATAAATTGGGGAATCAAGAAAAGATACATACTTTATATATTTTCATTTCATTTAATATGTATAACTGTAGATTCACCAATTTTTCTGACATAGTGCTAACTCTTTTTCTTTGAAAATGTGTCTACTGATGATTTTTCCCCTCAATGCATTATCTACAATTTCCACTTGGGTTACTTAAAGTGGAATCAGCCATTTGCAAAGCAAACTTATTTTTGTATGATTTTCCTCAAATCTTTTAGTTATCTCCCTCATGTCTAATCAACAGAAATGCTTAAAAGTTATCTTTTTACTTTTTTCAAAGTAATATTAAATGTAAAGAATAGTGCCAAAAAGACTCGTAATGAATGGAGAGTGTCCTACCCTGAGCCCTCTCACCACTCTCCAGAAACCATCATTTTCAACTATTTTAGTTGTTTCTTTTGGTACTTAACCTTTCTACTTCTAAAGAAAATGTTTACATGCATGTATTGATTTACCCATTTTTGGTTATTATATATTGCTTTCCTGTTATGACAGTTGAGAATTTAGCTTTCTTATATCTTACCTTGTACTTCCCCTCTCCCACCCTAGTTTTTCCACTATAGTTATATCAGTTTTAGGTTTGTGGTAGGCAAAATTGTAAGAATAGCCCTCAATATACCTTGCCCTTGTATAATGTCCTCTTTGAGTGTGGGCGGAACCTCTGAATATGATGCACAATATTCTGGTGATTGTTACTTTATTTGGAGAAAGGGAGATTATCTGAGTGGGCCTAATTTAATTTCACAAGCCCTTTAAAAGCAGAGTGTTTTTATCCAGCTAGCAGCAAAAGAGGAATTCAGAAATGGGATGCACGAGCAGGATTTGACACATCACTGCTGGCTTTGAAGATGGAAGGGGCCACATGCCAAGGAATGTAGGTGGCTTGTAGGAGCTGAGAATGTCCTGGCTGATGCCAGCAAGGCCTCAATCCTATAATCACAAAAAACTGAATTCTGCAAACTTAGTATGTCTGAAAATGGACTCTTCTTTAGAACCTCTATAGAAGACCTCAGCCCAGCCAACACCTTGATCAGCCTTGTGAGACTAAGCAGAAAATCCAGTCAGGCCTGCCCAGACTTCTGACTTACAGAATTGTGAGATAATAAATAGATGTTGTTTCAAGTCACCAAAATTTGTGGTCATTTGTGATGCAGGAATATAACATTAATACAAGTTTAAATCAGTGGTCTTGCAGCTTTACAAATATGTAAAAAATGTTCATTACAAAGCCAAATAATGTCACTATGATAACTTTTCCTTTCTTGTTCAAATTTTTGTTTATACCTAGAGTTAAGAACCACCACCATTTTTTCATTTGCTTGGTTCTCCATGTAGCTATCACATTTTTTTTCCCAAATACGTCAACAGTTCTGTCAAATGCCCAATGATATTTTTTTGCAGTCACTCAAAACATAACAGATAATCCATCCGTTCTCTCTCCTACTGTAGACTAGACTGGTCACTCTCTCAACCTGGTGCATAGCTCTTGTCTTAGAAATTGCTTTTGCCTCTCTCCAAGGTTTTATTCCGTTTCCTGGATTTCATGTTTTCTTTCTTGGTTTACTCCCTCCCTTTCCTGGAATATATCCTGAAATAGCCTTCTAAGAATATGTAGGAGGTATATTTTTGAGTCCAGAATGGTTTTATTTTACCCTTGCACTTAATTGTCAGTTTTCTAGATATGGAATTCTAGATGGAAAATAATTTTCTGAGAATTTTAAAAGTATGTCTTTATTGTCATGAAACTTCCAGTCGGATTCCTTTATGTGAGTGACTTATTTCTCTCTGGAAGCTTTTAATTTTCTTTTTCTTCCCTAGTGTTCTGAAATTTCATAATGATGGAACTTGCTGTAGGTCTTTTTTCATTCATTGTGGTAGACAATCCAAGAGCTTTCTCAACCTGAAAATTTGTACCCTTCATTTCTGAGAAATTTTCTTTTATTATTTCTTAATTAATTTATTCTCTATTGTGTCTCTTCTCCTTTTTTGGAACTTCCATTTGTCAGCTATAAAACCACCTGAACTGATCCTCTAACATGTTAATCTTTATCTATATTTTCTTTGGGTTTTTAAATTTTTACTCTTTGGGAGATTCTTCAGTTTTGTCTTCCAACCTACTATGTGAATTATCTATTGCTGTGTAACAAATTATCCTAAAACACAGAGGCTTAAAACAATGAACACTTACTACCTCACAGTTTCTTTGAATCAGGAATCCAGGAACAGCTTAGCTAGGTGGTTCTGGGCCAAGATTTCTACTGTGGTTGCAGACAAGATGCCAGCAGGGGTTGCAGTCATCTGATGTCTGGAGGCCTCAGTTCCTCTCTGGCTGTTGACAAAACAACTCAGTTTCTCACCACATGGGCCTCTCCATAAGCTGCCAGAGTGTTCTCACATCGTGCTAACTTTCCTCAGAGCAGGTGATCTGAGAAAGAGAAAAGAAAGCCACAATGCCTTTGTATGACCTAGTCTCAAAATGACCATCGCGTCCACCAATAAACTACCACATCTTTATATCAAAACATTTTATTTTGACTACTATATTTTTAAATTCCAATGGCCATTTTTGGTCTTCTGATCTTCCTTTTCCATATCTTCTTTCTGTTCTTCATAGATATTATATTTTATTTAAGGTTCTGTTCCCTGCATTAGCTGTCTCCTCTGGGCCCTTTTTCCTCTGAGTTTATTTTGATCTCTATTTTTCTCATTAATGACTATCATTAAATAACGTGATCCTTGGCTCTTCATTATAATTTAAGAGTGAGCAACTGAAAAGCTGACTAGAAGCCTTTTGTTTGTTGTAGGCTTCACTGGGAGCTTTTCTCTGTATCTCTGCAATTTCTCCAGGGAAGAATTGTATAATTGCTTCTCTGGGAATTGGATAGATGCTTGTCTACTAGCATACTAGGACCAGGACAGGAGAAGCGAGTATTGAGAGTCTCAGTTTTGAGGATCTTCATTTTCACTTAAATGTCAAATTTTTAGTCCTGTACCACAGGCCAGCCCTCCTATCCAGGAATGTGGTATCTCTTAGATTCAGTTCCTCCAAAGATTGCAGTTGTATTGAGATAATGGACATGCAACATTGTGTAAGTTTAAGGCTAAAACATGTTGATTTGATACACTAATATATTGCAAAATGATTACCACCATAGCCTTAGCTGACACCCCCATTACATCACATAATTACCATTTCTTTTTTGTGATAAGAACATTTAAAAATCTACATAGCACCTTTCAATTATGTAATACAGTATTATTAACAATAACATTAGATCTCCAGAACTTATTCTTATAACCGGATGTTTGTACCCTTTGACCAACATCTCCCCTTTTCCCTAACTCCCAGCCCCCGGCAACCACCATTCTACTGTTTCTATGAGTTTGGCTTTTTTAGATTCCACATATAAGTGGGATCATACAGTATTTGTCTCTCTGTCTGAATTGTCTCACTTACCATAATGCTCTCAAGATCCACCCATGTTGTTATAAATGGCAGGATTTCCTTCTTTCTTATGGCTAAATAACACTCTACTGTGTGTATGTGTGTTTGTGTGTGTGTGTATATTATTTATCCATTCATCTATTAACAGACACGAACACTTAGGTGTCCATATCTTAGCTATTGTGTATATTGCTACAAAGCATATGAAAGTGAAGATACCTCTTTAAGGTCTTGTTTTCATTTCCTTTAAACAGATACCCAGAAGTGGGACTACTGAACAAAAAAATCTTTCATCTGCTTGTTGGGGCAAGGTGGTTTGCCTGGTTGTGCCACATGCTCTGTAGACAGTTTCAATGACTACCTTCCTGTTCTCAGACCTGTTCTTTACTCCCACCTTCTGTGGTACCTGTTATATTCTAAAGTTTGAGCCTCTCAAGTGAATTAGCTCAATTCTAGGTATATCTGCCACTGCAGGAACTTAAGTTAAAACTTTTCCCATATTCATAGATTAGTTACCACCTCTCTATCCACTTTCCATTTTACAAAAGATATTTACACTTAAATATATCATTTGCTGTTGTATCCTTGCTCTCTTTATCCTTGAAGGTTATTGCCAATATTGTTGTTATTTTGATGTCATTTTAGCAAATTTAAGATAGAAAGGAAATAAATTTATATGACCATTTAATCATTTTTAAAACTTTTTTTGGTCTACAGCCGTGAAACCCTGAACATGCCCGATTTTGTCTGATCTCAGAAGCTAAGCAGGGTCAGGCCTGGTTAGTACTTAGATGGGAGACCACCTAGGAAGATCAGGTGCTGTAGGCAAGAAAAAATAAAAATAAAAAAACTTTTTTGGTGACATAATTTAAAAATTATAGAAAAGTTATAAGACTAGTACAAAGAAATTCTCTATACCCTTTACCCACATTAGCCAATTATTATTTCGTCACATTTGCCTTCTTTCTCCCTATATATTTGTTTTCTCAACTACTTGAGAATAAATTGCTCATATTATATTCCTTTACCACCAAATATTTTAGTTTATATTTCCTAAGAATAAGAACATTTTCTTAGATAACAACTCACAGTATAAGTATCAAACTCAGCAAATTTTAACACCAATACTGTTATCTAATTAGCTATAGTCTATATTCCAATTTTGCCAATTGTCCCATTAATGTCCTTTACAGCAAAATTTTTCCTTTCAGGATCCAATTAAGGATCAAGCATTGCATTTAGTTGGCATGCCTCTTTAGTCTCCTTTAATCTGGAACAACAACTTTGCCTTCCTTTGTTTTATGACATAGACTTTAAAAAAAAAAAAAGTATAGGCAAGACATTGTGTAGAATTTTCCTTAATTTGATTTGTCTGATGTTTCTCATGATTAGATTAGGTTTGAATATTTTTGCTAGGAATAAGCGATATTATGTCTTAAGTACATCTAATTGGAGGCTCATGATGACATGTTGTCACATTATTGATGATGTTAACTTTGATTGTTTGATTAAGGTGGTGTTTGTCAGTCTTTTCCACTGTCAAGTTACTGTTTTTGTTTTGTAATTAGTAATAATTTCCAGGAACATACTTTGAAAAATGTAAGTACCTTATTTTTCATCAAACTTACACCTACTAGTTTTAGCATCTATTGAAGGGTCTGTGTGAATCAATTATTTCTGTGATAGTTGCAAAATGATAATTTTCTAACTCAGATCCATTTTAACTCAAGTTTACAGTAAGTGTTTAAATTTTATTGAGTTTTTCAATGTAAATATAAATGGACAAATCCTAACAGGTCAGATTCAAGAAAATATTAAAGACAGTCATCTACCATCAAGTAGATTTATTCCAAGAATACAATGATGACTTAATATTAGGAAATATATTAACATAATACAACACATATATATGTCAAATTAAAAAGATATACACAACTATCTCACTAGAAATTAAAAAAGCATGTGATATTTTTTAAAATGCTTTGTAAAATAAAAGGATATTCCACAGTGTAATAAAGACCTCCCACCTCATATCATACACAAAAATAAATTCCAGATGGATCAAAAAGCTAAATATACATAACAAAACTATAGAAACATTAGAGGAAAATATAGAATATTTTGACAGAGTGGTTTTGAAAAACTCCCCATAGAACATAAAGCCCAGAAGCCTAATAGAAGACTGACAATTTTCACTAAGTAAAAAATTATAAATTATGTATCAGAAGACATAATAAAGTTAAAAGGCAAGATACTGAGAGAAAACATTTGTCATATATACATATGTGCATATTTAAACACATATTCATATCTATAATTCACATACATAATCAAAATATATGAAAAGCTCCTAAGTAAGACATCAGTCCAGGCTCCCTCTTTCATCTAACATCAGATGTTTATTTTTGGGGAACTGATTGTGCCAGGCACTGTGTTAGGCACTGGAAATACAACAGTAACTAACAGAAAATAAGTAAATAAACAAGATAGTCACAGATTATAACAAGTGCTGGGAAGGAAATAAGAGGCAAAATAACAAATCAGAAATTATAAATTGCTGGCCAGAGGGCCAGACTCAGCCTGCAGGGTGTTTTGTTTTTTTTTTTAATTTGGACCAACATTTAAAAATCAGGAGATATTATGTAAAACCCACATTTCTGATTTTTCTTCAAAAATTAGAACAGGCAATACTGGCCCAAAATTCCCACATGACCACAAACAGCCAGAGCAAAGCAGCAGCTGCCTCTTTAGATGGGACGGGTTTTTTACTCAGTTTGCTTAACTCATAAACATTATCTGCCTGACTGTTACAGGGAAATGAGTTTGCAAATGACCATGATGAAGTGTAACTTGTGAAGGCCCACTTTTGAAAAAATAATAAAGGAGGTAATATTTGAGCAACACTGAAAAATGAGAACAAGCCAGCCATGTGTAGAGCTGAGACTAGAGCTTCACCTCCATAGGAGCAAATTTCAAATTCTAGAAGCAGTGCAAGGCCAAAACTATAGCAAAGCACCTCCACCTCCCTCTTTGATCACAAACTGCTTTCATGGATCCCAGCCAGAAGCCTCTAACTCATTTCCTTCTTGACATGCCATTTTATTGTGCACACCTGAAATACCTTTTCACTCTGCCCATCATCCATGACCTCATAACAAAAAGAACCTTAGAACAATATTTCTGATCCTATTACCTTTTCCCTAAAGACATTCAGGCAGCTTGGCTACCATTTGCCAAGTTTGATTTCAACCATGTAATTCAGACTTCCACCTGAAAAATTCCATTCACTAGGAATGAGGAACTGGTTTGGGAAGTTCACAAGGAGAGCAGGGAGATGATGAATAAAAGACAGGATTCTATTTGGCTCCTAGCAAGCCCATATCCACCCTGTTTTTACCCCAGTCTTTCTAATCTCAATTTCTACATTCATAAATTCAAGGAACCCACAGTTCCTGACTGTACTCACCCTTAGTTCCACAACCCAAGTGGTCTTACAAGACTCTAATTTGTAATCCATGCTTGTCTTCAGAATGATTCTCTGGCTCCACTCTCTTTCTGGCTGATTTCACCTTGTTAAAACATTCACTCAAGTGGTTTGACCCTTTTCTGTCCACCGACGCTAGTTCTTCATCCTGTTCATGCTCAAATCAACCACACTCTTAACGGGCTCCTCAGCTTTAACAACAACCATAAAATGAACCTGTTAATATTAACACCTTTTATTCTTAACACTCTTACTATAATGATATTTTTAAGTCAATCACAATTTTTCTTTGAAGAAAGATAGGTTTTTTTCCTTCTAGTAGGTGTGAGTGTATTAACATTCGACTCAAAAAAGCCTACTCAAGCTTTCCTTATTATAGTAGTAATGAAAACTCAGAGGTGAGTCAATACATGTTATCAAATATGGTGCCAGTCCCTGCCTCCTTCCTTTTTATTCCCCCTGTTCAAGAACCAAAATAGAAAAGCCAAAGAAGAAAATGGAGTGTGGGGAGCATACTTTGGTCTATCCTTAATTTCAGAAACTCGGTTTTATCAAGTACCCAAAGTTGTTCAGATTCAGGGGCTAACTCATACTAAGCAAATTCAGAGTGCCTCAGTTTTCTCACCTGTAAATGGAGATAACAGTGCCTTTCTTATAGATTCGTTGTAGAAATTAAATAATGTACATAATACATATAAGACCTAGCAGATAAAACTATACAACAGATGATTGGAGGAAAAGTTATGAACCATGATATGTAAGTTACTATTTACATATGGAATATATACCTTTGCTATGACTGGAATATCTTTGTCCACTTCTCAAGACACACTTGCCAGGATAAACCTAGAAAGCAATATTTTTAACCATAAGATTCCTTGAAAACCAAAAGATGCTGACTGGCTTTAAAGGATATTTCACCCAGGCCCTGAAAGAGCCTGGTGACTACAGCTGCCCACAGAAGAGTACCCCTGACCAATTACTAGAACTCTCATGTCCACCAATCAGTAGATTCCTGCCCTTCCCAGACTCACCCTTCCTGACCCTAATATGGGTTGCCCCTGCAGGTTCAGCCTGGCTTCCAGTTTGTTCACCTTATGCCCTAGTCTCTTAAATACTTAAGCTTTTGTTCTCTGTCCTGCCCAGGGGAACATGGCCCTATGTCTGTCCTTTCCTTAGCTGAATCTCACCACCTGCTTTGAACTCTGCTGTCCTACCTACTCTTAGCTTCTTACCTGGACACTTCTCTTGGCCCAGGAATGTTTTGGTCTTGATTTCAGACAAATTTCTTCTTATCTGGCCCTTTCCTGAGACAACTCCTTTGCCTTGTTATATAAAAACACTAGGTCAAGCTATAACTCATTATAACACAAATCTACAGTCAAGACATTGCTCACTGATAGGAGTTTCAGGGGCAAATGATGGGGGTGGGTGGAAGGAGAGATTATGTTTTTTCTTATCTTGTGACAAATGACTTCTCCCTGCCAGACTCTCCAGCAAGTGCCCTCTAGCCACAGACATAAAGACCTCCAAGCTCTGCACATTCAAAGGGATTCACTCTATCTTCCTCCACTGCTGCCTTTATTATTCCTCTTCTCAGAGGAATTCACTAGCTAGTCTTCAGAGTTGCTCTTAATTCCTGTTCCAAATGAATCTCTTCAAAGAAAAATTCTGAAGTCTTTGAGAAAACTGAACACATCTTACTTGCATTATCATTTTCTGGACCCTGTCATAGGATATAATAGGTGATTTTCCCCACCCTGGCTGGAATGTCCTCTGCTCCAGTCTCCTAGGTCTCCTGGTCTCTCGCAGCTGCCTGTTAGAAACAGCGGGGATGCCATTCTTAGACTCCAGCAGAGGGCACTGTCGTTCTGGCTTTTCAAACCCCAGCAGGAATTCAGCCACGAATGAATTGGCCCAAGCCTCTGAGCCCCTCTGCCTTTCCAAATGGATAGACCTGTAGTTATAGAAATGTATCTTAGAAACAACCCATACATCTTATAGGTGCTGCAGACCACCATCTCTTATCCTGAAACTAGAGGGGAGAAGGTACTCAAGCTACTCATAGCTATGATCTGCCAAAGCCTAGGGAGTAGGCACCTCCAAGGTGAGTGACTATACTGCAGACAGGTCTCTTTCCCCACAGGGGCTTAGCCTTTCCCCACTGGGACTGGTCCAGTCCACTGCAGAGTGGTCACCAGATTCCAGTCCTCTCTGCTCCCCTGATGCTAGCCACAGGAAATGATAGTCCACATTTCAGTAGAGCTCAGGGAGACAGGGTACTGTCTCTGGATTAGAGTAATGATATGTCCCCCACCCAACTCAGGTCGGCTCTAGGGTGAGCAGACACCCTTGACAGGACCCCCACTGAGCTGTACACAAGGGAGCCCATCAAGAGGCTACTTCTATGAGTCCATGTTTTCTCTTAGTCCTTGGTCTTCCCTGGATGTTCCAGTTAGATTATTTCAAGAGCTAGTTTGGTGTGGTGGTCAAGAGCATCAGCCAAACAGCTTGGGTTAAACTCATGTCTCTGCCATATGCTAATTATGTGACCTTAGGAAAGTTACTAAACTTCTCTAGGCCTCTGTTTCCCCATTTGTAAAACAAGATAATAGTACCTACCTTTTCTAGTTGTGCCGGCCATGCACATTCATTAAGTATTAGCTCTTTTTATTATTGTCTCTAGAAGATCCACGTAGTCCATTTTACGTCAGCAGTCTGCAACCTCTTATCTCATCCCCATCTATTTCCCCTGTGTTCGGGATCCTGAACAAGTGCACCACTTTGAGGAAGATATTTTTGGACATGGAAGCAAAGGAACTCCCATACATCTGATATGTGCCCTGAGGATTGGTCTGGTCCCCTGGACTCAAGCTCCTGTCCACTTCCTCCCAAAGCACTGGGAGTTTCCTTGTATTAGAGAAGACAAATGCACATCAGCCAATTTCAATCCATCTTAATGCCCTAGCCAACTTCAAGGGATTAATGTCCAGCGTTGGATATCACCTGCTGGATTAGAGTCATTTCTTATGTATGATACCATAACATTTCTCTCAAGCTGATCTTGTATGATTTTCTAGTTAAAGCAGTATTACTCTGCAAGCAGAGACACCAAGTTTCAAGACAACTGTAAGTAATGTGCATTAGGTATTATTACCACTCCATATTAAGCATTTAGAACAGACAGCCAAGTATTCTAACCTGGAAGTCAGAATTCTGGGAGCCACTGAAGCACACACATTCTGAAAATTCTTCAACCTGAAAATATTGTGGCCTATCAGCCCCAGCAAAGTAGTGGATAAATAAGACTTTGTGATGACCACAGTCGCCCTGGGAAGCCTTTAACATTGAGAAATCTGCAACATTAATTTGGATAAGTGAAAGAGCCACCCAAGTACTTCTGCACCACCCCAGATATCTTCCATGGTCTATCCAAAGCATTAAATGTAATTATAGCAATTTCCAATTTATGGCCCAATTCTAGAAGAAGCTGTCCAGGGCTCTTCATAGCTATATACCTCTCAAAACCATATGGAACATGGTATTAACTGCTATACCATGCAGTATACCTCTGTTACACCATCTACCAACAAAATGATGGATTCTACTACTTTGCCACAGTGGTATTTGCTTACAAGGAGCTCACTGCATTCCTCCACCCCAAACATGCCCTTTCACAGAGGCTGTGGCATGACTCTTACGCCTCACCAGCCTTGCCCAGGTGGCTTTCAAACCTGGTTGCTTAGGGAAGCTACGGTTACCAAAAATACCTTCCAGCTTGCCAAAAACTGATGTGAAGAGCATACCAACTGGTGCTTGGTTCATGAGGAAGGTGTCCAAGTGATACTGTCCAGCACACCTCCAAGCACACAGTAACCATCCATATGGGAACCTGGAAACCTGGAAACCTACTACTTGGAAACTGAGATAATAGAAAAGATCATCTGGCTGTACCCTTAAGGACAATCAGTCTGAAGCCTTAGGGCCAGATAAAGAGCTCCCACTGTCACCTGTAATTAACCAATAATTAACTCACAGTCCAGATCCCATTGTCCACTAGAAATGTGCTCCTGCTCTTTCTCTTCAGCCTGCATCTACTTGGCCATGAACATCCCGCCATCCACTACTTGTCCCAAATCAAATGACCAAACTCAAATGACACTGCTTCTGGAAACTAGATCTTCTCATTGCTGTAACCTGTGATGAAGTACAGATCAGTCCCCTGGTTCAGTCCAGGCCTCTAGAACTCTGTACTCCGCCCCCGACTCCAAATCCTCAACTGTCTGTAGAAGGAGGAGATTCAAACAGTGCCCCCACTCTAGTGATGTCATCTCAGAGAATATTAAAGATTTCTGTTGGAGTGAAAAAGGGAGGGAGGAGGGACAGAGATGATAAATGAGTGGGGCCACACCAGGAAGAAAGAGAAAAGCAGGAGCCTTGGAAGAACTCCAGAAGAAAAGTGGCAACCTCACTCTCTACCAGAGGTGAGACAGTGATCTCAACAAACAATTTCCAGAAGGAATAGCCAACTTTCATCCAGTTCCTGAATGCTCAGGATTCAAAGGTGCAAGCCAAATCCTATTTAAGCAGAACATGAATTTATTGAAAGAATATTGGTGGGATTACATCAAACTAAAAAGCTTCTGCATAGCAAATGAAACAAAATGAAAAACCCTACAGATGGGAGAAAATATTTGCAAACCACATATTTGATAAAGGTTTGATATTCACAATATATAAGAAACTCTCATATCACAATAGCAAAAAGAAAGAAAATCTGATTT
Source organism: Pteropus medius (assembly GCF_902729225.1). Taxonomy (NCBI): domain Eukaryota; kingdom Metazoa; phylum Chordata; class Mammalia; order Chiroptera; family Pteropodidae; genus Pteropus; species Pteropus medius. Next base: position 1,539,443 of record NW_024349519.1, on the reverse strand, counting down.
AAAAATAGGCAAAGGAACTGAAAAGACATTTCTCCAAAAAAGGCACACAAGCTCTTTCTCAGGGCACCTCATAGGTGGTTAGCTGTCTCAAGATGAAACTGAACATCTCTTCCCCAGCCACTGGCTGCCAGAAACTCATTGAAGTGGATGATGAACGCAAACTTCATACCTTTTAGGAGAAGCATATGGCCACAGAAATTGCTGCTGACACTCGGTGAAGAATGGAAAGGTTTTGCAGTTTGAATCAGTGGTGGGAATGACAAAGGAGGTTTCTCCATGAAGCAAGGTGTCTTGACCCATGGCTGTGTCCTGCAACTCCCAATTTATGGCCCAACAGTAAGGGGTATTCCTGTTATAGACCAAGGAGGACTAGAGAAAGAAAGGGCAAATCTGTTTGAGGTTGCATTGTGGATGCCAATATGAATGTTCTCAACTTGGTCACTGTAAAAAAAGGGAAGAAAGATATTCCTGGTCTCACTGATACTACTGTGCCATGTCACCTAGGGCCCAAAAGAGCTAGCAGAATGTGCAAACTTTGATCTCTCTAAGAAAGATGTCTGCCAATATGTTGTGAGAAAGCCTCCCAAAGACAGTAGGAAACCTAGGGCCAAAGCATCCAAGATTCAGTGTCTTTTTACTCCACATGCCCTGCAACACAAACCTCAGTGTAGTGCTCTGAAGAGACAGCAGACTAAGGAAAATAAGAAAAAAGCCACAGAATATGTTAAATTTTTGGCCAAAAGAATGAAAGAGGCCAAAGAAAAACTCCAGGAGCAGATTGCCAAAAGAGGTAGGCTATCCTCTCTGAGAGCTTCTACCTCTAAGTCTGAGTCCAGTTAAAAATGAGATTTTTATAAGAGTAACAAATAAGATCAGACATTTAAAAAAAAAAGAAAAAGATACACAATGGCCAACAGGCCTATGAAGAGATGCTCAACTAATCATCAAGGAAATGCAAATTAAAACCACAGTGAGATACCACTTCACACATGTTAAAGTGGCTATTATCAAAGAAAATAAAAGATAACTTGTGTTGGTGAAAATGTGGAGGAAAAGGGAACTCTTGTACACTGTTGGTGGGAATGTAAATTGGGGCAGCCACTATGGAAAACAGTATGGAAGTTCCTTCAAAAATGAAAAAAAAAAAACGAAAAACTACCATATGATTCAGCAATTCCATTTCTGGGTATATACCCAAAAGAACTGAAATCAGGATCTTAAATTGATATCTGCACTCCCATGTTCATTGCAGCATTATTCACAACAGCCAAGATATGGAAGCAACATAAATACCTATAATGCATGAATGGATAAAGGAAATGTGGTATATGTATACAGAGGAATATTAGCCTTAAAAAAAAAAAGGAAATCCTGTCATTTGCAACAACATGGATGAAACTGGAAGACATTATGCTAAGTGAAATAAGCCAGGCACAGAACAAATAATACATGATACCACTTATATGAGGAATCTAAAATAATCAAACTCATAGTAGCAAAGAATAAAATGGTGGTTGCCAGACGCTGGGGGAGGAGGAACTGGGGAGGTAGTAGTCAAAGGGTACAAGTTTCAGTTACATAAGATGAGTAGGTCCTGGAGATCAACTGTACAGCATAGAGCCTATAGTTAATACTGCATTATATACTAACATTTTGCTAAGAGGTTAAATCTTATGTTGAATGTTCTTATCAAAAAATAATAAAAAATGAAGGTGGGAGGAAATCTTTGGAAGGGATGAATATGTTTATGGAATAGATTGTAGTGCTGGTTTCACAGGTGTGTACTCATCTCCAAACTCATTAAATTATATATATTAAATATGTAAAACTTGTTATATGTCAATTTTACAACAGTTTTTTAAAATATAGGGAAGCACGGGAAAGCTGTAGAGGAAACAGAACCAAGCTTGGTGGATAGTAACCAGAAATGATGTTCAAAATCATGCCGCAGACCTGGTTAGACATAGAAACTACAGTATTGAATGCCATGGTAGGCACTGCTGGCACCAAGGATGCTGGGCCCTGGATACTGCTGCTAGAGACAAGTGCAGCTTCACTGCTACAACTTCCCATCAACAGAAAAAGACTTTACATGTCCCTGCTTTTTTGCAACCTCATCTTTGATTCAAAAGCTGGAACAGATATATTTGATTGGCCTAGCCAAAACTCTTTGCCCATGTCTTAGCTGCGAGAGAGACCGAGTATCTTAATCTGTTCAGGCTGCTATAACAAAATACCATAGACTGTGTGGCTTATAAACAACAGAAATTTATTTCTCACAGTTCTGGAGGCTGAAGTCCAAGAGCAGGGTGCCAGCATGGACGGGTGAGGGCCCTCTTCCAGGTCAAAGGCTTCTCTTTGTGTCCTCATATGGCGGAAGGGGCAAGGGAGCTCTCTCAGGCCTCTTTTATAAGGGCACTCATGCCATTCATGGGGGCTCTGCTCTCATGACCTAATCACCTCCCAAAGGCCCCACCTCCAAATACCATCACTTTGGGCATTAAGTTTTCAACATATAAATTTTGGGGAAGACACAAACATTCAGACCACGCCACTGGGTAAGGAAGATCTGGTCTTTTCAGCCTAGTGATATATATATAGGTTTTGCCTCAGAGGGGATTCCCAAACCCTCAAAAGAACATTAGGTCTACATTATACTAATCTGCCCTACCCACCCTACCCTACCCTACCCTACTCTGCTCTACATTAGCCACATCCCCTGTCCCTCTCCACTTTACCAGCACTAATCAGCCTCTAAATCAATAGCAAGCTCTGAGACCTCACTAATGTTTCTAACACTTGCTATCCTGCTGTCTGAAATGTTCTTGATGCTACCATGTCCCACTAACAACTTCTTATCCTCCAAGACTTAGCTTAAACATAACTTCCACCTATTAACCAATTTCACCAATTAAAGCTATTTCACCAATTAAAGCTCTGCAAATATGCAAATCTTAGGAAAGGAGTGTCCATCCAGATAAGGTGCCCTTTTCACCAGCACTAATCCTAAGTATCTGTCAAGATCTTGATTCCAGCAGGAAGCCACTCAAAACCAGGGTCGGGGAAGAGAAAGAGTTGTGAAGGAGGTCTCATGATCCCTGGTTTCTCCCTTCCACCCCTGTCACAGGCACTATGATTTGACTCCTAGGATCCCAAGATTCGCTAATCAGATGTGTGAGTGGCTAGGAGAGATCCCTGCTATGTGCCTGGTTGGCATGGAGACTAGAAACTCCACTCAGAGAATCAAACAGTCCCATTCATCAAGTACTCAGCAAGTCTGCTCTTATTTCAGACCAGAAGGAACTGTTGCCCACTAGACTTCCTCCGATTACCTCAGAAGATGAGAATTATTCTGTGCACCAGAATAGCCATACGAGGTACCATGAAGCTGTACAAAAGGTCTTGTTAAAGACATGTAAGTATCTTGGAGTGGGCACCATGCTAGGGGCAGAGTAGATATATCTGAGTTCCTAAAGAATGTCTGAGATGAGCTAGGGCATGGTTATAGGGCTGGAGGGAAAAAAAAGTCAAGAAGAGAGATTGAGAAGACCAGGGAGAAAGTAGACCTGAATGGTGGAATGAGCAAGATAAAGTAAAAATTGAATCAGACTTGGAAGCAGAAGATCCAGGTTTGAGTCCCAATTCTCCCTCGTTTAAATGTCTCACCTTGAGTAGTCACTTATCCTTTATTAACTTCCCTCCTCATTCATTAGAAAACAAAACAAGAAACAGAAAATGCCTACTCTATCAATCTTACAGAATTGCTGTGAGAATCAAACCAAAAACAAGAGTTTACGAAAGTATCTGTATTATTATATGCTATGCTGTAAGGAGTGGTAGACTGAGCACTAGCTTTGGAATTTGAACTGAGTTTAAACTCCAAACAAGTTGTGACCTTGGACAGGTTCCTTTAACCACTTAACCTCTCCAAACCATCTGAAAATGGGAATACTCTAGCATTGTGTGAAGGTTAAAGAAAATGTACATTTTAAAAGCATCTAGTGCAAACCACTGATACACACAATAGCTTGTAGGAATTTCCAGGGCATTATGCTATGTAAAGAAAGTCAGTCTCAAAACGGTCGCATACTGTATGATGCCATTTATATAACATTCTTAAAATGACATAATTATAGAAATGAAGATTAATTACCAAGGGCAGGTTGGGGGCGGAAGGTGTGGCTGGCTATAAAGGGCAACTCCAGGATCTCATAGTGATGGAACTTCTATATCAATGTTAATATCATAGTTGTAATGGTACTATAGTTTTGCAAGATGTTACTGTTGGGGGAAATGGATGAAAAGTACACAGGTTCTCTGTGTATCTTTTCTTACAACTGTTTGTGAATCTATAATTATCTCAAAATGAAAGTTCAATTTAAAAAACTAAAATGCTTTCAGAAATTTTAAAAAAAGACATATGTATGAAGTATCTAAGAGTTATTTCTATTAGCAAGACTTTTAAAAAGCTTATTATCAATAATAGGAAAACAACTAAGTCAAAATGTAATGTCTACTCAATGGTATATTAGGGATTTTTTTTTTTTTTACAATAATGATTATAAAGACTATAAACCAGAATATGAGGCTATAATTCTAAGTTTTAAAAATATACAAATTTTACATACTGGTATGATTCGATTTATCCAAATAGATAGTGAAAATACAAAAAAAAAATCTAAATAGGTCTGACATTATTTCAAATTTTGAAGAACACCTAATATAACATCTAGAACATGATGGGCACTTGATAAATGATATCATTAGCAGTAGGTAAACATGAGGTGGTATCATTGCTAAGTTTCAGAGAAGTACCTGGAATGAACACAGGAAAGAGTTACTTCAGAGAAGAGGGAAGGGAATGAAGATGATTAAGCCTAGAAAAAAAAAATAAACCCGTGGACCCATCTTGCACATTTCCCCAGTAGGTTATCCACTTGTTTTTCCTCTATCTTAGCACGCAAGGAAAGCTCTCATAGAGATGGGCTTAGTAGCAGCAGGAAGAACGAAGACTGATTCAACTGACCATGAAGGGTGTGAAATGCTGGAATCCGGAAGTAAAGCTGGGTGTGGTGACCAAATTCCCAGGACTTCTCAGCACCTGGTCAGGCGTAGTTGCTAGGCTAGGCTTGGCTTGTGCTGCCCTGAGGCAGAAAAGGGAGCAGAGAAAAAGAAATTGGATAACCTGCCCTTCCCCAAACCATTTAGTCCCCAATCAGGTCTTCAGAGTCCCCTTGACTGATGCTCAGAACTTCAGCTTCTGGAGGTCCCACGATCCAGGAGTGCGCCCAGAGGAAACCATGCCATGGATCCGGGGCCCTCGCCACTGCCTCATCAAAAGCCCAATGACCAGGTTAGGCTGGGAGGAGTAAGGCGGGGAGACCACGGAGAATACTCCCTCCCCTCACTTAAATCCTTAGAAACTGTTGCATCTCCACTCAGGGAATAGAAGGGATTTGGGTCTTACCAGGGCAAGCTAAGCTGGCCCCAGAATCTGGGCAGTGGTGGCATTCAGAGTTAAAGATTTGTCTGTCTTATGTTTCGCCTTATGGATATGACTTCTGAGCAGGCATTAAGACAAGTGTCTATAGTATTCCTGTGGGAGTCTGGGGAATTTCTCCTCCCTTCATTGCTGCCTCCCTGCCCCTCCAGCCACCATCCATTGGCAGTAGCCCTACTTCATCACTACCACAGCCCATTCTGCTCTGAGGCAGTCCTGGGAGCTACATTTTAGGACACATGCAGACACACACAAACACCCACACACACACACACACACACTCACTCACTCACTCACTCACTCCAGCCTGGCCTGGCTGAATCAGAGACCCTTTCTTTTCCAGATTTATGGATCACTCTATTCTCAATGACAGAAACTTCAGTCTGTATTGAGCAGGATGTGTTTGCAAAAGGACAAGATGGACTGGAAGGAGGGCAAAGAAGGGAAAAGAGGAAGGTATCCTGGTTCTGATGGATGACTAATGGGAGGAGGGGATTGAGGAAGCAGAGTAAACAGATTGGACTAGAAGTCACTTGTGTGCACTGAAAGGAGAGGGATGGAAATAATCCCAAAGCCCACACTCCTATGAGATCAGGTATGTGAGAGATTCTCCCAGAAGCTAGAACATTATGGTGTTTGGTTTGGAAGGGACCAGCAGGGCACTAGAAAGACAACTACAGGGGTCCTGACCTCATATGCGGAAGGAGTCAGAGTAACAGATCTGGGTATACACCACTATTCCTCATGATGCTGAAGGGCCTGGAGTAGTCATGCTCTCTGAAGACACTGCAGCTTCTCCTTAGCAGGGAGAAAACCAGATCGCAGATGAGAGAGGCCCACCTCTCTTGGGCAGGAGGCCCACCTCTCTTGGGCAGGAGGGTGCAGATGAGAGAGGCTGCCTCCTACACCAGGCTCTGCCACTTCTCACTTAACCCCGCGCCCAGAACAGCTGCAGAGAACAAGGAGTTTTACAAAGAGTTTGATTTTATTGATATTTAAATATATTAAATATTTCACTGAAATACATGATACATCACCCTCCCCCCCACAGTGGTTACATTATAAAAACCAAAGTCCATGGACCTCCCATCCACTGACTCCCCCGCCAACTGGTGAAGAGGGGACAATGGTAGCCTGGAGGAAGGCCATGGCTGGCACTGTGGTAGGGGAGCCAAGGTATGGACAGGCCCTTCCCGCCTGGCAAGAAGCAGAGACAAATCACCCAAAACTGAGGTCTTCTCATCCTAGTCTCTTTGTATCCTCACCCATACCCCATGGCTCCAACCAGTCCCTTCCTATCCAAGGATATGGCTGCGGGGAGGAGAGCTGATTTCCTGTCTGGACCAACTAGTCTTTTCCCCTCCTCCTGCCTTGGCTAATGAAGTAAGTACCTGAGGGCCCATTTGATTGATGCATGAAGAGCCCCAAAGGCAGGCAGTTTGAGCCAGAAACCAGGCCTCTACTAGAGTCAGAAAGGGCATGAAGAAGGACAAGAGTATCACTTGCCCCTTCTACTTCCAAACTCAGCACTTCTGGGTCTCTCCTCAGCCTCTCTGATCGCCTCCAAGACGAAGCAGTCTTCAAGCAAAATTCAAGCTAATGCCTCTGGCTTAAATAGGTACAGGCAGAGAAACCAAGACACCAACTAATTCAGGCCAGAGGCAAGGAAGTTGCAAGAAAAAGATAAAAGGAAGGCAGGGGTAGGAAGGAAATCTAGCCTCCTAACCCCCCTGCCAACCCCTGTAGGCTTCACAGGGACTGGGGTGCCAGGAACATGCTAAACTCAGGCTGAAGGCTTGGGAAGGCCAAGTTTCAGGTTCCCCTGCCCCATCCTCTAGTACCAGTATCTGGGTCCTCAGAGGGATCCTGTGTTACCCCAGTCCCAAAGCATACCACATCCCAGGATACCAGCTGGGGAATCCTGGAAATTCCTGAGCCTCTGACCACCAAATCCCAGACAGTTCAGGCTTGGTCCCTGCCCCAGGCAGGAGGACAGTCATGCTGCACATGTGGCCCCCAAATGGCACTTAGGGATTTGGCACAAAAGGACACCTCTCCCCAGGGCCCCCCTCCTCTTGTTACTACACCCCACTCCACTCCTGTGCAACCTGAGCATCCCTCCCCATCCTTGAAATGAAATCCTGCCTTATTCCCAGAAGATAGAGGACCACGGGAGAGAGGCAGCCCAGAGTGGACAGCTGAGGAGCAGAAGCACAAGGACACACACGGCCCTGGAAAAGACATGCAAATGAAGACCAACATGCACGCACATTACACAGACACACAGGCCCTCCCCAGTGCCAGAGGTTTGGGAGGACAGGTTTGGGATCAGAGTTATCTTCCTCCATACCCTGGCCCTTTTCTAATTTGGCAACAGAAGGTGTAGAGATGCTATGTGCCCCCTTGCCAGCAGACAGCAAAAGAACACTGGGGCAGAGTGACCTGATCCTGCCCATTGGGGCCCTCAGATCAGAGTCTGGCCCCATCCCACTCCCTGGCCGGCCCGTTCTCTTTGGCACCTGCAGGTGAACTTCCAGCTCCTGATCTGACATCCCCACACAAAGGTTTGCTCTCTGGCTGGGCATTTTCACAGTACCAGTGAGGCCAGACGCCCCTTTCCCTGGAACTTTGCAGGAACTAGGGCTAAATCTGAGCTGTCAGAAGTCCCTTTGTTCCCCTTTGGGGACAGATCATGGGACTAGGATTTGGCAAATGGAAACATTCCCCTGAAATATGGACAGAACTAGGTCCCCAGGGCATATCCCTCCTATGCCCTGTGCCTAGGAGGGAGACCTGGCTAGGGTGGGGGATCCCCAGAACCATGCTGGGGATGCAGGCATAGCAAAGGCAAGCATGGAATAGGCACTCCTCATGCCTGCCAGTCTTTGTATGAAATACTCCCAGGAAAAGGGGAAAGGAAAAGCCTAGCCCTGAGCCTGTTGCCCAGACAGGGAAAGGGCAGGCATGGCAAGCTGCCATTTTCACCTCCCAGGCAGGAGGATTCCCACTGCCTCTGCTGCAGCTTCCTCCCCTGCTCCCAAAAGCTGGAGGAAAGGAGAGGGAACAGTCCTGCCCCAATATAAAAAGAAAGTCACTTGCAAATTCCTCTTGGCATCCCCTCATTCTCCAGCCTGAGGGCAGACGAGCATGGTCCAAGCACGGTCTGCTGGGGTGTTCCCTTTTGTGGTAAGCAGGGTCTGAAGGCTCAGTGTCCCCTGCCACAGCTCCACCCAGCGAGTACAGAGTCCACTCAAATGCCCACCTTGGTCCCTTCAGCTGAATTTGTAACTGCTAACTGCTGGGGCCCCCATTGAGGAAGTAGGTGGTCATCTCCCCCTTGCCCTTCACTTTGACCACTCCTCGACACTCCAGCTGGTAGCCCTTGGCAGCCAGAACCTGGTACAGGTCAGTGGTCACCTGGGGGGTAGGAGGGGAGATTGCTTAGCCTGGGATCCTTCCTGCTACATTTGCAGGGGCCCAGGGGTCCTCTCATCATGCTAGCTTCCCTCCCCCAATCCCCACCCCACCAACCACAGCACACTGCCACCCTACCCCTGTCCTAGCAACTGCAGAGAGAGACCTGCAGAAGCCCTCTGGGTCCATACCCCTCCCAGCCTCTGCTCACATTCCCCTCACCTGGATTCTGTCAGGGACCCCTGTGCTGTCCATACGGCTAGAGACATTCACTGTGTTCCCCCAGATGTCATACTGTGGCTTCCGAGCCCCAATGACACCTGCCACAACTGGGCCCATGTTCAGTCCTGTGGTGGGGAGAGCAGCAAGACACTGAGACAAGTGGCTGTTCCAGGGTCAGCCCAGGGAGTCATCCCACCTCCTGGAACCTTTAGAAGTGGCAAAGGGACAAGTGTCCTGGTTGTAGAGAATTAGAAATCTGGGCCTTTTAGCTGAGGGGCTCCCCTGAGTCAAGACAGCTATGCTGTAACTAATACGTCGCTAATCTACTGAATGCACACTCCGTGCCAACTACTCTGGTAAGTATTCCATTAGTATTTCATCCTCTCAACAGCCCTAAAAGTTGGGTATCATTATCCCCATTTACAGATAAGGCAAGTGAAGCTTAGAGAAGTTAGATGACTTGCTAAATAAGCCAGTAAGTGGAACATCCAGAATTCAAACCAGAGAGTCCTGACTCCAGAATCCATGCTATCACTCCCATCCTCAGTTCATCTGAGAAGAACTGCCTCTTATTAGACTGGCCATAGATAAGGGCACAGGTACTGGAGTTTACCTGAACCTGGTTTTGAATCCCAATTCAGCCACTTACTAGTTGTTATTAAATCTCTGTTCTGGGCGGCCAAGTTATTAAATCTCTCTGAGAGTCAGTCTCTTTATCTGTAAAAGGGGATAATAATGTGAGGATTAAAATGTGCTCACAAAAGTCTAAGACAGTGCCTAGCACATAGCTGGTTCTCAATAAGTGATCTCTGTCCTTCATACCAGACATGGGAGTAGGGAGAAAAGGAAATCCTACACGAGTCCTGTTGGGGAATCTGTGATGCCGTCTCGCCTGCTCCCTCAGCTTCCCCCAGAAACAGCCCTTGGAAAACCAGCCAGGCAGCAAGGTCCTCTCACCGATCTTCATCTGGAAATTGTTGAAGGAGTGCTCATTGATGTGCTTCATCTGCTCCATGAGCCGCATGGCATAGTCGGCAAGGGCAGTGATGTGGGAGCGGCCCACCTGATCATAGGTGCTGGCGTTCAGCCCAGAGGCAGCCATGTAGGTGCTACCAATCGTCTTGATCTTCTCCAGCTGCCGGAACCGCTCCTCACTGATGATCTAGACAGCACAGGGGGACCCAGCTGTCAAGGCAAAGAAGCCAAACCCAGCTCTGCCCCAGGGCTCATTCCTTGCCATGCCTTGGCCCACTCTCCCACTGCCCTGTCTCAACAGCTCCCCTCCTCTTAGTGAGCAAGACCCACTTCCAGCTGCTGCTCTCAGTGCAGGACCAAGGAGCCAGGGAAACAGGCCTCCTTCACCAGGCAGCCCTCAGAACCCAGGCCAGGTCTTGAGCATAAAGCTTCAGGTCAAAGGAATAGCCCACTTACAGAACCCAGAAGCGCAGGATATCAGGCATCAATTATTGCAATGCTCACTTTTTCGGAAACTTAGTCCCGTAGTAAAGAATCCACCCCTGACTCCACCCCACCCCACCCAGAACAGTGAGGGGCCCACTCCTGACCTGATCTTCAGGACACTTCCTCACATTTCGCTTCCATTTCCTCTATTCAGGGGACCATCTTGCTTACTTGGCCTCATGGGGCTCTGTTCACAGACTACTGCTTTCTTCTTCAATGACATCTATCTACCTGGTACCTATCCTGTTCCAGATCTTCTTGTCTTCCTTTGCTCCCCAAGAATGACGACCCTGTCCCACTGGGACTCACTTCTTTCTTTCTTCTAACGCCTTCATGAGTCCCCATCCTGCCTGCACTGTACCTACTCTTACCCCTGCCCCTGACATCTCTGGGTCTCATCAAATTTCCCTCCCTCCTCCCAGAACCACCCATGCCCTCCAATCCTGTCCTTCTCAGCCAAAGTTCTCCCCACTCTCTGCCAGCACCAGCTGACTGGACAAGTACCTCATCAAAATCAGCGATAATCTCGTTGAGCAGCCGCAGGCACTCCACACCCTCATTATTTGCCTCCAGCTCCACGTAGAACTCAGAGAAGTTGGCAATGGAGGCAAACATGACAGCCACACACTCACACGACTGATAGTAGAGCTCGTCATTCCGGCGCTCCCGGGCCAGGAAGTGGGCAGCTACATCCTTGGGCAGAATGTTATGCAACAGCCGCCGGTTGTATGCCTGGAGCTCCTCCATCTCCTCCTTCTCCCCTGTTGCCTGTGGACACCACACCCATCACCCACTGCCCAACATTCACAAGGGGTGGTTGCAGTGGCCAACGCCGGGAGATGGGCATCAGAGGGAACCACGTAGAAGAAAGTCATGGACAGATGAGGCCTAAAGAATAGGCAAAGGGTGACGGGGAAAGGGACAGGGGATGGACACAGAGAAAGCATGGAGCCAGGGTGGGCTTGGGGAGCCTGAGCCCTGGCCAACTAACAAAATGCATTTCTAGCTTGGCCCAGACTCTGTCCTCAAAATCCTCCCCCTCCCTTGCCCACCCAGTCACCTGCAGTTTCCAGAGGAAGTCCAGGCGGGCAGTCGATTCCACCTGCTGAGCATGCAGATACAGGGCCAGGGCAAACACCAGCAGAATCACGGGGGTCATATATTTGAGTGCCACCCTCCCTGCAGCTGGGCTGAAGGTAAGCAGAAGCATGCTCAGTGTCTGAAGGAGGCATCTGGCTGCCCTACCTTTCACTGCCTCAGAGCCCTCACTCACCAGTCCAGCCCATCAAAAGTCTCATTAGAAGAAGCCCTGGCAGGAAGACACAAGAGACAAAGTTATCGGTTCATCCCGGGTTGCTGAGTCGGGGGATGGAAGGGGTGACAGAAGCTGCACTTACTGAGCACATACCATAAATCAGATATTGGGCTAGGGCTTTTGCTTATATTAACTCATTAAAAGCAGAGGTGCCACTCTTGGCTCCTCTACTTACCAGCTATGTGACCTGGAACAAGTTGCTTAACTCTTTTAAGCCTCAATTCCCTCATCAATAAAAGAGGGATCAGATCTAAATCATGCACGTAAAAAGGCTTAGCACAGTGCCTGGGCATGTGGTAAGCCTTCAACAAATATTAGCTACCATCATCTTTACAACTATCTTGTCATATAGGTGGCATTATCATTTTAGAAATGAGGAAATTGAGGCTCAGAGAAAACTCACCTGTTCAAAGTCACACAGTTAATGAGTGCCAAAGCCGGGATTCAGACCCAGGGGACTCCAGAGGCTTTTTCAGCTTCACTAAGCTATGGCCACATATCACAAGGGATGGGGTTTTATAACAGAAGAGCCAGTGCAGTGTCGCAGGCAAAGCCCTCAAGTAGGAGTCAGAGGTTTTGGTTCCTAGCCAGGGCTCTGCCACCAAGCAGCTGTGTGAAACTACAAGAGTGGATATGAAAGTACCACATGAATTCAAGATGGATTTTTTTTTTTTTTTTTAATATCTAGCCTAAAGACACAGGGATTTCCAAGGACTGGGGTTTTCTTTAGGTGACCGTTTGGCATCATATGCTGAGAGCTCCCCCACTGCCTCCTTTCCCCCCATGTGAGGGGTGAGTGGTGACATTACAAGAGCATAAGGGGCCTGGACACTAGAGAGGCTCACAGTGACCCAGCAGGGTCAGGGAGGCTTCTAGGGGACAAAAGGGCCTGACGACAAACTCACAAGCCATGGACACCAAGCAGTAGGTCATAGTTGTCAAAGATGGTGGCTGGGGGGCCCAGGAGAAGCAGCACCAAATAGATGAGCCCCAAGACAAAGATCATGGCCAACTTTCCGATGCTACTGATGTGCAGGAAGACAGAGCTGGCCAACAGACTCAGCAGCATGTTCCCGACGAAGTACTAGAGGCAATGGCAAAGTGGTGTTGGTGAAGGCAGAGGCCAAGGCACCCCAATGCAGAGAGAGCCCTATACTCCCCTGCCTGACCAAAACTCCCCTTCAACAACCTCACACCCAAACCACCTTCACCCTCCACAGCCAGCCCCTACAGCACACCAGGACCCTTGGCTGCTCCTAGAGTTGGCGACTCTGGTGAGATCCTGGTGAGGTCCCCAGTGCCCATCACCAGGCCTGGCACAGAGGGGTCAATAACTGGTGTTGATCAGGATGCCCCCCCACCCCGCCTGAGCACTGCTTGGACACCTCGGGGAAGCTGCAGGTGGGTACGGTGCCCTCACACAGGGGAGCATCCAGGCCCAGAGAGTAATTGAGCTGCTGCAGGTGGCAGACAGTGATGTCAGCAGGTGTTAAATTCAGCATCCTGGCTGCGCAGGTCCGTATGGAGGTGTGGTTACAGGTGAACTGCAAAAGTAGGGGGAGGCATATCAGAGTAACCAAGGAGGGCAGGGGTTATGAGGACCATGCCCAGGTACTTTATACCCCAGAGGCCCAAGTTCTCAATAAGGGATGACAAGACGTGGGAGAACAGGCTTCAAGAGCAGGAAATGTGCCTTATTCCTCTGTAGTCCAGTGCCCAGAGCAGTGCCTGGGCACAGGAGGGGTGGACCCTTACCATGTTAGCAATGGCGGAGGTAAACACAAGCAGGACTGAAAAGATGCCAACAGCGGTGCTGTGTGCCCGAGAGCGCACAATGCTACGTGATAGATGTTGCAGGCCCTTAGGGAACAGCTGTGGGTAGCAAGAGATGAGAGTCAGAGGCTGTATCAACCAGGGGTAAGGCCACCCACGGCGCAATAAGAGAGGCACAGCCTTCTTCTCCCTCTCCCCATGTGACCACCCCTGGCCCAGCCCGCCCTCCAGCACCAGCCCTGGAAAGCCCCCTACACACGGAGCCACAGGAGTACACGGCACAGGTCAGCATGGTGATCAACAGCAGCAGAAAGATCCCGGTATAGATTCCAAGCATCAGTGTTGAGCTGGGGCAGAAGAGGGCCCAGGAAATCGTTAACTCTGGAAGATCTAGGTGTCCCTATCCCACTCCCCAGGACGGGTAGGGTGCAAGCTGCAGGGATGGTGGGCTCATGGGTGTTTAGGAAGGTTCTGGGAAGTGCTGAAGGGAAGGGAGGCTGAGTGAGGAAGGGCAGGGCTCTCACTGTGGGAAGACGAGGAGCTGGATGAAGCAGATGAAGCAGAAGACCAACAGGGCACAGGCCACGTAGGCTCCGAAGCGGGGATCCACCTTCCTTGAGTACTGAGGGAAAGGAGGCTGAGCTGGTGCTGGGCTCTGCCCTTGGGGAGGCAGCACACTACCAGAGGCCTCAAGGGGGAGAGGCAGTTGGCCCAATTGATAGGAATCACCCCTGCACTCTGTGGTCACCTTCCCATTCCCCAGAAACCTCTTCCTGTTCTCTTACCTGTGCTCAGATTTCCCTGCCTGGACCTCCCTTCCTCCCCCAACCCTCATTTGTCTGCCCTGGCATCCCCCAAACCTTCTTTTCAAGATCCTCTCTCTGAAAGGTGAGTAGGAACCGGCGCACATGGTCCTTGCGCAGCTGATCAATGCTGCGGGCATCGATGGCACGGCCCAGGAACTCGTCTACTTCATCCTCAGGGTTCAGGGCATCTTGGGCACCCCGGCTGAGGGCAGGGGACATGGCTTCACCAGGTGCATGAGTATAGCCACGTGAGAGGCAATGAGAAGGGAAGGGCATGGGCAGCACGCAGAGGAGGGAGTATAAACAGGTATGTGGCACTTTGCTCCCAGACATGAAGTCCAGGGGAAATGGAACCTCTGCTCCCCACAACCCTGTCCCAGATGCAGTTGCCTTCCCTCCTCCTCCTCCTGCCTCAGTAGCCGGACTTACTTGTCTTTGCTGGAATCATCAATGCCCTGGAGAAAGAGACAGAGTGTGCAGTGAGAAGAAGAAGGCCATCTGCCCTGCTTCCCCATCCCCAAAATTGTGCTGAGGGTTTCTCCCGTATACTCTGGGGGACTTGGGATCCTTGGAATGAAATCATCCCTTCAGTAACAAAAATCACACATGGAAATGGCAGCCACAAGGAAGGCAGACGAAGGCAGGGGACAGAGAGCCGGGGAGACAAAAAAGCGAGGCCCAGGTCCTCGTGCTGTGGGCCCTCACCATCTGGCGGAATGCCTTGGAGTCTTTGCTCCGGGAGAAAGCCCGGTCAGGCACCCAGCGTGGCATCAGCCCTTCCATGGAGTTGGCCCGCGTTCGCTGCAGCTTAGCCAGCATGGCTTTCTCCTCTTTCTGTGTGGGCAGCACGAGTACAGGCTTAGGAAAGGGGCCCAGAGAAGGCCTCTGCCTGCACCCCTCATTTGTCCTTTGCTCAGCCTGTCCCTCCCCCGACCCACTCTGGCCTGACCCGTTTCTGGCTGGCACCAAGGATCAGGAAGGTCTCAATGTGCTGCTCCTTGAGGTACGCGTTACGCTCACCGCCACGCCCCGGCTCCACCTCGTAGTCCCCGTTCAGGTACTGCAGCGTGGCCCGAGTAATGTGGATGCGGCTGTGCCAGGACAGGAGGGTGAGACCTGGGCTCTCGCACCTTGCGCCCATCCTCACCACCTGGACCCCACACTCACCCAGCCCGGCCCCCTGCCTCCATGTGGTTGGCCAGAGTCACGTCATTGGACCACACATCGAATTGCCACTTCCGCAGACCAAGGACACCGCAGTGCACACGTCCACTGTGGATGCCCACGCGCATGTTCACGTTCACACCTGTCACCTCACGCACCAGCCTAGGAGGAGGTGGCTCTGGCTTAGCTCCTGGCTCAGCTCCTGGCTCCATCTCCCCACACCCAGCCTAGAGCCCAGGCCTTCCACTCTCCTCTGAGCCAAGAGGGCAAGGACACACCCAGATGCAGGGCGCAGGAGGATAGCCTTGGCTGGACGTGAGCAGAAGGCTGCATGGGGCTCAAGGACAAATGTTCGAGAACTCTGTTCACCAGCAGGGCCCCAGCTGCATCTGTGGAACTGAGCTAGGAAAGGAGGAATCACTGCTGTCTCCAGGGGCCTGCTCGGCTGGCATTCTCTCTAGTCTTTATCCCCCTTACCCAGGGTCCCTTTATCTCCTCCCCACTGGCTGGAGTCTAAGGTACACAGGGGTCTTTATACAGGCTGAAGAAAGACCTATCCCCCTCCCCAGTGATGGATCTCAAAGGCAGAGATACTGGCTAAGACTGAGGGAAAACCCTGAGGACATATCAAAGGGTAGAAGCAGTCTGAGGCACCCTCAGTTCCAGAAAGCCTGGGAGGGGGTGCTGCTTACGAGATGGCCTCAATCATGTCCACCCCCATCTCCACACAGCAGTGGGCATGGTCTGCCCGGGCCTCCGGCAACCCTGACACACAGTAGTAACAGTCCCCTAAGATCTTGATCCTCAGGCAGTGATTTTCCTAAAGGGGAAAGTGTTAGGGGAGAGTCACCTTTACTCCCTTGCCCACCTGACCTGCCTGGCCCACCACCCTCACTGCAGACTCTGCCCCCACACCCCCAGGCTGCCACCAATGAGGCTAGGCTCTCACCACAATCGGCCCTGCCCCCGAGCCCCAGCACACTTACTGCAGCAAGCTTGTCAAACCGGGCAAAGAGCTCATTCAGGGTCATAACCAGCTCCTGTGCAGTGCACTGTGATGCCAGGCTGGTGAAACCTTCAATGTCTGCAAACAGGATGCTGTGGAGATGGCAGAAGATGGAAGAGCCACATGGCCCTCAAAGACCCCCCGATTCCCCAGCCCTCTCAGTATCCTCCCAGTCCACCCTACCTGACATTGTCATGCTTCTGGATGTAGATCTTGTGGAACATCATGTCTTCCTTCTTTGTGTTGATGTCTTCTTTCATCTCCATGGCAACGTGCTGGGGCAACACTGACAGCAGCAGGCGTTCCTAGACCAGTGGTTTCAACAGGGCACCACTATCTACCTGGCCTCACATTTTAATCCCTCCTGGTCCCTCCAAATCCCCAGAGCCCTCCCAGACCTCTCTAGAGACCTGAGCTTCCCTTCTGGACTGTGGCCTGATCCTCTCGCATTGGAGCCCTCAGCAGATGGACATCCCAGCCCTCTTTGACCAACCCCCATTCAACCACCCCTCAGATGTATTCCCATCTACTCCCTCCCATCCTCAGACAGGACAGGAACCCGTGTCATAGAGCCTCTGTGATGCACAAGCAGGGAACCATTCCCACTTATTCCACAGAGTAGTATAAGGCAGCGGATCCAACCTTCAAGTTATTTGGGGTGAGGAGGGGGAAGGCCACAGTCAGTGAGAGCAGCCCCACCTGCTGCCGATTCTCATGCTGCAGGTGCAGCCGGGCCTGGATGTACCCGCGGGTCTCCTGAAAGGCCTGGCGCTGAGACACTTCAGCTGGGTAGTGTGTGCAGATGCCAATGACATTCGTGCAGAGGAATAGCAGCATGTTGGCACCGAGCTGCAAGAGGTAGCAGAGGCAGACAGGTGACCAACCCACCCATGCACAGGCATGACTAGTTAGGTTCTGTAAATGTATTCTTTTTGGGAAAGAAGCCAGGACCCTGTGCCCTTGTCTGTCCCCAAGCTGTCCCCACCCCTGCAATACATCTTCCCTATTCCCCACAGGATTCTAGCTTCCTTTCTGGACCATTCCAAGGCTAGAAATGAGATCTTTTCACAGCTCCTGAGAGCAGAAGCACCAACCAGGGCCAGGTAGGTCACAGGCCTAAGCCCAGCATATTATGATTCTCTTGCCCACAAATTCCCCAATCAAAAGACAAATGCTGCTGCTTCTGCATGTGGTTCTCCTTACAGGACAAGGCTCAGGAGGCCTGAGCTCTACATCCTCCTGTGAGGGCCCAGGACAAGTCACCCCATCTCTCTGGGCCTCTGTTCACTCATCTAGAACCTGGAGATGGAGAATCAGAAGATCTCTAAGGTCCCTCTCTGCCTTGCTATAATAACAATTACTATTATTATTGCTACTGGAGCTAATATGTTTGCTGCCTAGATTCTATAAGTGTCTTCTGTACGGTAACAAATGTATTTCTTACAACTCTATGATATAGGTAACACTATCTCATTTTAAAAGTGAAGAACTCAAGCCCAGAGAAGCTAAGTAACTTGCCCAAGACCACGCCACTGGTAGTGACTGGTATGGTACTTGAGTCCAAGACAGTTGAACTCTAAAGCCTATGTTCTAACCCTACTGTACAGTACATTCCATGTGTCCAAGGCTCCTACTCACTCCACTCACCCAAGCTCTTAAGGGCCAGCCTCAGAGCCCAGGCTTGGGAGTCATCAATTCTTCAGACACAAAGAACCCTTCCTTACTAAAATGGGCCACCAACACTCCTGGCCACCCCCAACTCTTGGCCCAGCCTGGCCCCACACCCTGGGACCCTGATCCCAGGATGTTCAGCTCTCAATCATCATCAGTAGCACTGACTGGAGAGCAAGTCTAAGGGAAGCTGGCTTCATCATTTCTGGAAATTCAGGGGTTAACCTGGCATTTGTGGCTCCACCCAGAGTTGGCTAAGGCAGGGCTCTGGTTTTGGGAGAAGGGAGGGAAAGAGCACCAACTGGAAGCCAGGAGTTCTGGGCTCTGCCCAGAACCAGAACTAGTCTTGCAAACTTGGGCAGGTCCCTTAATTTCTGGAACCTCAGTTTCACTTTTCTTGGGTAGGGTGGTGGGGGTGGTTCCAGCTAACCCCTAAGCCATTTCCAGCTATGACACTCTGGAATTGGCCTCCCAGTCTCCTTTCCCAGTCCAGCTTACAAGGCCCCACTCCCAGCAGCAGGGGTGAAGAGGGGGGCACACTATCTCCCTCGAGAGTTTCTAAGAATAGCCCCCAGTGGGAGAGAAGAAAAGGGGGGGCAAACCAGGCAACTTCCCTTCCTGGCCCCAGGAGCCCAAGAGGAAAATGTGAGTCATGGTGGAGGGAAGGGGAAGGGGGACAAGAGACTGAAATAGATCTGTACACAGACCCCTATCGGACTGTGAGAAAAAATGGATGCCAGGGCACTACAGGAGACTTCAGGCTGGGCCGGGGTCACTGGGCAAAAGTCTCAGTGTGTCTGAATGAACGGGTCACAGGAGACTGAAGGCTCCTTCCCATGAGCATGAGTGGGGCTGGATCTGAGAAGGGGCTACCCAAGAAGCCTAGAAAGGAGGCCACAACCTCACCCCATCCAGAACCCATAGACAAGCTGGGCACAGAGAATGATCCTCAGCTCAGAGAAGGGGTATGGGCAGCCCTGGCCCCAGGGACTGCACAGGGGCAGAGGCAACGTTCTCTACTCCTCCCAAAAATGTGCCTGCCAGGGCCCACTGGATGAGGCTGCAGCCCGGTGCCCCTGGGGGGATAGGGAGGCTGGCATAGTCCTGACCTCCATGGGGCTTTCTTTCCCAGTCAGGCCCCGGGCCTGGTTCTGGGCACCATGCCAGCCGAGGGCAGGGAAGAGACACTCACCCACCTCTGGCCAGCCAAAGAGGACAACAGGGGAGAGGGAGGTACCACCTCCAAGCTCCTCCTCCCCCAGGAGCACAGTTCAAGTCCAAAGCCCAGAGTGATAGCTTACTCTAGAGAGAAGAAGGGGGCTAGCAGGGGCGGAAGGACCCTGGCCCTTTAAGAGGTCTGACAGTACCCTGCAGCCACGTGCTACACAAACAAAAGAGCTATAAAGTTACTTTTAAAAAGGTACATTCTGTTCCGGGAGCACAGGCCAGGCAGGGAAGGGCATTGGGCCAGAACACCCAGCGTCTCACTCTGGGAGCCCCAGGCAACTTCCTCTTTGTGGGTGGGGCCAGGTGGGCTACTGGCCACAAGCTCTAGGCAAGGCAGAGGCTGACTCCCCTACACCTTGAGCAAGGCAGAGGGCTGCACCCTCTAAATCAGGGTGCCAATGGCAGGATCATGAGATGTGCTGGCTTTGAGGGCTGTGCCTACAGCAGCCCCTTAAGGATCAGCTAGTCAAAACACCCTGGTCTCTGCTCCCTGGTCAGTGGGATGAGGTGAGATGGCAGACTCCACAAGCTCATGTCTCTGAAAGGGACTTCCTGATACCCCTTCACTGGGTACCATCCCCTGTAGCACTCCCTACACCTCCCTGTCCCAGATGAGAAGGCTACCCTGTTGAGTCTGCTCATTCTGGGAGGGGGCAGGACCCTAACAGCAACATCATGAGGTAGATACTATTTTTATCCCAGTTTTACAGACTAGGAAACTAAGGCTAGGAGAGGCGAGTTTCATTACCTAGGATCTCAGAGAAGAACACGACCCATTGGACAACCAGGTCCTTCTGCAGCCACATCTTTCTCACTCAACACCATGCTGTCAAACCCAACCTCACACACCACTGAGAACTCAGAGACAACAGCCAGCCAGGCAGAAAAAGTTAAGGCAGGGTTGCCAGATCCCTGGTGCTCAGTGGGAGCATGGGAGAAGCCAGGATGAGACCAGACCCTAAGACCCTTTTCTTCTACATTCCAACCCCATTCAAACCACTCCCAGCCCGGGTGAGAACTGACCTCACTCATCACCTTCACTGTCCTCTCAGAGATGGCCTTGGTCCAGAAGAGAGACAACTCCTCCCTTGTTAACTCCATCCAAAACCTGTTTGATCCCTCCAGACCTCCACCTACAGCTACTTTTCAAAGATGACACAGGGGCCTGAGTCTCAGGTGTCAACTTAGGACCAGACATGCTAAGGCCTAGATGTAGCTGACACAGCCCTCTGAGCCTGAAACATCACATTTCCACTTCCAGCCCTACGTTATGGCTCTATAGGCTATGTATGTTACATTATTTCAAGAGCCTCAGGCCAAAGAGCTATAGACTGTGACCCATAGTGACAAAGTATAGGCTTGGGTCCTGGAGCCCTCCCTTTCTCAGTAGTGCCCTCCGCTCCAAATGGAGGCCAACCCCTGAAACTTGGCCTTCCGTCACCTGCCTCTCTTCCCTGATATAGCCGGACATCCTTATACCCAGCATCCACCCCTGATTCACCCACCCTTGATTACCAGACTCCCTTCCCATTCCTGGCCTGGTGCCCCATGCCTAACTCCCTGACCACCCACCTGCTTCCAGAGGAAGGCATCACCACGGTTGAGTTGCCAGGCCAAGATCAAATGCAGGGTGGAGAGGCCCAGGCCACTGAAGACAGCTGCCCGCATGCGGATGGGTAGGAGAGTGTAGGTGATGTAGACAAAGAACACAGGGCACCAAAGGCCTACGGAGGGGCTGTGGGGGTTGGCTGCCAGGGCACCCCCAACCTGCACAGCTGCCAGGATGCCCAGCACCACATAGCTCACCACCCACATGGAGTCCTGGCGAAAGCTGTGTCGGTTACACACCACCATGAGCACCACAAAGAGGACAGCCGCACAGGCCAGCAGGGCCACATAGGCAGGCTGGGGGTGGGCAGGCGCGGCATGGAAGGTCAGCAGCACAGCCGTGAGCAGCACAAGCACTGCCATCAGCAGCGTCAAGCTACTCTGGTTCATCTGGAAGAAGTACCGCTGGTACAGGCGCTCTAGTTTGGCTGAGCGGAACTGCTTCGACTGGAACACCTGAACCAGACGGCGCCAACAGGATCGACTGCTCCTGGGTGCCACATTGGGTGCCACGTCAGCTGCCCCGAGTGCTGTTGTCTCAGTGTCCTCAAAGCCCAGGGCCACGGCCCGCAGCCCCAGCTCTGTGCCCTTGCCAGGGCCACCCCTCCGGATGAAGGCCTCCTCCTGCCAGGGGCACCGAGGTGGGGTTGCAGGGGTGGGGCTGGGTGGCTGTGCATCCTGGAGGCAGCTCATATAGCGGGGTGCGCAGAAGCCACTGGTCCGAGTCCCATGACGCGGGCGCTTCTGCCCATTGCATTCCCCCCAGGCTGTTTTCCGTTCATCCACTTTGGGTACCAGGAGGCCACTGAACCATGACATGCTGCAAGGAGGAAAGGAGTGAGATGGTATTAATACCACCATCACGGGCTGCCACTACCAGTAGCTCTCACTAACTGAGCACTTCCCATCACCAAGTTCAGTACTTCAGACACAACATCCTCATAAAATGGCACCGAGGCAGACGATGGTATCCCCATTTAACAGGTATGGAAACTAGTACAGAGAAAAGTAAGGTAACTTGCCCAAGATCAAGCAGCCACATACGTGTGAGAACCAGGATTCTAACCCAGATCTGTCTGACTCTTCCTTAAAAGGCACTGACTTCTTGGTGGTTACAAACTCATGTGCCTCTGTCAATGAGCAAAGAGACCCCTAGTTCAGGAGAGTGCACACGCTGAGCATAGGAGCAAGCACCAGCCCACACCTGTAGATTGTTGCCCCTGGCATCCCAGCAGAGCCTGATCTGATTTTTCAACAGAAATTGGAAAAAAAAGAAATGTAAATTTTAATGAGACGTCTCCTGATTTTTAAATGTTGGCAAGTAATTCACATTTTTCAACACTGCTAGACAAGTAAATCACATCAGTGGAATAGATTCGGTCTGCAAGATGCCAGACAGTGACCTCTGTACAAAAGGGAATCCTTCCACATCCTTCCTCACACTCACACACACATGCACATGCACTCACACACTACGCACCCTTCACCAAGCTAAATTCAACTTCTCCCTCAGGTCACAGCTTACATGGAATTTCCTCAGGAAAGATGTCCCAGCTAAGTTTGGTTCCTTGTTTACCCGCCGTACATTTCCTCCACAGTACTTATCACAATTAAAATTAAATCGTACCGTGTTGAATGTGTGTCTCTACCCCTCCGACTATACATTTTGTGAGGGTGGGGATTATAACTATTTTGCTCAGTGCTTTATCTCCAGCACCAAGTACTGAACTTGACTTATAATGGGGACTCAATGAGTTTCTGTTGAAAAGATAGAAAGCCCACAGGCTTTACTATAGAGCAGCTAACCTGAAATAATAACTAATAATGATAATCCTATGAATTCTTCACCTTTCTCACTGTACTCTGTTCTCTTAGACTCTTTGCTGGTCCCCAGTACACCGTGCACAGGCCAGCATTGGGACCTTGCTGCTTACTGTTCCCTCTGCCTGGAAGGAGAGCTCCTCCAGGTCACAGCTCAAATGTCCCCTTATCGTGAGTTTTCCCTGACCACTCTACCAAAATAGCAACCCCCTTTCCTGGAGCTCCTATCTCTCTTCCCAGCTTTATGCTTTATTTTTCTCCACAGCTCTTATCAGCAACTGCCATTCTATACATTTTTCTTATTTGTTCACTGTCTCTCCTAACTGGAATGTCCACTTCATGAGGGCAAGGATTTTGGCTTGTGTTGCTCACTACTACATCTGCAATACCCCTAGAGTCTAAATCAATGCTCACTGAGTGGGCAGAGGGAAGGATAATACTCCCAATGCACTTTCTCTGTGCTTTAAACTTTTCAGGTCCTTTCACATGCCTAATTCCACTTGATCTTCACCAAAACCACCTGGGGCACAGGACAGATTTGACAGTTTTATATGGCTGGCTCAAGTTACAGAGATCATGAATAATCGAGTCAGCTCCAGAGCTCAGGTCTCTTGGAGGGAAGTGTCTCAAACTGGGTGGGAGGACCCCATGATGATACTTTCAATGTGTCTCCTAGCTGAGCCCAGCTCTGGAGAAGGTGAGAATGAGAGCATTGTCATCCATGGATGCCTGTGTCTGCATCAGGGCCACACTCCTCCATGCCCGCAGGGCACCCTGAGGGGATCCTTGTACTTAAACCTGCAGAGCTAGCTGCACTGACATTTGTACTCACTAGGAAACAAGGGGCGAGTACCCAGCACTTGCCCCAGGTGGCCACAGGCCCAGCCAGACAAGTGGCACACCAGACAAGCGGCACGCCAAGTAGACCCCCAGGGGCCTATGAAGCAGAAGGCAGACTGGGATCTCTCTGCACAGCAGAAACCCCGACCCCTGGTTCATCCTCAGCTAAGTACTCTTGGCACTCCTTCTCCTACATTCCAAAGAGCAGCGTGCCCTTCAGCCCCTTAGTATCACCAACAGCACCATCTGGAGGGACAGATCGGAAACCCAAGACTTTGGTCAGACTGGCATTTGCAAAAAGTCACCAAAGAAAGCCTAGCTCTTCAAAATACTTCATTCGGAGCATGATTTTTGGAGAGAAACCAGATTTTAAATCTTATGTGGTTATTTGCTATCTTCATGGCCTTGGACAAGTTCCTTAACCTCCCTGAATCAGTTTCTTCATTTGTAAAATGGGAATAGTAACAGTTGTGAGGAAAGAATCTAACAGTACCTGTCACACAGTACATACTCAATAAGTAGTTCATCTCCCCATCCTATGCCACTTTGAACCCAAAACTATGCCAGCGTCCAAGAGATGGAAAGACAGGAAAGTCATGAGCAACAACAGCCATCTCCCCTGTCAGCAGTGTAGTTCTGTCAGTCCCTGTGTCCTCAGCTGTCAGTCTCCAGATCTGCTGGAGACAGAGCCCAGAGTGAGCAGGTTTCCCACCCTACCCCACCCCATGAGATTTTGCCTCGGCCTCCTCCCACTCACCAGTCCCCTGACCTGTTCTTCCCCTCCCACCACTGGCCCAGACCTCTGTTCCCAAAGGACCTGTTTCTGGCCATGTTCCCAGCCCCCTGGAAGCACATCCTAACATCTGGCTCATACCCACAGAGGAAGGGGCAGACACGATCCAAGGGAATCCATGACCCTCCCAAGAACA
Organism: Pteropus medius; assembly: GCF_902729225.1. Lineage (NCBI taxonomy): Eukaryota > Metazoa > Chordata > Mammalia > Chiroptera > Pteropodidae > Pteropus > Pteropus medius. Next base: position 1,514,686 of record NW_024349519.1, on the reverse strand, counting down.
CTCTGACTCCCACAAGGGGACAGCTTCAGTGCTCTGTAATTGTCCAACCAACTGCAACCATCCCACCCTGGGCTCCACTCCAGGAACTGCCCATCTTGGAGAACTCATCCGATGCCAGGCAGGGAACAGGGAAGGGCACTGTTCAAAGCCAAAAAACTTCCCTACAGAGTCCCCCCAATCCTCTTTGTCCAGTAACTCATCACTATAAACCACAGACCACCTCCTTCTTTCCCAGAGACAGGCTCCTGAGCCTGTGCCTCCGACCTCCTCCTCCCCTGGCTCCCAGTCTCTTTGCTCTGTACAGATTTGCTGCTCCTGGCACCACAGGCTCCCACAGCCAGACCTATGTCCATTCAGCCTAGCAAACCAAGGCCCAGTGCCTCCCAGACCTCAAGTCGTTCCTAAACCCTGATCCTCCATCCTGAGACCCAGAGTCTGAGGCAGGCCAAGGCCCAGCCCAAGGATGGCTCTGCCTACTGCTTTGCCCCAACCTCTTTCCTGGCCACCTCCTGTCCATTCTCTCTCCAGGGCCCCTCTGCCCCTGCCCTCCTTGGCAAAAGGAAGCTTCAGGGGATTTAAAACGACTTCAGAAAGTTCATGGCAGAAGGCACTGCCCAGGCAGGGCCCTTCGGTGCCAGTACCACCCACCATGCTGAGACGTGGGCCTCGATTCCAGGCCTTTCCAGATGTAGACTAGCCTTCCCAGGGCCTGGAGGTCCAGCGTCACCTCCTCGCTTCCCTAGCCCTTGGTCTCCCTAAACACTGCAGAAGGCTCGCACCTCTACTTCCAATTACAAAAGCCCCACAAGGCCTGCTCCACCTTGCAGGGGTATTCTGGCAAGGGGAGGGTATGGGGAAAGGGTCCCACCGCCTGATTCCACCTCTAGCTTTGCAGTCAGGCCTCAGAGACGGTTCTGAATAAAGTCTGCTCCCCCAGCCCAACCTGCAGCGGCGCTGACACCACCCCTTTCATTCCCAAGGTCTGGAGGGAGAGGAAGAGAATTCCTGCAGGCAGAGGCATCGTCCCCTCCACCTAGGCTGCCTCCTCTTCCCCGAAACACAATCACGCTCTACCCCAAACTAGGAGGCTCGCCCCACGGCCCCTCGGTATAAACCTCAAGACAACGCCTCCCCCAGTGCACGCCTTTCCCACAGGTCGAAGCCAGCCGGGAATTTGCTCCGGGCGGAGGAAGGGGCTCGTGCGGCAGGGAGTGAGGGCAGGGAGCCGCGGGACCCCCATCACCTCCCCCACTGCCCTCTTCCAGCCCCAACGGCCTCGAGCTCCCCGAAAGCACTCTCGAGACTCCCCATCCCCGCTTCCACGCCTCCCGAAGAAACTCTCGGAACCGGGCGGGAGTCCTCCAGCCGCACGGAGCACCGAGCGCCCGCTCCCCGCCACCCCACTCCCAGGCGCGTCTCACCTGCCCGCCGGGGTCGGTGCCTCCCCCGGGCCCCCGCCCCGCCGCCCCCGCGGGCTCCGGCCAGCCCGCCGGCAGTCCCGCGGTCCTGCTCCTCGCCCGCGCGTCCCGGTCGTCCCTGCCACCGTCCGCCGTCCGCCCGGCCCGCGCCCCCTCCCTGCTGTCCAGCGCAGCCGCCCTCTACCCCGGATCCAGAAGTCCCCTCCCCGCGGCTCCCGGACTCCCCGCCTTAAAGGCACAAGCTCCTTTTGTCTGGGCACCCCTCCCCCGCCTCAGACGCGGGGCTGGGCGGCCCACACCCTTTGCGAGGAGGAGAGTAGGAGTAGGGGGAGACTAAAGAAGGGGACCCCTCCCTGCGCGCGCCCCCTCCTCTCCTCTGGCAGCTCCCTCCCCCAGTCCTTGGAAGACAAGCGGCCACTGTTCTGGGATCAAGACCCTGGGAGGGGGGGGGGCGGCGGGGGGAAGGTCCAGCCGGCTCCGGGTTCCCTCTTCCCCCGGGCCGCATCCTCCAGCCTTCTCCTCCCACCCTCACCCCAGGGGTCTCGCAGCGCGCCCGCAAACCCACCCTCGCGCAGCGATTGCCTCCTGCCCCTCGCCCAGAGGGTCAGCTTCCTTCCTAACCGGGACCCCAGGGGCAGAATCAGCGCCCCGCGCCCACTTCTCACCCGTCCCTTCCTCCCTCCCCCAGCCCCCGCCCTGCCTGCCGTGGCCCTGCTCCCTCCCTCGGGAACTCAGTTTAATAATTAATTAAGATTTCATTCCACAAGGCTCCAGGTGTATGCGGCCTGCTTCCCCGCGCACCACTTTTCTTCTCCTCCCCCAACTCTCTGGGGCATCCGCCGAGACACAAACCTGCTGCACCCAGAGCCCCGAAGGGGGACCGAGGGAAGGGGAACTCTCCATGCTGCTCGCTGGCCTCACTTTCTCTGGGGAGCCCCTCCCCCGCACCTGCCAAAGTGCACAATCCCTCCCCAAGTTTACCACTCCTAAATAAATGCTGTGTTACTGCATTCGTACAAGAACTAAGGGGTCAGCCTAAATCGGTGCTTCCCAATAAGGGACGACTGTGCTTCCTGCGAGGGTGGGGGGTGGAAGGTGGGGTTCATTGCTAGGCACACGAACTGATCGTGTTTGGGACTTTTATTTATTTCCCACGTTTCAAGCATGGAGCAGCAGCCCAAGTTACCTGGGTGATGGGAAAATCACGTGGAAGCTGCCTTAACCATTTCAGGATTAGAAAGGTGATGTAGCCAGAAAGGGGAAGAGGGTTAATTCTCAGGATATAGGTGAGTCTGATGTTACAAGAGGTGCCATTCCTCAGAGCTGGGAAGAGGGCAACTTGCTTGGCATCCCTTGGAGGCCCGCTCCTGGTTCCCTCAACCCAACCTGTAGCTCCTCCTCCCTTGGCAACCCCTTCCCCACCTGAGGTCCTATAACCTAGATATCTGAAGGTGCTCACTCCTCAGACCCAGACCTCTGTACATGCTTGTCCTTCAAGGCCCAACTCTTGTCCATGCCAAATCCCTTCTGTGGTTCCTAAGCCCAGGACAGAGCTTGAGGCCATGAAGAGAGGGAAAGACTTAGGGAAATTAATTTCTATCACTTATCAGGCATATATAATTGCACACTCTACACCTTGGGTAAACCATCACTTACTCTCTTGGAGCCTCATCTATAAAATAGGGATGAAACTATCCATCTGCCTTGTCTTTCTTACAGGATTTTGAAGATCAGCTAGAAAAATGTTAGTTAAAACATTTGAAAATGGGAAATGAAAATGAGAAAAGGATAGTTTATTATGTCATGTATGATTCTCACTTGGGCAGGCCTGGCTTGTAATTTGACCTTTGGGCCCTCTTTGCCTGATTCCGCCTTTAAGTAGCTAGTGTTCTCACCACTTTCAAAATTTCCTCTCCAACTCGAATCCAATTTCTGCCATTTACCTCTTAGAATAATGTTTATGGGCCACATGGGGAAAATACAAAAGAAAATTGAGAAAAAGAAATGTGTGCATCACAAAATTTTACATCTCGAAATGGAGGCTTTGTTTTCTATTGGAATTTTTTTTAAAAATGGACACAAACCAAGTAAGCTGGAGAAATATGCAAGAGGTCCATCTCCGAGTGCTTTAAGTTACACTGGCCTCCTGTACCCTAACGTATGGCTGATGTGCTAATGTATGGCTGGTCTGCCCTCCTGAATTCCATCTGGGTTCCTGGAGGGTGGCCACCATCGGCACCTTATAGAGGATCTATTTACAGAACTATAGACTGTTTGGGCCTTAAAAACGATTCTAGTCTCTCATTTCGTAGATAAGAAACATGAGCTAGTGCTAGACACATGGGAAACACTCAGTTATTGAATTTGTAAATGTATAGGATACTAGAGCAGAGAGGTCATAGAGATGATCCAATTCAGCCACTGTATTTTTAGTAATTATAACAACAGGCACTTATATAGCATTTCTTATGTGCCGAGTATTCTTCTAAGCCCTTCTAATTCTCATAACAACTTCATGATACCATTATTATCACCCTCATCTTAGAGACGGGAAAAATGCAGCATAGAGAGGTCAGAGAGGAAGTGGGAGATCCAGAGTCTGAAGGCCTGTAGTCCCGCTTCGGAGTCTGTGTTTGTAACCACTGTGCTACACTAACTATGGAAAACCAAGCCCCTGATATGAGAAATAACTTGCCCAGGTCATACAGCTGGTTGGTGACAGAAGTAGAACCAGAACTCATAGCCACTGACCCCAGTTCATTGCTCTTTCCAATCTGCTTCACTATGTTTATGTCTATATATATCACAGACATGAATTGCACCAGGCCTTCCCGATATCTCCTCAGAAGCACAGACATTCTTTTGTTGATGGGTGGGCTTCGTCCCCATTTCTCGGTGGGGAATATGTACATTGAAGGATAGGGACAGCAGGCCCTTGATCTCTAACTTCATGACCCAAAAAGTGTGAGAACTGCTACTGCTGACCAACTGCAAAGAGCCAGGGACCCCTCATTAGGCCAGCAAGTTAGAATTTGGGCCTTTCACCAACCCCCTCTGTGACAGAGGATTGCATGTGCCAGATGATTTCAGCCAAATCATCCATCTCTGAAATGCGCCAAGGCTGTTTTAAAAAGCTTGCAGGTGAATAGGTTGGTAGGAAACATGGAGTCTCTAAGACAGTGGCTCTCAGACTTACTCTGAGCCTCTGAAAGAAAGGGTTTTCTCAGCAGAACATGATGAAATATTAATAAATTAATATGCCGTATCAAATAGAGTCTAGAATCACAGGCACCAAAGTTTTAGAGAAAAAAATATTGTAAAAGGCTTAAAATTGAGAAAATTCTATTATTATTTTCTTTGAACTGGGACAAGATGGTTATTACTCAGTTTTTACAGCAGAACACTGTGATCCAGCTTGTGGAACACCAGCCTTGCTAAGCCAAGTTTGAGAACCACTACTATAAGTAAGATATTCAGAAAGGACCTCCTTATCCCAGAGTGGAAAAGAAACGGCAAGTCCAGGATCAATTGGAAGGTTTAACCCTGACCAAACAGAAGAAAAAAAGACAGAGAAGCAGGCAGCTGGCATGAGCTGTTTCTATTTCTTCAAGTCCAGCTTGGTCTCAATGACCTTGGTTTTTCTAATACAGGCCACAGTCACAGAGTGATGTATTCTCAACCTCTCATTTCAGGAAGGGGAAATTCCTACAAAGGGGAAATGTAAGTTCCATATAGCTGTTGTGTATCTAAACAACACTCTATAAATATCCAGTGTTGAAAACGCCCTATAACGTAACAAATGAATGGGCATCAGTCCCCTGAGCCTTCCCGGAATGGTTTGGGAAACAGTTAAGTGAGCCTCTGCCTACTCCCTTTTACAAAGCAAAGATTGCTTTTACAGTGCAAATCACCGTTCCCTAACTTTTCTGTCTTAAAGATCAGTTTCTGTATATTGCATTTTCTGAAAATAAGAAAGATGTGTAAAGACAATCCACATTCATTCATTCTGGCAAATATACCCTGTCCACGTCACCATCTCTAACATGACAGTTGCCCCAGACTCTTGGCTTCCTCTAGGTCCCAAGGGTGGGGGAGGCCTTGGCCACTGCCAGTCCCACAACCACTACCACCCACAGGAATGGAATGATTGACTATAAACTCCAGAGGGATCCAAACTTCCATTTCCCATTCCTTAGCTCCCCATCATTCATTCATTCCCATTCTTTCCACAATATTTATTGAGTGCCTACTATGTGCTAGGTACAGTTCTAGGATACGGTTCTAGATACGGTTCTGAGTAATTGAACTCAGCAGACGAAGTCTCATGAAACTTGCCTTCTAGTGGGAGGGGACATGAAACAAATGAATAGATGAAAAGATAGTTGATGATAAGTGCAATGATGACAATTGAAATAGTGGATGGATAGAAAGTACCTGGGGGAGAAACCTAGGTTGGGTTTTCCAGAAGCCTCTCTGAGAAAGTAACATTTACATAGAGACCTGAATGACAGGGAATCAGCCATGCAAAGAATCTGAGTAAAGAGCATTCCAGGCAGAAGGGACAGCTCATGCAAAAGTCCTAAGGCAACAGCAAGCTCACTGTGTTCAAGAAACAGAAAGAAAGTCCATGAAACTGAAGCCCAGTGTGTCAGAGAAAGAAAGTACAAGAGGAGGTCAGAGGGGAAGGCATGCTGTAGCTAGTGCACAGCTCATAGGCTGGGGTAAGGAGTTCAGATTTCATTCAAAATGTAATGAGAAGCCTCTGGAAGATGTTAAGCTCAGAAGTGGCATGATCTGATCTATGGTTTTAAAAGATCATGTTGGCCTCCTGGTGAAGAATAAAACGGGAGATCAAGAGATCCAAGAGAAACTACTTAGGAAGCTATTATGGGGGTCCAGGTAGAAAGAGCAGTGGCTTAGACAAGGATATAATAATGGACTGTTGAGGAGTGGAAGGACTCGGGAAATGTTTTGGAGCACCCTAATGACCTGCCTTGGTTCTCTCTGCATGGTTTATCCCTATCAAGTAGTTATGGAAAACTGACAAATATATATCAAGCGCATACTATATGCCAGGCACTGTGCTAGGCACTGGAAGTTACAGTCCAAAGGAGACAGACCCCACCTTCTCCTGCCATACTGCCATACAAAGTTCTAGGCTGGGGAAGCTATTTACTGCCCATCCCAACCCTGCCCCATTTTCAGAGCCAGAGGCACACCCCTCACTCCACACTGGCACTCTACTCCAGTGCCAACCTGGAGTTGATGGGGTCGGGGGAGTATTTACAGTTGGAGAATTGATGCCATAAAAAAAGAAGAGTCCAAAGTCCTCCCAAGATCTCAGAGCAAAGACCGGGGAAGCCCAAAGTTTCTACAATGAAGAGAGGGTGCAGCCGGGCACACAATATGAGAGAATATAAGAGAAACCCGTTGGTGCCCACACCATCACTAGTCCTTCAATGGGTCATTGGAGCCCAGCCAGCAAGAGCCCCAGTCAAATCAGGCTTCCTCAGCCTTCTCCACTACCTCATTGTGCAGTGCAAGTCCCCAAGCTCCCTTAGTAGATTTCTGAGTCTTGTTTACCCCCTGGTGGCACATTTCTGAATCTGCAGCCTGTAATAAATGGCTTTGCACTACACACTCACTACTCAATCTACAAACTTCTCCCAATCCACGTGCTCCCAGAAGCAGTATTGGAAATTCCGGAAATCCTGGGAAGGGCTAGTAATGTCATTACATTAAAGTAAAAGGCCACATCGGTTTCTGAGCTAGCCCTCCACCTATTGCTAGATTCATCTTTGGTTTATGAGTTAAACTATTTTGAGCACCTACTATGAGCTGATCCCAGGCACCATGTGCAAAGCTGACCCCAGCTCAGATGATCAGGCACTCCCACCAAAGGCTTTTTGAGTCTAGAGCTGGTAATATAAAGAAGCTAGAGCAGAGGAGTTCATCCAGTGACTGTGGCAGGAGCCCTGAACCACTCTTCCATGGTTCCTGCTGCCTAATTTTCTTTTTTTCCTGCCTGTTTTTTAAGCCTAGTACTCTGGCCTTTTCATCAATTCTGTAAGAAAGTTATTCACTATCCTTTCAATAAATGTCTTTTCTGCTCATATTAGTTGGTGACTGTTTTTGTTTTTGCAACCAAGAAAATGACCGGTACGTTGGACAGTTGGTCAAGCCTCTGAGCCTTAGTTTCCTCCACAGTGAAAAGGGATGATAACAATGCTTCCATATGCCAGGGTGTTTTAGTAAATGAGTGTATTAATTATCTATTCCTGCATAACAAATTACTATACGTTTAGCAGCTTAAAACAACATACATTTATTATCACATAGTTTCTGTTGCTCAGGAGTCTGGGCATGGTTTAGCTTGGTGCTCTGCCTCAGGATCTCACAAAACTGCCATCAAGGTGTCAGTCAGGGCTGCAGTCTCATGTGAGGCTCGAATAAGGAAGAATAAACGCCAAGCTCAGGTAGTTATTGATAGGACTCGGTTCCTGCAGGTTGTTGGACTGAAGACCTTAGCTCCAACACACGGGCCTCTCCAACACAGCAGCTTGTTTCATCAAAGCTATCAAGAGAGAGTCTACTTGCAAGATGGAAGTCACAATCTCTAGTAGCCTAATCACAGAAACATCATCCCATCACTTATGCTCTGTTCTATGGACTAGAAGCAAGTCACTAGGCCAGCCCACTAGGCAAAGGAAAAGGGTTACCCAATGGCATGAATTTGGGGCTCTCTTGGAGTCAGCCTGCTACAATGACGGGAGTGTTAGTCATCGTTCAAGGCCTTGTTTGAAATCCCATTTCCTTTTTGAGGGCTTTTCAAGTCCCTCCTTAGCCCAAACCCATCAAAATTAGCCCCTCTTGCAAATGGGAAAACTTGAAGATGTACTGGGTGCCAGATGGGATTATTTTTAATTGTATTAGTAGGGATAATGTTATTTTGATGCTATATAAAGTTCTTTTCAAGAGATACTACTGAAGTGTTTAGTAGAATATCATGATGCTCAGTTTTCCTGAAAATATTTTAGAGTAGTAAAGAGACACTACTCCCTTTGTTTCTCAGTCTCCCAGACTAAGTGGTTGCCATGGAAACAGTTGCTTTTGTTCTTGCCAAAAATGGTTCAGGAGGCCAGTTTTATATATGTGTTAGAGGTGAGAGGGACTAACAGGAATAATATTTAACAAATATCATACTTTCTCATCTCATAAGCTTCAGAAGGCTCCCATTTTAGGGTTGTATTCACAGATACATACAAATTCACTAAAATTCTCTCATCAACCCTGAACAAAAGAATACGGGGCAGAGATGGTTGTCATTGACTTACAGATACCGTCATCAATAAAAAAACTGGTGTCCCTTTCTGTATTGTGCTTGATCCTTCAGATCAAGAAGAGAAAAGATCCTGGAGAAAGCCCAGGGTGGAGAACCAACTCCCAGAAATCATTTATCGCCCCAGTCATTGCCAGCCTCATACACAGACACGGGGGGCAGACACTCACGGCAAGGATCCTCTTTTGACTTGGTTTTTGACCCAGGTAGATCTCAGCCCGTAGTTCAGGACTTGGGCTTAGGAGAAGGGGAAGGGAAGGGAGGAAAATACTTCAGTTGCTGCTGGGCTTGGCTCAGGCCAGATCCAAGGCTCGTCCACTGCAGCAGGAGCAGGAAGCACCTAGTTGCTTCACGCAGTCTTGGCCCCAGGAAAAATGATGAACAACCACAGCTTTTCTTTGAGCCTCTTCTTTTTGTACTCCTCACTCTTCCTTCCGGCTCTCCTCATTTCTCTCCTCTTTAAGGTAACATCCTCCCTGATTAAGAAAAATGCCATGAATGCCACCTTAACCAAGTGATCAATTTTAACATCACTAAAAATGGGACAAACTGATGATCATATGCTCCCAGGCGATGCGCTGAGAAGGATAAAATGTCGCCTAGGTAATTCTTACGAAAAAACTTTTAAATTTAATCGAATCACAAGGAAACAAATTGAGGTGCATTTCTAAAAACAATTGACCTGCAGTCTTCAAAAATATCAATATTATGAAAGAAAAAAAACTCAGCTAGGAAACTGATAGAGTTTTAAAGAAATTAGAGGGACATAACTAATTTAATGCATGATGCTTGATTGGATCCGATTTTTTTTTAAGTCATAAAGACATTGTTGGGACAATTGGGGAAATTTGAAAGACTGTGTGTTGGACAATAAATATTGAATCCCCCGAGTGAGATAATGTTTTGTGATTATATAGAAATGTGTCTGTTCTTGGTAAATACATGATTAAGTATTTAGGAATAAAGCTGATGTCTGCAACTAACTCTCAAATGGTTCAGTAAAAACATACATCTAAAGCAAATGTGGAGAAATGTTAACGACCAGTGAATCTAGGTAAAAGGTATATGCAAGAATATGAATTATTCTCGCAACTTTAACCCTACAGAAAGGTCTAAATTTTTTCAAGATAAAAGTTTGGGAAAATGCCAAGGCTTCAGAGTTTCAATGCCAGCAGGGGAATACTCTGAATAAGGAAAGTGCTGGGGGCGGGGGCGAGCAACAGTGAATATTTACCCAACAGGTGTCCCGGATGCTAGGTGCCAGCAAAGCAGGGGCACTGAAAAATATTTACTTAGAAATAATTTGATATTTGACATTTTCCCCAAAATATCAAATTTGTCATGTAAATTTTCAGAATTTTGTTAGACTTCTTAAAATTTTTTACAGTTGAATTGAATTATTCTTCACTACACAAGGATTGCCATAATCCTTTTAATGCTTAAGGCATCTAAAAGTCTAATGTGTTCCCCCATCCACCAAGGCAGACAAACTGGGAGCTGGAGGTCAAGGGAACCAGAAAGGCAAAGGGGACCTCACAGCTCTAAAATGCCCTTTGGAGTTGGGTAGCCCAAGTCTGGGAGTCCTGCCATAAAATTAGCTGTGGTAAGAATGGAAACTTTATACTTCAGTTTACCCTGGACTGTTTTAGAGGTAATTGTTTATTTTCTTTTTGTTTTTCCTTAGTACTAAGTAGTTTTTGTTTGCTTAAAACAAGTATGAGCCTCTCTCAGCTACATTAAGAAGAACCAAGACAAGGGGATTACATATTGCCCCTCGCCCTTCGGCAGAACTCTAAGAGAAAGCAGAGCCTTCCAGAGCTCCCCCCTGGGCCAACTTTGTTTTGTAGAAAAGCTATTTGCTCCCTACCCGCCTTCTCTCTTTCCTTCACGTCTCCTGCCCTTTCCCTTCTCTGTGCCACCTCACAACTACCTTTTCTCCTTCCCGATATGGTGTGATGAACAGATCAGTTTGGGCTGTGAAGTCAAGGAGACCAGTGGATCCCAATGAATTAGAATGTGACATAGACCAACTTCAAAACATATTCTTCCTTTCAAAAAAATACTCACTAATGCCAATAAGGTAGCAGGCACAATTCTAGGTACAGGCGATACAGTGGTAAGTAAAGAAGACAGACAAGGTTCCTGCCTTGATACAACTTGCATTCCAGCCCAGGGAGGAAGATAATAAATGAGAAGAAAAATGAATAAGTTAAAGACCATAAAACCTGTATTGTAGAATCTAGCTACATATTGTATGAATTCAACTATATGACATTCTGGAAAAGGTAAAACTATGGAGACAGTACAAAGATCGATGGTTGCCAGGGGCTGTGGGGAGAGAGGAATGAACAGGCAGAGCACAGAGGATTTTTAGGGCAGTAAAACTATTCTGTGTGCTACTGTAATGGTGGGTATATGTCATACATTTGTCCAAACTCATAGACTGTGCAAAACCACCAGTGAAGCCTAATGTGAACGATGGACTTTGGGTGACTATGATGTGTCAATATATGTTCACGGATTGTAACAAAAGTACCACTCTGGTGGGGGAAGTTAATAGTAGGGGAGGCTGTGCACATGAGGGGGCAGAGGCATATGGGAACTCTGTACTTTATCCTCAATTTTGCTGTGAACTTAAGAGCGCTCTAAAAAATAAAGCCTACTAAAAAAAATGGGTTGCAGGAAATTAACATGTGACTAAAGGTTACTGGAGGGATCTATTTTAGATAAGATGAAAAAGGAGGCCCTCTCTGAGGCTGTTTTCTCAACTATAAAATGAAAGTAGGAGTTTTTGCCTCTGTATAAATATACATATGTATTGATATATATGTTAATATATATGTATTGATAATATATATGTATTCACACATTAAGACTTTTAGATGCCCTAAGCATTAAAAAGATTATGATAATCCATGTGTAGTGAAGAATAATTCAACACACACACACACACACACACACACACACACGAAAGTGCCCTTTAGATTGCCATGTATCTTCCCATGTGATAAAGTTTGGAATAACACCTATGATGTATTGGTAGACAGCTCTGAAATGGCTCCCAATGATCCTTGCCTTCTGGTATTCAAGTCCTTGTGTGATCCCCACCCTCTGAGTGTGGGCTAGATCTAATGACTTTCTCCTAAGGAATAAAATGCAGCAAGAGTGATGAAAAGTCACTTCCAAAATCACAAAAAGATGCAACTTCTATCCCCTCTGTCTCCCTGTCTCAGAAGTAAGCTGCCCTATTGCGTGCAGCCCCATCGAGAGGTCCATATGACAAGGAACTGATGTATCCAGCAAGGATATAAGGTGAGGTCTTACAGGATGCAACTACCAGATGGAATGTGTGGTCCTTAATTGGGTGCTGTTAGGACATATCAGCTGTCCTAATCAGACATTTTGGGGCCAATGGGGAAGATTTGAATATTGACTGGGATTAGGGAAAATAAAAATTAATCAGTGGAAATATGGAGACCATTGACTGAAAAAAAGTAAGTTTAAAATTGTACGTTCATTATGATCTCATTTTGCTAAAAATCATTTGTGTGTGTATGCGTGTGCATAAAAAAGATATGACCTACCCTATAACCCAGCAATTCTATTTCTAGGTATATATATCCAAGAGAAATGAGTTCTTATATCTACCAAATGGCATATGCTCAAAAATGTTCATAGCAATTTTATTCAATTAGAGACAAAATTGGAATCATCCTAAATGGTCATGAGAATGGATCATCCTAAATGTATAGGAGAATGGATATATTATGGTATATTCTAATAATGGAATACTACACAGCAATAAAAAAGAGCAGACTGCTGATAAATGCAACAAGGACGAATCTAAAAATATAGACTGCTGCGGGAAAGAAGCCAGATACAAAAGAGTACAGACTGTACGATCCTTTTTATATGAAGTTCAAGAACAGGCACATCTAATCTATGGTGATAAGAGCCTGAAGAGACATTAAGTTACCACAGGAGGCTGCACGCTGACTATGAAGGAGCACAAGGAAAACTGAGGTGAGGATAATGTTGTAGACCTTGCTTTGGATGTGGTTACACAGATACAGATATATATGCAAAAAAAAAAATCATCGAGTTGTACATTTAATACTTGTGCATTTTATATAATTGAGTTATATCTCAATTTTTAAAATTTTTTTTAAAAAAATCCAGAAAGATTATACCCAAAGTGTTAATGGCGGTGATTTCTAGGTGGTGGGAATACTATGTTTTGATGTGTTTGATCTTGTCGTTTATCTGTATTTTCTAATTTTCTACAATCCATAAGTACGGCTTCTGTAATACCAGGCTATTTTTTAAACCGCATTCCAATACTCGATAATATTATTCCTGCCACCTCAGGGGAGATCAAGAAATGTACTTGCTTCATTATTCTTGAAAGAGAGAGGGGTGTGGCCACGCATAATAGGAAGGAATGAAGTACTAATTTCTGTGGCATCTGGGTGTGGGGACTTCTCAGAGGAAGTCCTCAGTGCTGAACACATGGAAGGTCAGTGGTCCACACGGTTCAATGGAACGAACACAGGAGGCAGAATCTGAAGAGCTGGGTCTGAATCCAGATCCCACTATGGACTGACTGTGGCCTTTGAAAAGTCTTTTAACTTCTGAAGTGGAAAGGGTTAGTCACAGGGCATGGGCTAAAACCCAGGTCATGACTCTGGTTCTCTCCACCACATGCCGCTTCTCTGTTTATCAGCTCTTACCCTCAATAATAACAACTAACTTTTACACAGCCATTTCCATTTTCTGAAACACAGATGTTCCTGTTGAGTTCTCACAGAACCTCTTGTTAAGCAAGCACTGTTCTTTCCCTTTATTAAAGGTAAGAAAACTCAGTTGCTGAGATAAATGACTTTGCCCACAACTATAAGTGATAAAAATAAGACTTGCCTTCTAGTTTTCAAAATCCAAATCCTGTGCTCTTTCCACCAGGCCAGATGGTCCATCCAAGACCCTGACACTTAACTGCAACCTCCTCAGCCTGCACTTGGCTCCCAGTAGCTTTACAGTTCTCTTACATTCTCAGCAGGACGTTGTTTCCCTGGAAGGGACAGAGGGCTCTGCACAGAGCACCCTTGAATGACCTAATGCCTTATTGGTGCTGACTCCAGGACTCAGATTCCTTCTGGCTCTGTGTAACCCCAGAGGCGTAGGGGAGTTCAGACCTCAAATGCTGGGCAGTCACTGGGCTCAAGGGTCTTCCAGTCTTCCCAGCCTGGTTCCAGGGTGGCTGCCAGCTCCCTCTCCCCTCCTGACCCAAGACAAGGAGCCACACTCTTCACCGGCCCTTTCCCCAAGACCTGAGTCCTCATTTCCCTATCCAGGTCCTGCCTCTCCCTAACACCCCTACCAGGCCTCACCCACCTCACAGCTGATGAAGGAGCAGTGAAAAGCGGGGTGAAAGGCAATGGTGGGCCCACGGGGCAGCAGCAATGAGCAGCTAGCACTATGCTCTTTTCAATAATTCATTGCCAGGGAGGCTGCAGGCACCATGATCTCATTCTAAGCTAGAGATGGCTACCACAGCTCAGATCCTTAAATTGAGCCAGAGGGACAGAGAAGAAGGACCCCAACACAGAAAGCACAGAGCCTCACCCCCACTCACTCCAGCTGTACTACAGGGTCAGGTGAGCCTTCTCAGGCCACCGTCAGCCTCTTGTCAGACAACTTTCCCACCTCCTAAAGGATAACCAAGTCCCTTTTGTCCCAGACTTCTGGAAGCCCTAGGGTGTTTCAACTTCCCCACTTGGGGAACATTTCCCCAAAGAGCTTCACCCCTTAGGCCTGTAATCTGAGTCAAACATCTCAGAAACACCCCCATCACCCACACCCTGTTCTCCACCCCACCCCACCTCTTTTCAACCCTAATTTCCCTGGCTTGTAAACATGTGGGAGTAGAGGAAGGACTGGAACTGACCCCTCGGTAGGGCAACGCCCTGACAGTGCTGTGATTCAGTCCTAAAGTGTTAAGAGTTTGGAAAGAGTGAAGGAGAGAAGGCCAAAAAGTCTAGGCCAGCCCCTTTCTCCAGGACCTTCTTGGGATCCTGCCGCTAATACCCTTCCTCCACCTGGGGTAGACCTAGAGTTCTGCTCCTGTCCCATCCTCATTCCTTATTCCAATCCACTCCGGAGAAATGGGATCACCCATCACATGCAATGAACCAAGAGGGGAAACTTAGATCTAAGACATAAATAAACATATATCAAGCACCTACTATGTGCCAGGCTGAGCCAGACTCTGGGCGGCAAGAGAATGAGAGCCAAGCATCTCAGTTCTCTCACATTCCCTCCTTCCCAGATACCGGAGAACCCCCAATCCACAGATCAGTCACACTGTCTGCCCAGAATAGGCAAGAGTTTGTTCTTGAAGCTATAGCTGAGAGCCTAGTGTCTCCAAAGAGACCTGGCATGGGAAGGAAGGTATAATCTTGCTGGGCACTGTCAGCAAGAAACTCTTCATGCATATTTATAGCAAATGCTGCGTCAGGGGATGGAGCCTGAAAGTACCTAGAAGCATCAAATAACACCATGGGCCCAGAGGTGGAGCCCAGAAAAAGAAGACAAAGATCGCAGCAGGAGAGATTGAGGTTTGATGTTGGAGGAACTTTCCCAGAGTAATATCTGGAATTGGCAATGGGTATTCACTGTGGAAGCAATTTCCAAGCTTGCTCAAAAGAGTCCGGGATATCTTATTTGGTTTCAGTGGAACAAATACAAAGGGATGGACATGGTGAATTTTGTTCTCTGTCCTTGGGGTACACAGATTTTCAAATGCTAATGCCACTAAGTAAAGTTGTACAGATTATTCCTTACTGAGGAGGTAAACAGGGACTGAAACCCAACTCTAGATCAGTAGGGCAACCCCCTGGTGCAGAGCTATGTCTGCACAAAGGCTAGCCAAAAGGACTAGCAGAGGCCAAATATCCTGATTTCCTGACGACCTGGGGGCCTGGGAGCTCAGAAAATAGAGTGAGCTGAAGCCAGAGGGAAGGGATGAGGGCTGCTGGGAAGCTCTGGGGGGCAGTATGCTGGCGCTGAGGACCTGAAGGGGCCAAGCTAACGCATGGCGTCCAGGAATGTGTCCAAACTAGAGGCTCCTCTTAGCAGGGTGCCAAATACCATGAGGTCAGAGCCAGAGATAGAGACCCAAGGGAGGGAGAGTGAGGATGAAGAGGGTGTGGGTCCCAGATAGGGCTTCCTGCCAATCATCTCACACTGAGAGGACTAGGAGGGGATAGTTCTGGAGGCCTGAGGGCTGGGCTCCCAGCTCTAGCTCTGAGGTTCCTACCTTCTCTTCCTGGCAGAAGGGAGAGGGTTGTGTGGTCCAGCAGCTGGAGTGGAAATGAGAAAAAGTAAAGGTTGCAGAGCTGCCCCTGTGCACCTCAGATTCCCTCTGATAGGCTCAGGGAGAAGTCATTGATATTTCTATTTTAAAGTAAGGAGTGGAGAGAAACGGTGTTCTAGGCTGTAGGTTCTGGGAGAGTGGAGGGAGGCAAGGAGAGAGGGAGGGGAAAACCGGGGACAATTGCTTGCCTCCGCGAGCATCTCCCCCGCCCCCCGCCCTCCTATGGAAACTAAAGCTGCCCCAAGGCTCAGAAGAGCTATTCCATTAGCTGTGGTCAGCGGGTGGGGTGGGGGGAGGTTTGCGGGGAGCGGCTCACCCAGGTCTTATTGCCAAATGAAAGGCACTTCTGCTCCCTCTATTACAGCCAAAACAAAAACAATAAATAAATAAAAACTATACACATTTTAAAAACGCACACAACCTCTTTATCTCCTCTGAATACCTGAAGCTGAGTAACTTGGGGGTAGGCAGGTAGTAGGAGAATCCTTGGACCAACTGGACTAGACCACAAACGGAGAGGAAGAGGTGCCCTCCCAAAGTGCTTTCCAGGTTAAGTAAGCCCCGCCTGAGGAGGAGCTAGGGGTGGAGAGAATTTATTCTCCCCCAATTCAGCTCCCTTTGGAATGAGGGCGAGTGGAAGATCAGCTAAACAGATGGGGAGAGAAGTCTTCCAAGATCTCCAGGGGATGGGAAGGTTGAGGGGGGAGGTTACGGGGGCGGTGGGCGCCGTCGACCTAAAAGGAAAGAGTTCTAGCCGGTGAGGACCCGGGTCATTCAGCTTCGGTGTGTGTCGTCTCCAAAAGGGGATCTGCTGCACCCTCCCCGTACCCCAGCCGCCGTCTTTGGTATGGAGAAGAGTCCAACCTGGGAGTGTCGGGATATGGAGGGACCAATGAGAGGCTGATCCGTTCAGAGGGTGCAGGGAGAGAGCTGGCTGGGGTTACACCCCTGCCTCCCCCTTCCCCCGCCAGAACTTGGGCTTGTCCTGTTTGACGTGCCCGCCGAAGGGGGCGGGAGGGGTACTGACCAGGGGAGCGATCCCGCGACTCTACTCCCTGCTGCCCCAGGCCCTGCCGAGTCGCTGCGGGACTAAGCGTGGCTGTCCCTGGAGACCAGGATGGAGGTAGGAGCGGTCTAGAGTTCCAGAGGGGCCAAGTATCTAAAAGGAGCCCCATGGAGGTGGGAATGGAGTGCAGTCTGGAGTCTTCGTACTAAGGGTCTGTCGATGGTATCGCAGTTCCTGGAAAGAGGGGAGTGAGAGGGTTTTGTCCTAGGCTTGGGTGGGGGTCTGGCTCGCGGCTGCGCCCCCTCTGCTCCGGCCAGGGCAGCGCCTCCTGCTGGCAGGGCCAGAACTCTGCCGGCCAGCTGATGGGACCCTGGGGCGGGTGCCGCCACCTGGAGGGCATGTGCGGCCGCCCTCCGAGTAAGTCCAGGGGGCGCTGCATCCTTTGGGGGAGGAGCCGCGTCGCCTCGCCCTTTGCCTCTGCGGGCAGTCCCGCGGCGCCAGCACCCAGAGAGGAGTGACAGTAGAGCCTCCTCAGGCGCATCCCGCCGGAGCCACAGGGTCTGGGCCTGGGACAGAGGGATGGACGTGGCTTCCCCGAAACCCAGAGGGGGCGTTTTGACGCTGGGGCTAGCGAGTGGTACACGAGCGTTCTTCTTTTCCGATCCGTTCCTCTGCTGAGGTCGATCGGAGCCGCCCTCTGGGACCGCGGCGCTTTCATTCCTCCGGCGCTACAGGCTGGGCGCGGGCGCACGGAGCTTGGTCCAGGGGATCAGAACCTTCCGCTCCAAGCTCCAGAGTCCTGCCGGCCCTTAAGCTACTTCTGCCTGTGGCGGTGGGTGCTCCAGAGTCCTTTTTCTAGGGAGGGAGTAGAGGAAGAAGCGGAGGGTGGGAGAACGGAGAAGGGAGAAGAGGTATGTGGATGGAAGGACAGTGGGTGACACCCCGATAAACAGAACAGGGATCGTAGAGAGAAGGAAGAGACAGAAATGGAGAGAGCAGGACTGAAAGGCGACGGGAGAGGGCGAGAGTGACAGAGAAGGCGAGAAAGGGAGAGAGAGGGAGGGAAGGAAGGAGGGAGGAGGTAAGGGGGAGGGAACCTGAAGAGGGAGAAGGGAGCAGGCGGCGGAGCCTGGCGGGCGTGGGGCGAGGCCCGGCGTGCAGGCGGGAGCCTGTGTGCAGAGCTGCGTCCGGGTCCGGCTCCCGCCTCGGTGCCCCTGGCCCGGGGGAAGGGGAGAGTCCGCTAACCCGGTATATGTCTTTTTCTGACTCCAGTGCAACCTTCCTGCTGAATGAGGTAAACGCAGGGTCCCTCCGAGTGGGTGGGAGAGACCCATTACAAGCTATGAAGAGGGCCCGCATTTGGGGCAGACTGCAGTGATGGGGAGGGAAGGCAGAACGGCATTGAGGCTAAGGGTGGAAGAGGGGGTAAGAAAGAAGGCAGCAGCCAGAGCTGGCAGCTTCTAAGCACTGGGCCTGGGAGGGGAGAGGAAGACTGACTGGGGAGCTAGTAAAGGGGGTAGAAAAGAGAACTGAGAGAGGAGGGCTCTGCCAAACTCCCCCGTGCCCCACTTTGGGTTACCTGGGGGCAGCCGAGCAGCTAGAATGCTAGGGTCCAGATCTTGGCTTGGTCCAGATCTTAAAGACTTGCTGTGGATGAAGACTTCTCAGAGGTCCTAGCTCCTGCCTCAGTTTTCCCCCATTCAGTGCTCAGGGACTAGGATCTGCTCAGGTTCCTAGTGCACTTACAGGATAAGCCAGAATGTACTCTAGAGGTTCCCAAGAACTCCAACTCCCAAACCTGGTTATTTGGGCTTTCCTCCTATGTCCTGCTTCCTTGCCTAGAGTATCTAATAGCTTCCAGTCTAACGGCTCTTTCCTATTTAGTGAAGGGCAGAAGGAATCCTCTCCTGGAATCCTCTCCCGCCCACCTCCCCTCAGCTCTCTCACCTTATGTTCAGTCATGGAAAAGAAAAGGGATTAGGGGACACATGGACACTGACAAGTATATGTCTTGTTTACAGGACAGGAAGTCACTAGGTTGTCCTGAGAACTGGAGTAGGCAGGTGTGGGTGAGGTGAGAAGTGGAAGGGGGCATTGAGTAGCAACTCAGATAAGGGAAAGAGAAAGAGGCTCTGGGGCTCTGCAAGACCCAGGGGATGGACCCAGGTATGAGGAACCTGAACCTATCTCCTGGGGGTGGTTGGCATGGCAACTCATGCTTCAGGAGCAGACTCAGACACTGTTCCAGGTGGAGATGAAGACAACAAGGTGTGTGAGGAAGAAATGAGGCTGATGGCAGGTCCATCGTCACCTACAGACCCCAGGACTTGCTGGTGGTGGGGAGTCCCAAAAGGAGAGGCCAGGAGAGTAGAATTAGGGATGGAAACAAAAGCAGATGCCTCAGCAGCTATCCTCTCCATTAGAGTTATCTCCCTGGAGAGAGCACCTTGAGAGTTGTATTCTTTCACACCTCATTCCTCCTTTCTGTCCCTCTGGAAGAAGAGAAGGAATTGAAGAGGCAGAGAGTAAAAGAGGGTAGGAATACTGAGGAGCTGGGAGAAGGCACAAAAGTGAGAAGACAATGTGTCTGGGAACTTTCAATATATAACCAACCCCCAAATGATGCTAGACTCAGGAGAGGGAACTGTGAAAGCAAACCGCCTTTCCCAGTAGTGATTGGTCCCCTTAGCCAATAGAGGCTCTGACAAAATTGCCAAATCCAGCAGGAGGAAGAGGCTTGTCAGGGCTGAACTGCACCGCTTACAGGGCTAAACAGACTAAAGGCAGACTAAAGACGGTTTTAAGATTAGGCCCCTTCTCTTTCTTTTTCTTGCTAAGAGAACATGAACAAGTGATATAAATGAGAAGCCAGTTGGTTTGGGTGGTCTTTCCCGCGAACAGTGCTTTCTCCAATAGATCTCTGGTCCTTCTCTCCCATGAATAGTGCTTTCTCTAATAGAGCTCATTAAACCCTGTCAGTTTTGGATTTTTAGTTCTCCTGTAGCCCAGGAAGGTAAAAGGACAAGCAGATTCCTGATTCACCTTCCTGGGGGTTAGAAACTGGGAATGGAGAAGGACTGAACTCAGAAGCCTTCCTCTGTCCATCTCACATCCCCCTCTAGGTGGGAGGTTGGGTAGGGGGCAGGCAGGCAATCAAAATTCAAAGGAAAACTTTCGCTAAGGAGATGGAAAAAGGAGGGAGCTCAAGTGGGTGGACATTCTGGGAAATTCGCTCAAAATAAGGGCTGCTGCTCTGTCTCTAACCTCAAATTTCAGTGCTCTTCTGAAGGAGGACTGGTGCAGAGTGAGTGGTACAGGTGCCTCCAACCAGGATCCCGGGCACCCCGCCCCATCCTTTTGCTGAGGAAATCTGACCTTAAACTAGTGTCTCTGGGGAGACTTGCCCTTCCCCTTTCCTACCGCATTGGGGTCAGGATCCTACCTTCTGACCCAGCCACAACAATCCCCCTACCTCCACCCTCTGGTTCCTTTCCTGCTCTTTTAGACTCACCTAAAACAGCCCAGTTCTCATGGATGCCTTGCCAATGCCTGGCACAGTTCTTGGCAAGGAAGTGAGGAAGGGAACCCCGACCCTGGCCAGACTAGGATGAAATCTGCCTGCGCAACAGGCGGCGGGAACCAAAACCTCCCCTTTTGCACCGGTTAGGCGACGCGGCTCTTTACTGCAGGCTTCCAGCACTGAGAGGGTCGAGCACCAGGTGGAGCGGGGGCTACTTTCATGGCATTGGCCTGAGGTCGCCAAATCCATTCCTCCCTAGTACCATTGAGGGGTTCGCTTTTGGAGTCTCTCGGATCACCAGGGCTCAGACACGCCGCCCGCTCACCTGGGGCCCTTCCCCCTTCTGCCGCCCGCCCCCATCCCGCCTCTTCTGTCTCCCCCAGTCTCTCCATTTTCCTGTCTCCCCCCATCCTCCTTCTGCCCGTATCCCTCCTTTCTCTCTATATACTCTCCTATTCTCCCATCCCAGGCTCCGCTCCTTTTCTTGGTTCTGGTCTGGTCTCCTCCGACTCTCCCAGGCCCTCCTCCCCGCTCCAGCCCTTTGTTTCCCGGCGGAGTATTTCCTGGGTTGCCGAGCGTCTCTGTCCCCGCATCTCTTCTCGCCCCGCCTCCTCCCAGCCTAGATCCGCCCGTCCGCAGTCTCTCCTCCCCTTCTTCCCCGCCGCCCCTCTGGCCTGTAGGTGGTGGGGCACCCACCTTCTACCCAGCTCCCGTCCGCTACCCTCTCCCAGCCGGGTCTCGGGCTCCTGGGGTGGCCGCCGCCCCGCCCTCTCCCAGAGAGGGGGGGTCAGGTGGGCGGGCACTATTGTTGTAGGAGCCGGCGCCAGATTCCTCAGCCGCGCTCGGGGTGGGACTGGCAGGCTTTGGGGGTGGGACGGGGGGAGCGGTGATTTGAGCTCAGAGCAGCTGGTCTTCGCGGCTCGGTCCCTCCTTCGCGCTCCTTCGCTGTGCGCCGCCACCCGCAGGGCTGCGGGGCTCTGTGGCATCTCTCGGGCGCGGCCCGCCGTCCTCGCCCCTGCCTCCGGGCCGCCCCTGCCTCGGGGCCGCTCCCGCCCCCGGCGCTGCTCGCTTCCCCCCACTCGGACTCCCCCATGTATGACGACTCACATTGCCCAGGTTTGAGACTCAGAGGCTGGTGGAGATACCCAGTGAGGGGTGGGGGTGGGGTGGGAGGAGGTGGGATGATACCTCTCTGCTTCACCCAATTCAGGACTTCGAAAAAACGCCTCAGTGGCGGGGCAGGGCCTATGACGGGGGAGCTCCAGGGAAGTGAGGAGATGGATTTTCGTGCCAAGGGCTACCCTGTACCCCAGTCGTAGACCAAGAGGCATTGGGTGGTGTGTATTAGGAGGAAGTGTTGGGGGGAGGCCTGAGCAGGTGGCTCCAGAGCCCAGGACAGAGGGGTAGAGGGAAGAAGGGCTGGTGGAAAAGGGTACGGGGGCTTTCTTTAGAAAGGGCACACAACATGTCTGGAGTTTCCACAGGTGGATTATGGGGTCTGAATACAACCCCTACAGTAGATGAGTTTCTTGGGGAGGGGGACAAGCCAGACCTCCTGTGACTCCAGTAAAGGACAAATTTAGGGAGCCTGGGAGAACACCAGAGAATTGGGTACCAGCCTCTTCAGGCAGAAAGATCACAAAACTTGAAGACCTCCATTATTCCCTTCCCCGTCCATCCTAAGCTTGCCTTATTTCCTCATCCTGCCTCTAGCCCAGCTTCTCTCCCAGGCTGGAAACTGGGCACCTAGCACATGGGTGAGCCAGCTGACTGAGTCCCATCCATTCCACGCCTCCTGCTGAGGCGGCCTCAGAGCAGCAGGCATCCGGAGCTCCTGCTCAGCATGGAGGACCTGGAGGTGAAGACAGAGGAGCTGAGGGCCTGGGGATGGAGAGGAAGCTCTTTGCTCAGAGAACCAGGCAACCAATAAATATTTAATTCTCCTCTTTGCTTTTATCTCCTGACCCACTGAGACAAATCAGCTCATTAGGCAGTGATTCCCGGAGCTCAGAGAGCAGGGAGAGTGCCTGGAAAGATGGGGCAAAGATGGGGAGCAGCTTCTCAGTGTCTTCTCTCAAACATCCTGCAAGAAGGCCTCCTTAGGAAAGGACCACTAGACAGATGGCTTGGAAGGGGTCCCTGACAGGTGTGGAGGGTAGAGCACTTGAAAGTGGAGTGTTTGCGTCTTCTCCCACATCTTGCTGCCAAGCCCAGGATAGATGAGTTCTAGGGTTCAGAATAAGCAGCTATCAGTCCTTTTCTGGGACTGGGCTCCTGCTGGGCCAAATTCCCCATTGGGCCTTCGGGGCTAATTACATGGCAGATGATTTTCAAGGCTCTGGTGGACACCTCTTTCTGACAGTTGAAGGGACAGCTGGTATGGCCCAGGGTGTCAAGGTGAGCTTGAAAACAAATCTTCCTGCAGGGCTGGAGGGCCCTAGAAGGTTCTTCCCATCCCTGGAGAAAAGGCAAGAGCTGTCGTCGCAAGGGAAAGATTGACACGTGGATGGTGTTGGGGCACCTTGCTAACCCATCGCTCACTGCGCACCCCTCTCTGGTCCCTGGATCACCCTCCCCCACTTCCCTTTCTCTTGCCTGGCTCCTTGCTCTCCCTGAGGCCCCCTCTGAAGCAGTAGGAGGGAAATCAGGCTCTAAATAAATCCACGGGCTCATCTCCCTCCTCTCCTTCCCCCGTGCCAGGCAAGAGTAGAGCTGCAGTCTGCCCACACACTCACCAGGCAAGGGGGGCACCATGAGGGCACTGTGCCAACTCCTGGCAGCTCCAAAGTACTGAGCCTCTGGCTGTTCTGGCATAATGCGGTGGGAGAGGCAAGACCCCAGAGTAGGCTTGGCAGGGCAGCACTGTTCTTCCCAAATGATACCAGAGCATGAGAGATGGGTGAGCTCTGAGAACTTTGGAATAATGGAGGAGGGGTTCCAGTATGAGCCCGACTCATTAAACATTTAGGGAGAGATCCTATCATTCCCATTCTAGGGTGAGAGTCCAGGAAACCCAGATACCCCAGGTAGGGACATTAAGATGACAAAATTAGGCTGAAAGCCTGGGGAGCGGAGAGTAAAGGCCAGACTTCTCCCCCAGCATAGGTCTGGGCATCCAGGAAGCATCTGATGGATACTTAGCAAAATGGTGGTCATCCTGCTCTGCTACCTGCCTCCTGGCCTGTTGGCCCCTATTCTTTTCAATCAGCCACCTCCCACAGAGGTATTTCCTGTATCTAAGACCCCTGGAAAGAGGTCCCACACGCTACTGACAGTGCAAAGGTTCTTTCTGGGACTCAGCCACTCTTTATCCAACTGCCAAGCCAGCCTTATTTTGTTCTCAAGAGAGAAAAGGAATAGCAGGTAGACTCCACTCCTTTATCAAATAAGAGACTTTTCCCTGTGTTGTTTCATGCCTTCGGTCTACCACAGACATTGACTTTAGCTTAGGCTCTAGGGCCTGGGCTGATATCAAGCTGACCAACCCTGTTGCCCATTGTGGGGCTGAAGCAGAGGGCATGGCAGACAGCAAGTGTGTGTTTGCCTTCTCCACTAGGAGTCTGGCCTCTGCTGCCTTCTGTAGGTGATCATGCACTGTAAGGCTTGAAGTAATGTTCCTCAGCCTAAAATATCATAAAACCCCTTCCACGCACATGTGCGCGCTCTCTCTCTCTCTCTCTCTCTCTCTCTC
>NW_024349519.1:1433056-1490329 GCF_902729225.1 Pteropus medius | reverse complement strand
TCCTCTCTCCATCTCTCTCTCTCTATTCCCCTTCCCCGCACCCCACGTGGAGCCCTTATCTAGGCTCCTACCTTATCTCTGCCAACTGTACCTCAGAATGGATGGGAATACCACCTCAGGCTTCTGATCATAAAGAGGGAAAACAGGCAGAAAACAAAAGATTCCCTTTTCCCTAGACTTGAGGGGGAAACCCAGACATCCTGACTTCTATCTTCCTATCCTAAGGTCCAGCTTCCCCTACTCATTTGTGCATCTTCCTCACAACCCTGAATGTGAGCTCTGCAGCCCTCTAAATGCACCCTCATTGCCCAAAGACCTTCCAGGACTCAGACGCTGTCCTGGCTAAGGTTACCAAAGACCCCCTCCCTGCATCTCCAGGAGACTGCTCCTCTGGCTGGTTTGCCTGGCACCAACATAGCCTTCCTCCAGGGCTGATCTCCCCTTGGGGGAGGGAGAGGGAGAGGTAGGCCAGGTGGTGGGCATGGCCCAGCCTTACAGACCCAGGGAGATAGCTTTGTGTTGCCTTCTCAGTCTGTGTCTTGTTTGCCGCCCACACCTGGCCAGTTGCCCCAGCAGGTGTGAGAGGAAAGAAAGTGGGGGTGGGGAGAGTAGAAAGGAAGTAACTTCCAAGAGTCGGCATCTCTGTGTCCTCTTCAACCTGGAAGAGTAGGGACTGGGGGAGATGAGATTTATGGGGTGGATGTCTGTATCTTGACACTCAGGACCAGTGCCATACCAGCCAGCATCTTTTGACTGTTCCTAGCTGGCTATACTCCTGCCAGGCATTTTGAAGGGATAATGTCTAGGCTACTTTGCAGGCTGATGTGAACAAGAAGGCTGAGCTGAGTCGCCTGGATTCAGAATCATCTTCAATATATCATCTTTAGTACATCTCCCTTCCCTCTGCCTCAGAGGATGTGGTAGAGGGGAGAATAGGGAGGAAGGAGGGAAGTGAAAGCTCTATTCAAAGCTGCGGTATTAATAGGCTTGGGGGGGAGGGGCCCAGATCTTAGCACATGGATTGGGTGGCTTTCCTACAGTCCCAGAGTCACTGGGGCCCTTCTCAGGGAAATTGGAGGGACCACTGGGGCCCAGCCACCCCTGTGGACATGAAGAGGCTGGGGTTCATGGATGCGCTGCTATAGGGTTCAGAGGGTGCCTCTCTATGCCCCTCCCACCTGAGCCCAGGGGTCACAGCCTCTCCCCCATGCCAGGGTTCAGCCGACTCCTATACCAGCCGCCCATCTCTGGACTCAGACGTCTCCCTGGAAGAAGACCGGGAGAGTGCCCGACGTGAAGTGGAGAGCCAGGCTCAGCAGCAGCTTGAGAGGGCCAAGGTATCCTCTTGCTGTAGGCGAGGGGCAAAACAGGCCAGGCTGGGTGGAAACTCGTTCTCTGTCCTGAGTCCCGAGGGGTCAATGGGCAGGATGTACGTGAATGTGAAAGATTCTGTGTGTGTGATGGGTGGACAATGGGACACTGAAACTGGAAGGGGCGCTCTGAGGCTCCTCTCACTGGCACTGATGGCCAAATTCTCCAGCACAAACCTGTGGCATTTGCTGTGAGGACCAATGTCAGCTACTGTGGCGTACTGGATGAGGAGTGCCCAGTCCAGGGCTCTGGAGTCAACTTTGAGGCCAAAGATTTTCTGCACATTAAAGAGGTGACCACCCCCTGCCCCCACCAATTAAAAGCCACTTAATTTCCCTGTTTTTGCCCGGTCCCCTGCCTCTTACTTTAGTCCTCAGTCTATAAATAAGTCCCCAAACTCTTCATCTCTTATCCTTAACACACCCTTACATCCCTCGTATCCAAGACCAAATCCCTAGGGTCTCCTTCTGAGGCCTGGCTTGGGCCTGTCACCATTATGTGTAAAGTGAGCAGTTAGATTAGCTGCCCCTTAGGTCCCCTGTGACAGCTGTGATTCTTCATACTGAAATCTTGGGAGTCTCAAATCTGGCTACCCTTCCCTCTGGCGCCTTCTGCCCCCTCCACTTGTGTGTTGCCTTCGTCAGACCAACTCTGTGAATACCACCCTGGCTCCTTCACATTGGAGAGCTGGGGTTGAAGCCAGGGCGGCCTCCTCTCACTGCTCCTTCCCACTCCACCCTGCCCCCAGAAGTACAGCAATGACTGGTGGATCGGGAGGCTAGTGAAAGAGGGCGGGGACATCGCCTTCATCCCCAGCCCCCAGCGCCTGGAGAGCATCCGGCTCAAGCAGGAGCAGAAGGCCAGGTGAGAGCAGGGCTGTGACTCAATAACCCCTCCTCCCACCTCCACCCTGCCCCCCTGCCCACGTGTGCACTCTACCCAAAGTCCATTTCACTGTACATGCACGCGGATCTCACTCCCCCCAAATGTGTACATTCATACCCAGCTATATACATTTACACTACACAAATATACACACATACACCAATGCATGTGTCACAAACATACCTTCTTCACTACCTAAAATATAAGAAAGTATTTACAACTGTTAAATGACATGTAGAACACACAAACACAAAGATGCTTACTGATTGCCCTTTCTGCTCTCAGGAGATCCGGAAACCCCCCCAGCCTGAGTGACATTGGCAACCGGCGCTCCCCTCCTCCATCCCTAGGTAGCCTTCCCCCAACCCACTTGTCTTGGGTAGGTGGGTCACTAAGACACAGGGGCAAAGAGATTCTCCCCAGGTGAACTATGTGGGAAGGGGTTGGTGCGGGGCTAGAAGAGCTGGGAGAAGCCCAGTGTCTCCCCTGGGGAAGGGAATACATGCCCCCCAGGGCCTTTTCCCCCTTCACAACGTTAATCTTTTATTTCCTTTTCCAAAAAGCCAAGCAGAAGCAAAAGCAGGTGAGTCAAGGAAGGGACCTGGGCTGGGGGGCTCTTGGCTCATGACTGCTGGGTTAGGCTTCTGGGCAGCAGAACAGAGAGGGAAGGGATCCCAGAACTTCTCAATCTGCCCCAGTCAGGCATAGGGCAGGCCACAGAGCCATGGCTTTACCTGACCTAAGGTCAATTCTGCAGGCAGAACATGTACCCCCATATGATGTGGTGCCCTCTATGCGGCCTGTGGTGTTGGTGGGACCCTCTCTGAAAGGTTATGAGGTAAGAGGAAGTCCCTGACCCAAAGAGTCACTTTTGCCAAGCCTGCATGGGAAGACCCCAAGAACCGTGGGAGGGTGTGTTCCCTACCTCACCATCAAGGTCTGTGTGTGGAGGGGGTGGGCTCCATGGCCATGACTGGGGATGCTGCCCCTCTCCAAGGGGGCCCTCAGTCAGATCCATGTCTTTCCCCCCACCTCTCCCACCCAGGTCACAGACATGATGCAGAAGGCTCTCTTTGACTTCCTCAAACATAGGTTTGATGGCAGGTAAGCTGCCCTGACCTGGAGTGGCATGAGAACTAGGGAGAAGATCATTGCCTCCGTCTAGATGTCTGTAGCAAGATCTTCTGTAAAGGGAAAGTTAGGAGTAAGCAGGGGCCTAGTACTTGAAATTTAGAAGTGAGCTGTAATTCTCCATCCCCGCCCCAGGATCTCCATCACCCGAGTCACAGCTGACCTCTCACTAGCAAAGCGATCTGTACTCAACAATCCTGGCAAGAGGACCATCATCGAGCGTTCCTCTGCCCGCTCCAGCATTGGTGAGGAGTCCCCAGCTCCTGCTTCTCTGCCCACTCAGGCCTTACCGAGAACCTTCCTCCTACCTTTCTCTTCCCCCTTTCTCTACCTGCCCCAGGATTTGCAAGAACTCACCGCAGTGTCCTCAATTCCCTGTTCCTCTGCCTGCTCAGGCCTTGATGAACACACTCTCCTACCAATTCCTTCTCTTTCACCATTGGGGAGCCCCCCTTCCCTGAGCCCTGTTGGAGGAAGAAGTGGGCGGAGCCACTGGTGAGCACTGTGGCTCACTCACTCCCTCCATAGCTGAAGTACAGAGTGAGATCGAGCGCATATTCGAGCTGGCCAAGTCCCTGCAGCTGGTCGTGTTGGATGCTGACACCATCAACCACCCAGCACAGCTGGCCAAGACCTCACTGGCCCCCATCATTGTCTTCGTCAAAGTATCTTCACCAAAGGTTAGTCAGCAGCTGAGATGGAGGAGGCCCCCGGAGCTGCAGTGCTAGAATGTGCTCCTCTCGGCTTGGTCCTTGTCCCAAGGCTCCTGAATTCCCTTTCCTGATGGTAGATCACAAGTGGGGGACATGCCCAGTTCTTTCTAGGCCCAGCTCTGCTCGGGACTCCCAGAGACTTCAGGCCTTGTTCTGCCCTCTTTCCTCTCAGGTACTCCAGCGTCTCATCCGCTCCCGTGGGAAGTCACAGATGAAACACCTGACTGTACAGATGATGGCATATGATAAGCTGGTTCAGTGCCCACCAGTGAGTGCCTGGGGCAGCTACTCCTATGCCTACTCTTGCTTTTCCAGGACTGGGGGAGTGACGGAGATGGGTGGGAGGCTGCTGCTAAGAGGAAAACATTCTCCCTTCCTCTTCCCTCCCCAGGAGTCATTTGATGTGATTCTGGATGAGAACCAGCTGGAGGATGCCTGTGAGCACCTGGCTGAATACCTAGAGGTCTACTGGCGGGCTACACACCACCCAGCCCCTGGCCCTGGACTTCTGGGCCCTCCAAGTGCCATCCCTGGACTTCAGGTAACCATTTCCAGTGGGTACTGATGCTCAGGCTAAGCCAGCCAAAATAATGCCCCGTCCCCGCACAAAGGATCATCCTTGGCCTCATTTGAAGGCCAAAGGATCAGAGAACTCAGATCTGCTGTACAGAGCTAGAGCAGATGGATGAAGGAACTTCCTGATGAGGGGGAATAAATCAGTGAAATGGGTAATCAGAGGTTACTTTTTTAGGGCTCAAAAGAAAGTCTCTCATACCTTTCTCTGGTCTGTCTTGATGGCAGAGCCTGAATTTTGCAGGAGTCAAAAGCTCCAGTTTTCTGTACCTGAAGAGAAACAGTGTTCCAATACGCTTCCCTTCTTTACATTGTTTCCTCTACCCAGGAACTAAGAGTTGATGGGGAACAATCCCCCATCCTAGTATAGGTGGGAGGGAGGCTGAGGCGAGGTCTGCACTGCCTCACTTAGAGCTGTTGTGTTACCCCCAGAACCAGCAGCTGCTGGGAGAACGTGGCGAGGAGCACTCGCCCCTCGAGCGGGACAGCTTGATGCCCTCCGATGAGGCCAGCGAGAGCTCCCGCCAAGCCTGGACAGGATCCTCGCAGCGTAGCTCCCACCACCTGGAGGAGGACTATGCAGATGCCTACCAGGACCTGTACCAGCCTCACCGCCAACACACCTCGGGGCTGCCTAGTGCTAATGGGCATGACCCCCAAGACCGACTCCTCGCCCAGGACTCGGAGCACAACCATAATGACCGGAACTGGCAGCGCAACCGGCCCTGGCCCAAGGATAGCTACTGACAGCCTCCTGTCTTACCCTGGCAGGCGCAGGCACAGCTGGCTGGGACTTCCACTCTAGGCAGGTTGGCGTTAGACTGGCATTAGGCTGGCACTAGGCTCAGCCCCCACAACCCCCTGCCCAGCCTCAGCTCGAGGTCTGCCTGTGGTCCCAAGGTTCTAGGAGAAGCAGGGGGCCCCCTCACCTCCTGGGCAGTGACCCCCTAGGCTCCCATTCCAGGTACTAGCTGCGTGTGCTGCACCCCTGGCACCTTCCTCTCCTCCTGCACAAGAAGCTGCCCCACTGGGCAGTGCCCTCAGGCCAGGATCCCCTTAGTAGGGGCTTTCCCACCAGACTCAGGGAAGGGATGCCCCCTCAAAGTGGCAAGAGGATAGGGTGTGGGCGACATGGCATGAGGAAGAAACAAGGTCCCTGAGGAAACACAAGTCCTGATAGCCAAAGGACTCAGGGGTTGTGCTTTGGGGTCTGAGGGCCTCCACTCACCTCACTGCCACACACTAGAAATGACAATCAAAGCCCAACAGAATGGCACTCCCATCCGTCAGCTGGGTGGGGCATCCACAAACAAGGCCGGAGTAGCAGGCCAGCTGAAGCTCTGGAAGAGAAGGGCTCTCCTTACCCTGTCAGGAAACTTCATAATAGCTGACAGGACCAGGGACCAGAAGCATGGTCAAGCCAAATGGTAGACAAGAGCCAACTTGGATTGGGGGCTTGGGAAGGGAGGACATGAATGTCTGGAACAACTTTGGGGGCCTCCTTGCCCCGCTCATCCTTTTGCTCTTGCATCCTTTCATTTCTGTTTTTGGCCCTCAGGCCTCCTGGGGGATATGGGCCCCAAACTTTATTCCCTGATTTCATAGCTGCTGCTTAAGTTAGGGTTAGATGAGGAGAGAGAGGACACAGTGGACAGCCCCCAGAGGCCCTGTCTACCCAGCTACCCTTGCCTTACGGCTCTAGTGTGTGATCTACAGAGCATGCTCCACAGGACCCTGCCCCACCTCACTGTCATCACTAATAAACATCATGCACAGTCCCTCAGGCTCCTGTTCTGTCTGCTCAGGTGCCAGTTCCTCACTGAGGCCCAAGTCTGGAGGAGGCAAAGAAGTACTCTGGCCTCCTTTCTCTCACAAAGGACCCACTGGGTGGAAAGAAAAAAGACAGGCCAGGGAAGGAACTATATTCCCAGGCAGCCCCACACCTGCCCTCTCATGCCCAGGTGCCTGGAGGGAAACATCCAGCAGCACAGAAAGGACTTGCTGGGAGGTGGGGAAGAGGCTGAGTCACAGCCTTACACTGTCCCTGCCTTAGGCCAAAAGGCTCTCGAAGTAGCTGCAACTTAAAACTCCATGTACTGGCCCAGAAATTTTAGGGTTAAAGAAGAACATGTGAATAAGAGCATTATTGGGGAAGGACCCAGGCCCTGCAGCCCTCTCCCCACAACCTAACTCAGCTGGGCCTAGATCATCACTCCTTGATGCTTCCTTCTGGTGCCCATCTCTATCTCCCCATGAGCAGCAGCCTCAGCAACTGGGGAGCCATGAGCTGGGTGTCAGGCACACAGCATCAGATTGTGAGAGTGGCCCTGATTGTGCCTCACCTGCCAATTTCACAAGTGCTTTCCTTTCTCACCCTGCACAAAGCTCCCTAGAGGGTTTCTAGGCCAGAGCTCTAAGTTATATGAAGCCAGAGCAGGGAGGGAAGCTGTCAATAGCTTTTTCTGCTCCTAAGTGCCTCCTGTCAAGACTTAGACTATCAATTGAGATTGTAGACTCTGCTCTAGATGTGATTTTCTTTCATCTCACAAGTATGTCTTCTGTGGTACCAGGGAGAACCTGGGAGTTTAGCTAGAACTATACACAGCCTTAATATTCCTGAATTTATTCTCAGAACATACAAACTTTTTTCAGAGACTAGAAAACAGGAATTTTACTCAATGACTTCAAGACACAGCCAGCTCACCCTTTCTCAAATCTACTAAAAAAAACTCCCTGGGTGAGAGATGCCTAGAGTGCACAGCACCCCTTGGCACAGGGGCCGTGCACAGCTCTAAACAAGGCTCTCAACTTGTTTTATAATCCAAAAGGGCAAACACTATCAAAATGACATTAAGAGTCCAAGGTCCATAATCCTCACAGTGCCAGATCCCCTGGGTCATCTAGGGCAATGATGTTGCTGCAGCTTAGGCAGTCAAGTCGGTGCCGAAGAAGTCATCTTCCAGCAGCCAGATTTCTGTTCATCCTGAGAGACAATGCCAATGGCTGCCCCCATAACTGGCAAGAGCTGAGGGCCCAATGCAATCCCAGAGGCCGCCAGGGGGCAGAGCTGGGCCAAAATTGATGGTAATTTGTTCTCCCGGCCTCCTGTAGCAGCTTCCTCTCCTTTTGCAGTCCCACACTCAGGCCTTCAAACCTGAGGGTCTAGGCCAGGGAGTCTGATTGTTAGCTAAGCCCCCAGAAGACAAAAGAGAAGGTCCTGAAGAACAGGCTTCAGAGCCTGCCTTTAAATCCGTGAGAAGAGTCCTCTGTCAGGCAAAGATGGTCTCTTCTCTGCGCTTCTTGGTAAGGATAGTGCCTGGCTTGTGCTGGGCATCTGGGTGGTTGGCTAGTTCTGGGGGGCAGGAGGACACTGGGCTTTCCAGGATGGCTTGTTTCAGCTCATAGAACACAGCAGAGTCCTCTTTGGTGAGGAAGGTGATAGCCACGCCACTCTTGCCTGCTCTTCCTGTGCGGCCAATGCGGTGGATATAATCTGGGGAGTGAAACGGTGGGAAAGGAATGTCACTCAGAGCACCAGGCCAGATGCCCTGGTGAGCAGTGTCTGAAGCCTTTGCTTCTAAATGCATCATCCTCCCCACACCTCCAGTCAGTGAACAGAGCTCATGCTTCCTGGACCTGCAGAGCCCACAGTGCTCTTCTCAAGACCACTACTTATGGGGTAATCCTACCACACTAAGACCAAGATGGGCTCAGCTCTGTCTTCTCCATCCCAAAGACAAGAGTGCTATCTCAGGTGCTGGGACAACACACTCACATGAGATAAAGAGTAGGAGCCCTTCTCACTGGAACAAGCTACTGTAAGCTCAGAGTTGTGAGAAATGGCAGCAGCAGCCTCCTCAGTACTATACTTTGAGTAGAAAGAGACGGTCTCTCTTTACCCAAATTGAAGCTACTTTTCCTGCACTTACCTTCAATGTTTTTGGCCATATCGTAGTTGACCACCATTGACACATCTTGGATGTCAATACCACGACCTGCCACATCTGTAGCCACCAAAATATCCTTGGCCCCAGCCTTGAGGTTGGACAATGCAAACTCTCGCTGCTCCTGGCCTTTTCCACCATGAAGTGTACAAGCATTGTACTGTTGGGAGAATGGTGAAGTGAAGAAAGAGTAATGGGATCATGGAAAGACACAGATATTAAGAGGAGTGGGGACAGAAAAGGACGGTTGCAAAGAGCAGCAGGGTAGGAGGAGAAAGGGAAGCAGGCAGGAGAAAGAATGGGTGCAACTATAAGTAAGGAGACAACAGGTGAGCTGAAGAAAGGATGGGAGAGACCAGGGCAAGGTCAAAGGTAAAATTAGGGGTGAGATGTGGAGCCAGACAGATGAGTAGTCAAAAAGAGAATGAGGGTGAGAGATAAGAGGAGAAAGCAGGGGCCAAGAAGTTTAAGGAAGTTTAAGCACTGAGTGGAGTGGACACGCTCTTCCCCTCAAACACCCGTACAGGAGGAAAGGACACTGATCAACATCTCCCTCCCGACAGCACCAAACATACATAAACACGACAAACTTTGACCCATTCTGTTCTACATCCTCAAATCCTCCCAGGATATGTGTCTCAAAACCTCTCCCTTGCCCCAGCCCACTTAGAGGAAGACTCAAGGGAGCTAGCTCTAACTGGCACTGCTGGAATGGACAGTGTCATAGCAATCGACCCAGGCCTCCTTATCCCCATCAAACCTCCCTTTTCCTTCTGGCCCTGACTTGTTGAATACTGGAGAGGTTCAGAAAACAGCACCAAAGAGACTGGACTTTGCCCTCCCCTGCCAGACACACCCCCATCTTCTCCAGGGATTTGGCCAAAACATCACAGCCCTTCTTCTGGTTGACAAAGATGATGATGGGTGGATCAAAGCCTTGCTCCAAGATTGCCAGCAGCTTTTTCCTAGGGAGAAGGGAAAGAGGCGAAAAATGAGATGCCTACCACCCCTCATTCCAAGTAAAATGCCCAACCCTGATCTACAACACCAATTCCAGGCTCTTTGATGCCCATGGCACCCTGAATAAGAAAACAGCTTTTCAACCAGAACAATCCTCTCACACAGGAATCCAGCCACCAGTCACACAGGAAAAAAGCTCCTTCTCTATCCCATTTCCTCTGGCTCAGCTGCCCCCGTACCTCTTTTCTGACTCTGACATGAGGAAGACCTTCTGTTCCACACGTTCATGGGGCTTGCCTGCAGAACCAATGTACACCACAGCAGGACGCCGAAGATAGCTCCGGGCCAGACGCTCCACAGCTGGGGGCATGGTGGCCGTGAACATGACTGTCTATGAAAACAGGAGGCTCAGCCTTGGGCCCAGGCAGACAGAGTCACATATCCTACCATTACCACAGGCAGCACAGTCCAGGTTGAAGAATCTAAAATAAGCCAATGTAAGCTTTAACAGCCGCCACCTTAGAAAATACTGTCTTTTGCCTTCCTACTTCTTTCTTCAGTACCTGTGCTTGACATCTTATGATGACAGGAAGGGCTAAAAGCGCTGCTAGCACCAATGGTGGGCAGTAACATGACTCTTTGGAATTTTTCCAGGGCAAAGCTAAATGACTACACTGCTAGGACCTTTGGAAGGCCGTACTTAGGCAGGCCTCACCATTCTGGAAACATGTACTCTGGGCCCACCTAGGGTAAGAAGGGCCCTAGAGCAGGTTTGGCAACTTGCCCCAGCCCAGGGAAGGAGCCTTACTTGGCGGTACTTATGTTTTCCTGACTCAAAGTTAGCCAACATCTTCTCAGGGTCTTCAGCCTCATCTGTGTCTGGCTTCTGGTTGCTGACAGGCATGTGTTCCAGGATCTTCTGGACATCTGGCTCAAAGCCCATGTCAATCATCCTATCTGCCTCATCCAGAACGACGTAGGTACAGCGGCTCAGCACCAGGTAACGGTTCTCTAGCACATCAATCAGACGTCCCGGGGTAGCGATCACAATCTAGGGAGTACAGTGGAATTATATGTGGCCTCAGCAGCTACCTCTTTCTTCAACTTCCTGTCCACCCACTTGGACACTAGACCCCCAAAGCTAAAGAACTTAGCAACCCAACCTCCAGTTATGTTTTACAGTAAAGGCATGAAATCACTTGTTGCTATCCTGGGTTTTTTTTTTCTCCCAGAAATGAATCAGGCCTCTGAGTAAAATCCAGGGGTTAGACAGAGGAGGCAAAATAGTAGGAACTTTCTTGGATGGGAGACTAAAGGATACTGTGGAGGGGATTATATAAAGGGATTATACTAAGAAGTCTCTAAAAAAACTCAATTCTTACAGTAGCCTTATAAAAAAGTATCTTCTCCTATCCTTCTGAGAAGAAAACAACACACGAAGTCTATGACTTGATCTGGCAGAGTGACTAAGAAAACAGGTTTTGTATCTGAATTTCAGCTCTGTCCACTGCCAACTGTGTGTGACTTTGGATCACTTATTAACCTGAGCCCCAGCTTCATCTGTAAAATGGAGCTACCCCTACGTACTCTCATGTGGTTGTGAGAATTAATGATATGCATAGCACAATCCCTAGTAAGTTCTTAATAACAATAGCACATCGATATAAACCAGCCCTTTCTTCATCTAACTTCACATCTATGACAGAAACTAGAAACAGAGTCCCGAAACAATACAGCCTAAACAGCAGGCTGGTTGCTGGCCAGGTGAACAAACCTCACAACCCATGCGCAGCCTGAAGCCCTGGTCTTCTCTGGAGATGCCGCCAATGACAGCCACAGTGCGGATGCCTAGTGGCTTCCCAAACTTGATGGTCTCTTCCTCAATCTGCTGAGCCAGCTCACGAGTAGGGGCCAAGATGATAGCATAAGGGCCCTGGTCTGACTCTTCGATCCTGTGGTAAATGGGGTATCCCACAGTTTCATGAGCTTTGGTTCTCATCCAACCACAAATAGGAGCAGGACAAAGTCACACTTATGGGCAGCTATGGAAATGAGGAGGGTGGTGGGAAGAGGATGCACTGAGCTCCCTTAAAGATCTGATTTCTGGATAACTAAGTTCTCCAGGGAGTGGTCCTTGCCAGCAATAAAATCATACACTTCTTTGATACTACGATCCAGTTATTCCCTAATATCTGACCCAGACTAAAGAAGAGGCTTCTGATGACCTCCAAGATAACAGACTTAAAAAGAAAACCACTTTCACCATTCCTACCCAGTTAAGAGCACTCCAACTGGTATCAGCTGACCCCACCTGTCAATTTTGGGAAGTGTGGTGATCCAGACCAGCAATGGAATGAGGAAAGCTGCTGTCTTGCCACTGCCAGTCTCAGCCACACCTATGATGTCACGATTCTGTAGACCAATGGGAATTGCCTGACGCTGGATAGGTGTTGGTTCCTGCAGTGACCCAGAGAGAATAATGGGCACAGGATTATACTTCCTGAGCTATTGCTAATAGAGTAGGCATATATGCTAGCATAATGGGAGGATACCAAGCACAGTTCACAGGAATAGGGACTTGAAAAGAAACATAGTCACCAAACGCCAATACTTCCACCAGAAAGTGATAGACAGCGTTACCTTGGTTCCCACTGGCAGAGAAAGCACCAAATAGTCAAGGAACAAAGTTTATATCCCCTAGGATGTAGAAACAAGTCAGGTCTTCTGGACCAATCTACCCCCTCCTTACCTTGTAGCCACACTTATCGATGACCTCCAAGATATGTGGGGGCAGAGAAGAGTCTTTCCAGGATCGAATGGGATTGGGGATCTTGCCACCTTTGGTAGTGATGCTGTAGTCCTCACGGAAGATCCGCCAGTCCCTGTCTGTCATCTCATCTAACTTCTTCTGGGACCAATGCCGATCATCCCAGCGCTGCTTGGCTTCCTTTTTACGAAGTTTGCGGAGTCTTGCCCTGGAGTAGAATCATGAGGGATAAGTGGGATCAGCATCCCCATCTCCTTTCTGATAACTCTGGGCTATGCCCAACCACTCCAGCCCTGACCACTCACTCCTCCTGCTCCTTTTCTTCCAGGGTCCGCCTCTTCTCCATTAGGTCTCCATAGAAACGTGATTGCTCTCGTTTCTGCTGCTTTAAGTCAATGCCTGCAATGAAGCCTCGCCCCAACAACTGTACCTGGTGCCGTTCTTTGTACCTGGGATTAAGACAGAAGAAGAAAAAGAGAGAAAGAGCTGTTACAGCACCCGGAGGGAAGGGCAGAATACTAAGACGTACCAGTTCCCCTTCCTAGCAAGGGTCTTTACTCACCCAAAGGCCTGGCTGACCACCAGTTTACCAATTTCCCCATACCAGCTTATCTTACTTCTATCTCTGTAGTCATCAGTCCTCTCTAGGAACTGCCTACTTTAAAAGACCTAGTTTAGACAACCTACTAAATGGGAGAAAATATTCTCTAACAATACATCCGTTAAGAGGTTAATATCCAAAATATAGAAAGAACTCATACAACTTAACACCAAAAAGACAATCTAGGTAAAAAGACAGGCAGAGGACCTAAACAGACATTTCTCCAAAGAACACATAAAGATGGCCAATAAACATGAAAAGATGCTCAAGGTCACTAATCATCAGAGCATTCCACACCTGTCAGAGTGGCTATCATCAATAAATCAACAAACAAGTGTTGGCCAGGATGTGGAGAATTGGAAAGTGGTGCAGCCACTATAGAAAGCAACATGGAGGTTCCTCAAAAAATTTAAAATAGAACTACCATATGACCCAGCAATCCCACTTCGGGTATTCAATCCAAAACAAACAAAACACTAATTTGAAAAGATATATGTATCCCTATGTTCACTGCAGGATTATTTACAATACCCATGACATAGAAGCAACCCAACTGCCCAATGGAATATTATTCAGACATAAAAAAATAAAATAAAACTTTACCATTTGCAACATGGTGGACCTAGAGAGTAGTAAGCTAAATGAAGTAAGTCAGACAGAGGAAGACAGATACCACATGATTTCACTTATATGTGGAATCTAAACAACATAAATGAACAAACAAAACAGAAATAAACTCATAGACACAGAACAAACTGATGGTTGTCAGATGGGAAGAGGCTTAAGGGGCTGAGTGAAAAAGATAAGGGGATTAAGAAGTACAAATTGGCGGTTACAAAATTGTCATGGGGATGAAAAGTACAGCATAAAGAATATAGTTAATAATACTGTAATAACTATGAATGGTGTCAGGTAGGTACTAGACTAATGGTGGAAAGCACTTCATAAATTATATAAATAACTACTCACTATGCCATACACCTGATACTACCATAACATTGAATGTCAACTATAATTGGAGAAGAAAAACAACCTAGTTTAGGCTTGAAGCCACTCACAGTGGGTTGTAGTCTATGGATGTGTCCTCCGATGCATCCCACTCAAAGACAAACTTGCGATCATTGAGATGCCTTGTTCGGCGCCTCTTCTTAATGCCACCCAGGTAACGCTCCTGCCCAGGGTCAGAACAGAATCCATCAAGCTCAAGAATGAAATCTAGCATGCAGAGGTCAGAATAGCCAAATAACATCATTTATTTTTTGGAGGGGGGGAGTGCAGACAGAGCCAAGGCCTGCACCTTAATGGCATGCAGTTCCTTGCTCTTATCCTTTTCCTCTCGGATCTTCTGCCGCCCTTCCTCATCCTCGTTTCCATTGGTCTCCCGCTCCATCCTCTCCCTGCGTTCCCGACGTTCCCGTTCCTGAGGGTCTTCTGTAGACCAAAGAAAGCAAAGCTGCACAAGAGCTCAGTGGAAGAAAAAGGAGGGCATGGAGAGATCCAGACAATGGACACCAAATGAGAATAAAGGAGAGAGATTTACAATAGAAGGGAAATGGAGACCTAACAGAAAAATACTTTTCTCATAAAGTTCCCCCAACTTTTCCTTTTACAAACTTCAGAAAAAAAAATTTTCTAGCTCTCATGAGTAACACTATAATACCATCTCACCCTTTCCTATCCCATCTAGGGGTTACATAGCATAGGAAAACGAACCCAACATTTTCCTTCCCAAGTCTTGAAACTGCTTCCTTTTTTTCCTCTCTTCTTCAAGCATCCTTTGCCGCTCTTCCACCTCCTGCTGCCGCCGCTTTAGGGCTTCGGCCTCTCTTTCTGCTTTGGAGAGGAACTTGGGCTACAAAATAGATTGGAAATATAAACAAAGGATCTGGGAACAGGGTATAATCACATCACTGGTGGGAGATGGCAGGAAGCCTGAAAATGCTCAGGCATTAAATTGGTTAAGAAAAACACAAACAAACCTAGGATCCTGTTATGGGCTGAACTGTGCCCCCTCTCAAGATGTATATGTTGAAGTCCTAAATCCCAGTACCTCACAATGTGGCTGAATTTAGAGATAAGGCTTTTAAAGAGATGTTTAAGGTAAAATGACGCTCTTAGGGTAGGCCTAATCAGATCTGACTGGTGTCATAATTATAAGAGAAAATCTGGACACATATACACCAAGGACATGTACACACAAAGACCACATGAAGACATAAAACGATCACATACAAAGCAAGGAGAAAGGTCTCAAGAAGAAAACCCTACTGACACCGTGATCTAGAACTTTCACCATCCAGAACAGTGAGAAAATAAATTCCTGTTGCCATAAAAAAAAAATTCTTGTTGCTTAAGTCACCCAGTCTGTGGTGTTTTGTTATAGCAGCCCTAGAAAATACAGAGCCTCAAGTTCTTACCTTAGCCTCAGCTTCCTCTTCAGCCTTTTTCTTGGCCAGAAGTTCCTCCAGGGATAATGGCTGGGCCTGAAGATAAAACACAGGACTTTGTCCATAAAGGTTCTCTCTCTTTGAAGATCACAAAGTTGGGCTTGAAGTGAAGAGAAAGATGAGAAAACCCTTCCTCTCCTTTACCTTTGGCTTCTTATCACCATGTTCATCCTCTTCATCCTTCTTGGAGTCTCTGTCTTTCCGAGATTTAAAATCTTTTCCTCGACCAGGAGATAAACTTTAAGGAAAAAGAACAGGAAAGGTTTATATTGCTGTCTTACCCAATCCCTTAGATGAGGTTCAGGCTAAGGCCCTCAAAGAGAATGGAAGTTTTCCCATGGCTCAGCAAGACTGGCCATGGTCATCCATCAGGTTCAGAAGCTCCCTTGCAGGCATGGTCATTCTGCCTATTTTGAAACTTAATGATGGCCCTATCTTGGCCCCAATCTACCTGAATCTCCTTTTCTGAGATTAATTTATTCTGGCAAGTGAGTCGCCATTACTGACATCAAAAATATTTCCTCCTGGACATGGTTCCATAGTGTAGTGGTTAGCACATCTGCTTTACATGCAGAAGGTCCTGGGTTCGCACCCCAGTGGAGCCACAGTCCATAGTCTACGGCTATGCCACCCTGAACAAGCCCAGTGTCTGATCTCGGAAGCTAAGCAGGGTCGGGCCTGGTTAGTACTTGGATGGGAGACCACCTAGGAAGACCAGGTGCTATAGGCATAAATTAAAAAAAAAAAAATTCCTCCTAATAGCAGTTGCACATTGAAGGAAAAAATCCTGCTTTATAATACACAATGAATATAGCCTACACGACCACCCAAATACACCCTTCCTAGGTACTGCTATATTTGTCTCATCCTTATTTTCTCTTCCTACTAGTGGCAGCAATCCTTACCCCACACCTGCTATTAAGCTTAATCTACAAGAGATCTCAAACAACTCCACTGTGTTTGTTATGAGAATTCTGTCCTTTTCCCTGAATTCTACCTACACACTTGAAGCCAAATAAAAACTTTGTATAAAAAGTTTCCGAAAGAAGGAGATTAAGATACTGGGGCATTAAGCTATCCCAACAAATATATGTTGTATATTCTGGGTAGAAAATTGAATGGTCCAGTGGAGCTAAAAGAATGTCTTGTAGTCTGGTAACCTTTTCAAACTAATTTCTAAATTCTAAGAACAAGCTGATCCTTAAAGGGTTGTGGCTTCACTAACCAATGTGCAAACTGGAAGGCATTTGAGGTAGTTGGATTAAGAAACTAGCTGAGGCATAGAATACTACTGGTATATGTGCAATTGCATAAATATTAAATTATGTTTTTGAAGTCCAATTGTCATTCCTGGAGCTCAAATTTCAGTTGCTGTCGCTTTATATTTTATATACCCAAGGACGTCGCCTCAGGGTTGCAAGATCCTTAAGAAAAATTTATCCATATATCCATGTATTGCATAAAAAAATAAAAATTGAATTTACTTCAAAAAAAAAAAAAAGAACTGGCTATACTTTCTAAAGACACATGCCTTCTAAAAAAAATAGCTCTACAGTAACTACTAATAAGATCCACTGGGAAAAAAAAAGTACTTTCCTACAAAGCTGAACTAGCTCAAATGCAGAGAGGAGAGATAGGAAGAGCACTCCTCTAAAGCCCCCTCTCATTCTCTCACGTACCTGGATCGTTTCCGGTCCTTGTCCCGTCTGTGCCCATCCTTATCCCGATCTCGGTCCTTCTTATTTCGATCCCGCTCCTTATCTCGTTCTCGTTCTTTATGCCGTCGTTCTCTGAAGACGAGCAAATTTAAGAAATCACTTGATATTTCTAGAGTATCCTGCTTCACTACAGCACTAAAAAGGTTTTCATGATCTTTTCTCCCCAAAGTAAAATTTTACAAATTGGGAAATGTGTTTCCTGGGGATGTTATGAGGTGATTCTAAGGTCTAGCTCAGTCATACTACTAAATATGAATGACAATGATAGACCATAAACTATGTGAACAGATGAACTACCTCCTCTATCATCAGGACCTTCATCTTACAAGTTCCCTCTTAAACTTTATAAGCTAAAGGGTCATTAGATGTACAGAAATCTGTAAAACACTAATGTCCTCATCCTGGAGGCATCAGAGGAAGCAAGAATGAAGTTTGAAATGTACTCTCCCTTTCCATTTAACAGACATACAAAGTTACTTTACCTTTCCGTAGACTTGGACCGGGAACGGGAACGAGACCGGCTCCCTCCTCTACGCCTATCCCTTGAACGATGCCGCTTCCTGTCTTTAGATGGGGAAGACTTCCGGTCCCGGTCTCTATCCCGCTCTCTGTCAGGAGTCCGAGATCGCTTCCTTTCCTCCTTGGAAGGTGATGCATCACGGTCCTTCTTGTCAGCCAGCTCTCCTGCCATCTGTCAGGGGTGACAGGAGTACTATGTACTAAGTACTACTCTAAATTGTTTATATATAATGTACTTAATCTCAAAACAACTTTATAAAGTAGATATATTGGTATGCCTAGTTTGTAGATGAGGAAACTGAAGCTCAGGTATATAAAGTAACTTGTCTACGGACACACAGGTGGAAGTGGCAGAGTTCCAGAGGCACTCTGGCTCCAGAGACCCACTTTTATTCATTATACTATACTGTCTCTCTGTGATTCCTTTCTGTATATATTCATTTCTAAAGATATACAATGAACATAACTTATTTTAAAAATTAGATTTCAAGAGTATTAAAAGAAATGTCAGTAAATAAATAGTGTACTAGCTATCTCTAAAAAATCCTGTATTGCTTATCTTAGGAATCTGTTATGTCTGCCAGCCCAGCAAGATCAGTCAACACAAAGACATCTAAGGGAGATAAGTTCTCTTGAGCTCATAAAGAAAGCTCAAAAGAGGGAAAATAAAGTGTAACTTTGAGATTTGGAATTATAATCAGCACTCCAAAGAAAAACTAAATTTAAATGGAGAAAAATAAATGTACTTCTACTTATGCAATGGGAAAAACTTGGTGACGGGTATACTGGCCCTTCATGAACTTTTTTTGCAACTTCCTATGAAGAAAGGAAGCAAAAACTACAGGTCATAAGACATTCTGACTGACATTACCTACTTAAATTTTCACAGTCTTGATCATTACCCAGTCCCATGAAAGGTTTGGGCAGGAATCTGTCCTATTCCCTCATGCCTGGGAAACAGTGAACACCATGCCACGCTGTCAACTGTCTTTCAGACTACAAAATCTACTTCAGCTTCATTTGCTAAAAGTACAGCAGGTCTGAATCTGCCTCTACCCCATCATCATAATCATTACCACCACCACCGCCACCATCCCCAACACTTGGGATACATTTCTCAGAATTTATTTTATCCCCACATAGTTCAGCTAGAGTATCATCAGTTCCCTAAGCTTTAGCTTACAATCCCCCTTTCCGATGTTCTTTCCCGTCATATATCTTTTAGAAGAGAGAATGTGTAAAGAAAAGAAAAATAGCCTTTTGAGCCACGCTTCTCTTGCTCAGGCCTGCTTCCACGTCTAGAAGTGTACTTTCCCTTCTAAGAGAAGCTTTTCTTTTCTACTGTAAAAAAAAGAAAGAAAGAAAAAAGAAAAGAAAAATAAACAAGTAGCACTTTCAAAAGGTGGAAACAACCTATTTTATTTCACAATTGTCTAAGAAATGAATCAATGTTCTATATCGGTACATTACGCATTATCACATGGAAATTATACTTATGTCTCTTCCACTTACAGCCCTAAGAAAACACTCCAGAAGGCTAATTTCTCTATAAAGTATCCTGGGCATCATTCATTCTTTCAACAAATATTCATTGAGCACCTGGTAGGTGCCAGAAACTGTTCTGTGTACTGGAGACATACCTGTAAACAAAACAAAGTCTGAGATCTCTAACACTTAAATTCCATTGAAGCAGATAACAGTTAAGCAAAAAGATAAGAGAATTTCAAATAGTAATAAGCACTAAAGAAGAGAATAAAACAGAGTGGTATGACAGAGGAAGAGGTATAAACAAGAGACAGCAGGCTCAGGAAAGAATTTTTTTAGATGACATGAAACCTGAGATTTGAATGATGGGAAAGGGAACTAGTTTAGCATGTCTGCCAATTAAAAACAGACTTGTGTGGCTGAATGGCAGTGACCCAGGGAGAAGACTGATTCAGGAGTTCAGGGAGGTA
The DNA here is from genome assembly GCF_902729225.1 of Pteropus medius. Lineage (NCBI taxonomy): Eukaryota > Metazoa > Chordata > Mammalia > Chiroptera > Pteropodidae > Pteropus > Pteropus medius. Next base: position 1,470,745 of record NW_024349519.1, on the reverse strand, counting down.
GGCAAGAGTCAGATCATGGAAATGTGTGTTAGGCCAGGGTAAAAGAACTTGGATGTTAATCTAACTGTAATGGGAACCTTAGAAGAGTGTTAAACAGGAAATTATGTCATCTAATTTTACATTTTTAAAGAATTACTTTGGTGACTTGCAAGAAACTACATAGCAGGGAGGCAAGGTAGAAACAGAATCACTGAGAATGCTATTATAGTAGTCTAGGCAAGAGATAACAATGAAGATGAAAAGAAATAGTTAGCTTCAGTGTATACTTTGGAGGCAGAGATGACAGGACTTACTAATGAAAGGAGAAAGGAAAAGAGACAACACAAAGATAGCTCCTAAATTTATGGGCTGAACAATCTAATGGTTCGTGGTACTATTAGTGACAGGAGAAGACTAGGAAAGAAACAGATTTAGGAAGAAATCAAAAGTTTCATTTTGGCCATGTTTAATATAAGATGTCAGTAAGAAAACCAAGTGAAGACTGCAGGAAGGCAGTTGAAAATGCAACTCTGGAACACAGGAGACCCTGGAGACAAAATTTTGTGTCATCAATACACAGAAAATAAAGCCATAGGACACTAAGTGATATTACTTAAGTAGGCAGTAAGAATAAAGAAGAAAATAGAAGAGGACACCTGACTGAGCTCTGGAACACACTTTACATTTAGAAGTCAAGCACAGGAGGAGCCAGAGGGAAAACCTGGAAAGAAGCTAAAGCCAGTGAAAAAAGATTTAAAAAAAAAAAAAAAAGTAAGGGAAGAGAATGGGGAAGAAAAAAAAAAGTGAAGTCCATGATCTGGAAATCACAGCAGCCAAAAACGTATTTCAAGGAAGGAAGGATTAACTGTATTAAGTGGAAAAAGACTAGGAGATAAAGAAGTAACCCTTACATTTGGAAAAATAGAGATGGTTGGTACCCCTGACTAAGAGCCATTTCGATGGTGTGGAGAGAGTAGAAGCCCGAGTGGACTGAGTTCAGAAGAAAATGAGAAGTTAGAAGACAGTAAACATAGGCCAACTTTTATTATAAATTCTATGTATCACAGGCCCAACCTTAGCCATTGCTCCCAGGAGCCTTCCTTGCAAATCTCCAGATTTCTGAGTTCTTCAGTTCTTGGAGGGCAGGAGCAGACTTTTTCATTCAATGAAGTTTCTGTCAAACATCCACTATATACAAAGCACTCTGCTAGGTGCTGTGTGAGTTACAAAAGGAAATCAGGAAGATCCTGTCCACAGAAACAAAGCTATGAGACATACCAAGATGAAGGCTCAGAAGAAGTATTACAGGAGTTCAAAGAAGTTTCCTTTCATTTGTAAAAGGGATTTTGAAAGACCTGTAGAGGAAGTGGCTCCTGAGCATTTAAGTATAGGTAGAATTTTAAAATGTGTAATTGAGGGTGCGGAAAAGAAGTCATTCCCGGCAAAAGAAATAACACAGGAGGCGCAGAGGCGGGAAAGCATGACCGGTTCTGGGAAAGAAGCCAGAGTTCCAGTTTGGCTGGAGCAAGGACTACTCAAAACATGAAGGAATAAGGTCAGACTGAGGCTATCACAGGTGCTATGCCCGTGGGCAATGGTCTAGCCTGTAACATTACCGTAGGGACCTGGCTTGTGCTCCCAGGAGCCCACACTACCTACTGTGGCCCGCGCCCCTTCGCTCCTGCTGACTAGAGCTTTCCGGGCTCGTGCCCCTTCCCTGAGGCGTTCCCCCGGCCTGGTCCCGGAGGCGGGGGCCACCGCCATGACCCACTCTCGCCCTCTCTACAGGCTCGTGAAAACCGCCTCCATGGCCCTGAACTCACCACTCTTGACTCTGAACCGCCCAACGAGGCCTCAACGTCGCCGAGCAGCCGCCATCTTTTCCGTTTCCTGGTTATCGAGTTGCACACCCCCAGCCGCGCAGCAATCTGGGAAGTTGAGTTCCCGAAATTAGGCAGCGGTGGCCGACAACCGGCGTCTGAGAACTACCAATCCCAGAATACACGGCGCGAGCACCGGCCCTGGGCCGCGGGGTCTGTTGGGCAATGTGGTTCGCCAAATATTTGAGTATGCGAGAGGAAGAGTTTTCCGTGGGTAGGCTTCTCGAAAAAGGTCCTCTCCCTGCGCAATCTTCCTGGAATATACTGGTCTTCCTAGAAACTGCATTTAATGACTATCATGCCTTATGGCTTACAACCCTTTGTAGAAAAGCATTTATACAAAAAAAAAAAAAAAACCTGTGAGATTATTAGCCCCATTTTATAGGTGGACAAACTAAAGGTTAGGTTACAGGAGCAGCCGAGATACAATGAAAGTGGGACAATTCATTGTGCGGGACTATCCCAGGTTTAGAAGGACATTCAGCAACCCATGATAACAACACCCACTTACTGTGACAACTCAAAATGAGCCCATGCAACAGATTCCAAAGGCTTCCGAAAAGGATAGTATCATCTGGGCTGTGGCATCTCTTTTCTCAAAATTCCAGATAGGACCCTGGCTTCCTCATATTCTTACCCTTTGGAATCTGGTCAGTTCTTAGGCTATCTTTGTGTTTTTGCTTCTTTTTTCCTCATATTCTCCCCCTCTTCAGTCCTCCACTGAGCTTTTCTTACCCCAAACTGTATGTTCACTTTGTTTCTCTTTGTTCTTATCATTCATAATTCTCCCACCCACCCCACCCCCGCAAAAACAAAAACCTTGCAACTTCTAAGATGGGTTTAGATAAATGTATCTAATTCCTCCTTCCTTCCCATTTTACCATCATCAACTTTTTGGTTTCAATCTCACATTGCTGTAGGTCTGGCTTTTCTCTCTGAATACATGTTCAGTTCTCCTCAAGCGGAGCCTCAGAATAGACCCAAATAATCTTAAAGCCCTGAACATCACCCACAATTGCGCAAAGTAACCCTGAGAGAGTAACACTTCTTTGACCTGCCGCTTCCACACCAGAGACAGAACGGAAAGGAACGTAGTCTGAGATCTATTAAGTGTAATTCACCCGGTGAACACTGGAGGGCTCTCCACTCACAGAATTGAACCCCAACTAACAATCAGATCCAAGCTGTAGGCTGGAATCTTGAAGAGCTCCCGTTACTACTTACTGAGACTCTTCTAAGTGCCCAGCTGTGTGCTGAACACTCATGTTACTTATTTTGCTCAGTTCTCATAACAATATGAGATGGGTGTTATCTCTGTTTTACTGATAAAGAGTATGTGGCTTAGAAAAATTAATTTGCCTTCAAAGGCCGCATAGTGAAAAGAATGAGCCGAGTCACCTTCAAAATCAATGCTCGTCCCCTATTTCCAGATTACCATTTGTCACTGTCTTTAAAGATAAGTAAATTGAGACCCAAAAAAGTGATGAAGCTTCTCCAAGTTCATAGTGGCAGAGTTCCCCAGTACACCTGTTATGAATGACACATGTCAGACATTGAGCTTAAAGGATACTCGTTTGTCTTACTCTGCTAGTTCTTTCACAAACATGCATCTTTGGAGATGGAGACAGAATTATGTTCTAGTAAGGACCACAGGTAGAGTCTCCTATTTAGGTACAACATGGCTAGCAATAAGGGGCCTGTGGCATTACAGTTACCATTTAGACCTGGTTTGAATCTTGACTCTACTGCATACAAGCAGTATGATCTCTTGCAAGTTATATGGCATCTCTGGCTTTTCTATTTCCTCATTTGTAAAACAGGGATAATAATACGACTTGATTCACAGGGTAGGATAGCAGAATAGTGAAAAGTGCATGCTCTGTAGCCCGGTTGTCTGGATTTGCATCCAGCAGGTTCTACTTTCTGACTGTGTGACTTGGGGCACATTGACTAATCTCTCTGGACCTGTTTTCCTTGTCTGTAAAATGAGGTAGATAGTACTCCATAGGGTTATCACAGGAATAAATAACATATAAGAAACTCATAAGATTCCCTGACCCATAGTAAGCATTTAACAAATGTTAGCTATTAACATGAGGTTAAATATGATAATGTAGGTAAAGCTATCAGCACAGTGCTGGGCACATGGTAAGTACTCAATACATAATAAGTACTCTTTATTTCCAGCACACTGAAATTTGGAAAACAGAGCTATAAGTCACCGAGAAGGGAAGGCCCCTGAGCTGCCATCAACAGGCAATAAAATTGGAAGGTCAAGAAAGCAGGAAACATCAGCTCTCTTTGAACTCAGGGAAGACTAAAACCCCAGGAATCTCCCAACCCTGGCTTCAGTCTGTCCACCTTCTGCAGGAATTGGGATCTCAGAAGCTTGGATCCTCTGATTTCACCAAACCTTATCTCTCTCCTCTAGACTCTCTAGGGCAAGGGTCTCCAATCCCCAGGCCACAAACCAGTACTAGTCCATGGCCTGTTAGGAACAGAAGCACAGCAAGAGGTGAGAGGTGGGTGGGAGAGCAAGGGAAGCTTCATCTGTATTTGCAGAGGCTCCCCAGCGCTAGCATCCTCAGCTCTACCTCAAATCAGGCATTAGATTCTCATAAGAGCACCAGTCCCTGGTGCTGAAAAGGTTGGGGACCGCTGCTATAGGGCAATGATTCTCAACGAGGAATGATTTTGTCCCAGGGGACATTTAGCAATATCTGCAGACATTTTTAGTTGTGACACCTGGCGGGGTAGGCACTCTTGACTTCTAGCAGGTAGAGGCCAGGGATGCTGCTAAACCTCCTCCAATGCACAGGACGGCTCCCCACAACAAAGCATTATCTAGCCCAGAATATCATTAGTTCCAAGGCTGAGAAACCCTGCTCTAGGGCTAAGGAGATCTTCATTGGCTTAGGACTTGGATGGGGTTGGGGATGAAGTGAGGGTTAGGGGAGAGGGAAGAGATTCTTGGAGTTACCAGGAAACAGTGGAGGCAGCTACTTTGCAATCCACAGAAAGAACCCCAGGATAGCTTTTTCCTCATTATCAGTGACCAAAGGAAACAAAGAAACTAAGAAAATGGAGCCAACTTCTTTATATGTTATATTTTTCATTAATAAATAGGTTTTCTTCTTTAAACACAGAACATATAACAGATTGAAACACTCCCCCCTCCCCCCATTCCAAAGACAAGAGTCTATAAAACAAACGCCAGCTGTACTGCCCTAAGGGCAGAAAAAGTCTGGTGACTCCCACCCAGCCCTGCCCCCTGCAGTACCACCACCCCCACACTGCAAGGGAAGGGGGTCTGGGGCTTCTCCCTTGGACGCTGGGAACTTAGGTGAGAAGCAAGTGAATGTACGATGTCACCTCTCCATGAGGTGTGGGCTATGCAAAGATGGGGTTTCTTTCTTATTAGCTCCGACCAGCTCCTGCCCCTCTGATTTCAGATATGAAGCACCTGGGCTCAGCTCCCAAGGGAGCTGCCTCATGGCTTCCCCACTCTCCACTCCTCTGCAGCCTCCTCAGAGGGGAAGGGAAGGGCTGAGGGACCCCTCCCATCCCCTGGCCTGCATGGAAACATTGGGTGGAAGAGGCATGATGCTGAAAGTGAGGCTCTTTTAGGCCCCCAAGCCCATGAGGCCAGCATGCCCCCCACACCCCCACACCTCTCCTTCTTCTGGAGTGGGGGCACTGGGGCAGCCACCTCCTCCACCACCTAGTGCCTGGCTTGGGGTGTGATGGTTCTTTCTCAGTGTCAGGTCCTCAAGCTGGGCCTGGTTCTTTCCTCGTCCCATTTCCTGTCTCCTTCCAAGCCCTCACCGTGGCCATCTGAAAAACTCGTGTCCAGTGTCCTAAATTGTCTCATCCTCCCTCTCCCCTTGCCTCTGCAACCCAAGAGAGGAAATGGGAGGTTGTCTCCCCTCTCCAACCCCCACTTCACATAATGGAGCAGCTTTTGGCCTTTTCCTTCTTGAAGGTAGAAGAGATGAGTTCCGAACGGCTAGGGAGGTGGAGCAGTCGCTTGGAGAGGCTCCGGACAGGACTCTTCGGGGGCATCGGGCTGGGCTTGTTCAGACACACCATGGATGCCATCCGGAAGATGCTGTGGATACTCTTTTCTGAGGTGAAAGCTGAGCCTTCCAGGTAGATTTCCGCACCCAGCTGCTTGGCTATTGCACAGCCCTGCAGGGGGAGCGGGGAGTAAGGTCATCAGTGCAGTGGTCCAAATGGCTCAGAAACACTTCCTGCTGTGGTTAGTGGTTCTCCCCAGGGCTACTCCAGATGAGATCCAACTGCCAGTTCCTACCACCACTATCTGCTTAATTATTTTCTAAAGGTGAAGCCTGACAGCACCTTAGAATCACCTGAGACATTTTTAAAACCACATTGATGCCAGAACGAGTAAATCAAATTTCTGGGAGTAGGGCCTAGGCATTAGTACTTTTAAGAACTCTGCAGATGAGTCTAATGTGAAACACTAGTTTTTTAAAAAATGAACCTTATACTCCCAGATGCATAAGAAATTCTAGTTATTCTGATGCAGGTGGTCCACAAAAAAAAAAAAAAAAAAAAAAACTCTGAGAAACACTGGCACAAACAGGAATGGTTCACTTGCCAACCTATAACATAAATCAGGGAACACAGGTACCCACCACCTCTATTCAGGTGAGTCGTTTGCTTATCACAGATGGCCCCCCAAAATACCATTTTCTCTGGCCATAGCAAGAGAGTCTGAGCAAGGGCCACATTTCAAGCCCTCTGTCTGGAGTCTTGCCGCCCAACACACACAACGGCGAGCGCACGCGCGCACACACCTGCTCATAGGAGATGGGTGCCTGTTTCTGGTGAGACAGCTCCATCAGAGTGCTCAGGTCTGTTCGCAGGTCTGTTTTGCAGCCAATAAGCAAAACACGGGTGCTGGGACAATAATCTAAGATTTCCGTCCTCCACTGAAGAGCCATTAAAGAAGAAAGTTGGGGGAAGGAGGAAAAAAAGAGAGTCAGTGCCTGACAGATACCTGGAGTAGCCAGTTGGCAACATACTACCCAGCTTATCACCAGCTCAGCTCTCCCTCTGAGTCACAGCATCACCACTGCACTAATTACATCATCTTCCTGCCCATGAGTACTTTAAGGCCACAGGAGTGCTGACCCAAAAGCCCATTCCCTCATTCAACAGCCCAGTCGCCAGTGAGAGCACAGGGGCATATCTTTTCCCCCTCTCTGCCAAGCATACGGGCCTGGGTCTGCCCCCTCAACCCAGTCAAACGGCTCCACAAGTCTAGAAAGCCAGGAAGAAGCCAACCTGTCTCTTCCCAAAGGAAGGAGACAGTCCCAGAGCCTTCTCGGAAACTAGGCTGGTTCCACAAGGTATCCTAGGACTCTTCGATGTGAGCAGATCTTGCTATGCAGCCCTAGCTAGGCATTACCTACAAGCAGTTCTGCTCAGGCCTACCCGGCTTGCCCAGTTCTAGTAGCCTGGGATCAAGGTATATTTAAGCTGCCTCCAAAAGACCCTCAAATCATATCACCAAAAGGGTCTCTGACTCTCAATCTTTTACTTCCTGGGTCTTCAACACCACCCTCCCTTGCTGGCCTCTGTCAGAGCAGTATAGGACAGTGGTCCAGGCAGGAGATCTGGGTTCTAGTTCCAGAGCTGTAGTTAATAGTGTGGCCTTGGGCAAATCTCTTCCTCTCCTGGCCTTAGTTTTCTCCTGGTACACAAGAGGAAATTAGAAGACAAGGTCCCTAAGATTTCTTTTTTGTTCTCAAGCTGAACTAAAGATTGTAGAGGTTATCTAGACTTACCTTCTTGAGTGCACTATCCACTGTCTCTGGACGGCTAATATCAAAGCATAGTAATACTGCATCCGAGTCACTGTAGCAGAGTGGACGGACATTGTCATAGTAGGGAGATCCTGATGTAGGGGAAAAAGAGCTTATGGTGAGCCATGGCATTTCCCTCCCCTATAGGCCCTAAGCCCCAAGAGCCCTGGGAATACCATTCTTGGTCTCTTAGGTTAGTTGGACCCACCCATCTCCTAGGGGAAGCTGCTGCAGCCTAAAAGCTCGGGACCTGACCAACTGTCAGAAGGCAGTGCAAGTATATCATTTTCCTTAGCCCGGAAAAACGAAAAGAGGGCAAAATAAAGGGGGAGTGGAGCATAATTTGAACCCTGTCTGGGTCTCCTACAATGGGCTTAATTTAAGGTCTGCCAGTTCTTAGAGTCCCAGAGGACAATGTACCCACCCCTATGGAGACCAAGGCTTGTTTAAGGTCTCCTCTTTTCTAGAATCTGACTGCTGCCCAACCTCTGCTCCTTTCTTCTGCTCCAGGGTCTCCCCAATGAAGAAACAAACCTGACTTATATAACTAGCTGCCCTGCTTTTTTGCCATGGGGTCAGAACTCTAGGAGGCTGGTAGTGACTGAGTGCCCCGCTCCTCCTCTACCCAAATCAGTTTATACTGAAAAAGGCAAGAAAGCTGTAGTCCTTGTGACCCTAGATCTCAGGAAAGCAGTCTTAAAGACAGCAGCACCAATTGCTAGGGATTTAGAGGCTCAAGCTAGGGTAGGCAGTGCAGACCCGGGTGGTCCAATATAGGTGAATGCTAGAGGCTCAGCCTGCCCCTCTCCACCCTGGAGAAGGAACAGTAGCAGATTTGGAACTCAGACAATTCGTGCTCAGAATAGCAAGCAGCCCCTCTCCCTGCACCATAATCGCCATGGAAACTGGGGGGAATCCAAGTGGGGAGGGGTTGGTTGTTAAAAAGAAAAAAAGAGTAAAGGGGAGTTGGAATAGCTGCCTGCTTCTTCAGGAACCCTCCCCCATCCCCTCTCTGAGGTGGGGTCTTATCACACAGCACTGAGCAAAGGGAACACTGCAGCACTGGAAAGAGGGAAGGGAGAGGCCTCCATTCTGGCTCCAAGTGATCCCTTTCCCTGAGACCAGCAAGCGAATAATGGGAACAGGTTCAACCGTGGCCTCACTGTTGGGAAGCCCCATCCCACATTCAGCTGCCACTTCCTCCTTCCTTTATGGGCACCTAATTTGAAAGAGGGAGTTTGAGGATGACTGTTAGTATGCATCCTTTTGGAAACTGGGGGGAGGGGTTGGAATGGGAATGCAACACAGGGAAATAAAGACCACCTTGCTGATTTTCCATTATCCGGATTGGGATTCAAAGGCTGCATTCTGATTGTGGGAGGAGAGGAGAAGCAGCAGGAAGTAGGGGGGAGTGGTGCTTTGGGGCAGTGGTAGCGAATAGAGATGAGCTGCAGTAAGATTCTGGGAAGACTGAAAGGTGGGCAGAGTGCAGCAGATGCAAAAACATACATCATGCAGCCAACTGCATTCCAATTGGATCCAGCACAGCATAGTACGGGATAACCAGAACCCTGCCTCCCAACCCCTGGAATTGCACAGAAGGAAAGTATACCAGGTTGAGGAATTTTTGTTTGTTTTGGGGAGAGGGAGCAAGGGGAAGTCTCATTTTCTGTTTACCTCTCCCCTACCCCAAATCTGTTCAGACCTCAAAACTGGATCATGGGAACAACAGTTCTTTGGAGGAGCAGGACAGCATATTTATTGTGTATAACAGGAACCCCTAGTGATTTAGTTCCTCTTTAAACTCAGCCTAAATATGCATTTTTAGAGAGGAGTGGATGTTATTTTCTTTCTCTGATTCCTGGCTTTTAATCCTTAATTACAACTCTGAGCCCAGTCTATTAAAAAAGGTCTGGGGTAAAGAGATAATGGGAAGGGGTCAGAATCAAAGCAAAGGATAGCTTAGCACCGAGTGTTTAGGGTTGAGAGGCTGGGAAAATATTGCTTCCTACATTCCAGAAAGACAGGGCATCATCTACCTCAGCCCAGAATGGTGAAAATGGTCAGAACCAACACCTCTTGCCACTATCTATAATGTGACTCTGCCCCACATTAAGCCATCTCCCCCACCCTCCAGAACATCGATGATGCATCACTTCAGCCCTGAGCCGCAGCAGTATGACAGTGGAGCTGAGCTGCGGCAGGCGGACAGCAGTGGCCAGAGATGGAATGCAGGAGAGAAAACAGAGGTAGGAGCAGTATTTCCCCCAAAGCAGTCTTGTCTCCCTGCCTCAGCCACAACTGCCTCCAGCAACACTGTCTCCTGCCTCTTACTTGGTTTTGCTCCAAGGCAGTAAAGGCTATGGGGGGTCAGGGGACGGCAGGGAGTGGAAATGGAGAAACCCTGTCTGACTGTCCCCTTGCAATTTCAGGAGTCCATTCACCTTACCATCCAGTGTCCAGCCCTTTCAAGGATGGAGCTAGACCCAGAGAAGTGAGTGGCTTCTGGAGTTCATCCATTCTGCACCCCTGGACCAGCCAACTGAGTTGACCAGGCCCCTCCCCCTACACCTAAAGGGGGACTATTCAGGTCCCCTTCTTTCAGTTTCCTGGCAAGCACCATACTCCTTCTCCCCGTCTAAAAGACAGCAGCTGCAGCAGACCAGTGGAGGTGGGAAGGGGGGAATCCGGGGTCAGCTGTCTTACCGGAGGTGTCCCAGAGACTGAGCTCCACTCTCTGTTCCTCTGTCTCCAAGCAGGCTGTGTAATTCTCAAACACGGTGGGCACATATGTCTGTGAAAAGAGAGGAACTATTCACACCCTAGTCCCCTCTGCCCTCGTAAACCTATGGTTACTACTGGCTACACAAGAAGCTACTCACCCTAGTGAGATACTAAAGTGGCCAAAGGAGGGGATACCTGGGGCAGGAGGGACCACATGGGACAGGAAGGAGGGGAGTGTGGAGGCACAAGCGCTTTGCTCCATCAAAGTAAGCAATGTGAATGACTTCAAGCCAGGGACGAGCACTTCGTATTTTAGATGGTCTGGGAGGGAGGGATGGGGGAGGGTAGGTGAGGCAGAGGAGAGAGAGTCCCTCCCCCCAGATTAATCTTGACCTCTCCAATTTCAGCAAGCCAGTTCCAGCTCTCTCCACCCACCCAAGCCCCTGGATCAGCAGAACAACAGAAAGGGGCAGCAGGAGCCTGCCTAGGGCCCTGCCTACCCAACCTTTGAGGTTGGGGTGAAAGAATGGGCAGGTACTGCGTCAAGAAACTCCAGCTTCTCAAATGCCTCCAGCCCTTCTCCAGAGAGCAGACTCCAGGATAAAGGGGAGATAGGAGGGGATTTGATCGGCGCCTATGGGTGAAGAGGTGAGGAGGAGCCAGCGGGGCGGCAGAAGTGGAACAGGTCTCAAGGGAAGCTAAGGTAGGGCGGTCCTCCAGCCAGAAAGCGGCTGAGAATGGGTTGGGGTGGGGTGGAGAGAGAGAGCTTCCCTGGCAGCTGGGGAGCTACCCGGCCCCCCCGCCCCGGGCAGGTGGGCAAGGAGAAAAGCTGGCCAGGGGGCGGGCGGGCAGCTCACCTCGGGATAGCAGTCCTTCGCTAACACCTGTAACATCGCTGTCTTCCCACACTGCACATCCCCCACCAGAACGAGCTTGCATCTGGCCACGACTGGCTGTGGGGCCCGTCTTTCCTTCATGGCTGCAGCCTCCCCGGGACTTGGACTCGGGTTCAGAGAGGAGAGGGTTGCGCCCCGTGCGTCTCAGCACACACTATCAGGCAAATTCCTTGCCTCGCTCCGACTGAGGCCAGCACAGCCCACTTATATATACCTGGAGGAGCCAATCACAAGAGGAGGCGGACTCTGCCAAGGCCAATCCCTGAGATGGGATCCCCTCCAGGAGCCAATGGTCGGAGGATCTGAGTCAGCGCCCTCTTCTTCCCTTCCGTTTCTCTTAAAGCTAAACCGTTGCTTCCTCTGAAAGGGGATTCCCACGCTGTTTTACATTTATATTAGGGAGGGGGGAAAGGACTTGAAGCTAAATTTAATAATCTTGAGTGTCTACCAATTAGTGACAAAAACAAACTAGCCATGAACGCAGAAAGCGAGGTCAAGCTGAAGGTCTGTCCCAGAAGAACAGGACCTGCCTAAACTATAGACAGGTGGCACCCCAGGGTGGGGGTGGGGGCAGAGATCTCTGACCTCTTTGTTCCCTCTAATCTCCATCCCAACCAGTTCCCTCTCTGTCCTCCCCTCCCAGAAGCTCCTGCTATACCCCTTTATCAGCTCCTTTTGTTCCCCTTTCAAATCCCGAGTCTCTTCCTCAGAATCACCTTACACACACACACACACACACACACACACACACACACACAATTTTTTTAATTAAAAAGGCTTCTCCAGTCATCTGGAAAAGGCCCACACAATCCCTGACCTAGAGATGGGGAGAGAGAAAGGAATGAGGGAGTGTGGCAAGGGGGGATGGGAGAGAGGGGAACAAAGCAAACAAATCGCAGTCTCTTCAGCCAAACAATCTCTCACTCCATGCCTCACAGGAGCTGCTTAGTGGTGTTTGTTCTGCTGCCTGGGTTCAACTTCCTGGATGAATCAGGCACAAGTCCAGTTCCAGGTGACGCCTACTGATGCCAACGCAATGTGCGTGTCACCCGATTAAAGTCCAGAATGAAAGACTGGGCCTGGAACTTTGGGCTTTGAAAGTTGGAGGATAACCTAAGATTGAGATGAGCTACATAACTGTCTACCAGCCCTGCCCCTCAGCCCTTGCATCTTAAGGCCCCAAACCATTAGACAAAACCATGGGACGTATACAGTTCGAATAACTCACTGCCTATTCAGGAACCAAAACAGCCCAAATAAGGCCTCCTGGGGATCAGGGATTGACGTAAGACCAACAATGGGCAAAAATGAGAGCAATCCAGAGTTCATCTTTAGGTCCATTCACCTTGGTAAGCCCAGCATCTCTGGAGCATGCCCCAAGTCTTGTTCCATCTGAGCTTACTCTTAATTCACCATCATTGCTGCCCCACCCAGGGATATTTCCGCCGTTATAAAGAATATTTAAAAGCCTTCCCCACACCCAAAGGGGTAGGTCACTATGAGTGGGATTTCCAATGCCCACTATAGACAGGAGAATGGAGGGTATTTTGAGAATGCAGCCTAGCCAGTGTGTCGCCTGTCAAATCCTGTAGCATATAAGTCCATACTCCATGTTTGTCTGAAAGTTCTAGAGCCAAGGCCTGTACTGTCCTCTACTCAACACCGCAGGCCCCCTGTCAGGAATCAGAAATCAGCTAAAGGAGACTCCAGGGTAGAAAGAAAATTATGCAAGTGCTACCATGAGCTGGTTACCCTCTGCTTCCAGCCTCTCTGGAAGACTCCGTCCCCTAGCTTCCCCCAGGCCTCAGATAATGTTCTGCCGATAGAATTCGATAGAATTTGTCCTCTTCTTGCCGGCCTACAGCCTCATAAGTGTGGATTGGGACAGTTCCAGGAATGGCTGTAAGATCATACACTGCTTCAACCTAGAGCTTTTTCCCTCAGCCTGACCTTTTCCTCTCCTTTTGACACACTTAGTCTCTCCTGGAATTAGTTCTGGAGGCACCTATGCATCCTCTTAACCCTTAACTGGGTTCTCTCCAATGGCAGCCCCAAAGGCTTTATAGCTCTCTTTCCTTCATGTTCTTTACCAGCCTCCCACTACACACCTGCCCTCCACCAGCCACTCAAACAAACAAACAAAAAAAATCAAGTGTAAGTAAAAATGGTTCTGGCTATGCAAACAGCTTCCTCTGATCATTCCCAAGCTCCTCTGAGATAGAAATTCTGGGAGCTGGTGCTAACCTGGGTGGCTGCACTTCAGGGTATGGCAGCCAAAAGCCTGAGCTGTGAGACAAAGCAGCCTCCATCATGGCTGATTCTCAACATGTGTCTCTGAAGATATTTTGTGGGTCACATGTTTATGAGTTGTGGTGGGAAAAGTGGTATGAGTGTGTGTTAGGTCAGAAGGCACAGAAGGCAGTGTGAAAAAAGGTTAGAGCCGAAGGTCAGCAGGTCTAGGTGTTAGACCCAGCTCTGCCCTTAACAAGCTACATGTGTTTGGGTAAGTCATTTCCCTTGCTGGGCTCTTGTTTCCTTAAATATAATGCAAGAGATGTGGAGTAGAGAAGGGGTTTTTCCACCTTTTTTTTTTTTTAGCAGTTAGACATCTTCCCCCAAGTTTGTTTAAACCTTTCCCAAGTGTCTTTATTTAAAAATCCATAGCCAGAATAATAAATTTACAAGATTGTTCTTCTCCATCAAAACCAGAAGAGTTTAAAATAAGGTTATACTTGAAAACGTTATCCTACGGTAAAAGAAACCAGTTACAAAAGATCACGTTATCCCTACGGTAAAAGAAACCAGTTACAAAAGATCACATGTTGTATGATTCCGTTTGTATGCAATGTCCAAAATAAGCAAATCCAAAGAAACAGAAAATAGATTAGGGGTTGCCTAGGGCTGCGGGGATTGAGGGAAATGGAGAGTGACTGCTAATGGGTATGAGGTTTCTTTTGGGGGGGATGAAAGTCTTCTAAATTTGTTTGTGGGGATGGTTGTAAAGTTTTGTGAATATACTTAAAACCACTGAATTGTACAGTTTAAATTGGTGAATCATATGGTATGCAAATTATATCTTAATAAAGTTGTTAAAAATAAGGTTATAATTCCAAATCTTCTTTATATAGTCTCCTTTAATTTGTTTTTTTAAAAAGCTTTGCATGTGTGTGCATGTGTGTGTAAATGTGCAAGCATTTTAAAAGGTAGAAAGAATAATACAATGAGCCCCTATGTACCTGTCATCCAGCTTCAACAATTATCAACACAATCTTGCTTCATCTATATCCCAACCCACTTCTCTCCACTACATCTCCTGTACTGGATGATTTTAAAACAAATTTTAGATATTATATCATTTAATCCATAGGCATTTCAGTACTCATCTTTAAAAGAAAAGAACTCTTTGTTAACATAATCACAATATACCATTATCACAACTAAAAATAAATAACTCAATATCACCAAGAATCCAGTCAGTGTTAAAATTTCCCCAATTGTGTCATACATTGGTTTATTCAAGTCAGAATCTAAACAAGTTTCACTCATTGAATTTGGTTGATATGGCTCTTAAGTGTCTTTTATTTCATAGGTTCCACCTTCTCCTCCTTTTTTCTTGCAATTTATTTGTGGAAGAGACCAAGTTGTTTATTCTACAGTGTCTTCCATATTCTGGATTTTGCTGATTGCATCTCCACGGTGTTGTTTATATGTAGTAAATTCTTTTACAAATTAAGTCTTATGCAGAATCTCTCAATACACACTAAGAAGATGCAAAACCAAACTGCTCTGGTTGAATCAGAATGAGGGACTTGGAGGGGGGCTTATTCAAACCACCCCCTTAGGTAGCTCCAAGAAAGAAACATTAGAGAACACAATTTGAAAACCACTAGCCTGGAGAGAGAGGGAGAGAACCACATGTTCAAAGCTCAGGGCTGCCCTATCTTTTTTTGGCTCTGATTACTCTGATAAATTCCTAATCTGGGACAATGACATAATACACAAAGGTGTTCAGGGTGATAGCAAATTCAAATTCTCTCTGACTCCTACTGAAGGATATACAAGCACAGTACTTTCTGTGCCCTAGTGCTCCTTACAAAGAGCTCCCAGGCATCCTGCCACCTGTGTCCCCCAAGAGTCTGGCAGGGCCAAGGCCATTCTCCCTGTCCCTTAATGTGACTCAGGTGCTCCACTCCTCAGTCCTAATCCATAACTTCTCATGATCTCAGGGATCTGTGGCCTCTAGAATTTTGGAACACCTGATCTTTTGACTGGGCATTTTTAGCTGGAGCAGCCACTAGGATGCTAACCAAGTTTTTAAAGACCTAGTCTCTCCTTCAGGGAGTTTACAGCTATGAAGGGATAAAGCAAAAGGCTTGTAGGTAATTAAAACTAAGTGTGGTAGCTTCTGGATATTTAGCCAAAGAAAACCAAAACAGTAATTCAAAAAAATATATGCACCTCTATGTTCACTGCAGCGCTATTTACAATAGCCAAGATATGGAAGCAAGCTCTGTGCCCATCAGTAGACAATTGGATAAAGAAATTATGGTACATATATACAATGGAATATTACTCAGCCATAAAGAAAAAAATTCTTACCATTTGCAATGACATGGATGGACTTAGAGAGTATTATGCTAAGTGAAATAAATCAGACAGAGAAAGACAAATACCATATGATTTCATTTACATGTGGAGTCTAAATAACAAAATAAACAAAATGAAAACAGACTCGTAGATACAGAGAACAAACTGGTGATTGCTAGTTGGGAGGGTGTTGAGGGGATAGATGAAAAAGGTGAAGGAATGAAGAAGTACAAATTGGTACTTACAAAATAGTCACAGGGATGTGAAGTACAGCATAGGGAATATAGTCAATAATTTTGTAATGGCTATGTATAGTGCCAGATGTGTTCTAGACTAATTGGGGGGATAGCTATATAAATTATATAAATGTGTAACCACTCTTGTGCACCTGAAACTAATATACAATAAAATTAAATAAAAAAACAAAAAAAACAAAAGCCCAATTTGCAGTGCTGAGGAGAGAGGGGTCAGATCTGGTTAGGTGATCATGGAAGGCTTATGGAAGAGGGTGGTTTCACCTGGGCCTCAATTCTGATACAAAATTGGTTAAGAAAGAGTATGGATGCAGGAAATGCTAAGCATGCCCAGTCAACAGAAACAGAAGATTCAGGGAGCTGGGGCAGTTTGCTTGAGAACATAATTAGGAAAGGAAATCTAATGCTAAAATATCATAAAATGTACATAAAATCTAAAATATAGGCATTTATAGTTTATTAAAGAGAAAACCACAGGCCCAAAATGGCATCGCTCATGCCTAAAGCCCATGATACCAAACCTACATTTAATACCTGATCTAATTGCAGTTTCAACCTTTCCTAAAAATGTAATCTTAATCAACCAGTCTGGAATTTTATGGTCAACACCAATGAGGTAATCTCTCCAGCAGGCCTTCTCCATCTCCTCCAGCATAGAAAGAAGAGGCAATCTGCATGATACGAAACAAACTCTTTCCATTCTTCCCTCTTCAGAAAAAAAGCTGTCCCAGCCTAAAAATAATCCTTACTTTTCTTTTGTTAATAGCTCTCTTCTCTCACCGTTCTTCCTGTAAAACCTTCCATTTTGTACAACCCCTTAAAGAGTCCTAGTTGCTAGGTTGGATGCTGCCTGATTCATGCATCACTTAATAAAGCCAATTAGATCTCCAAAATTATTCGGTTGATTCTGTTTTTTAACAAGTTTTTGAAAACACATACAAGTACACCGGTATGCTGTTCTTGATTGTCAATGCCCTCTGACCAAAGACCACAAGCAGACCCTGTAGTTAAACAAAATTGGATTTATGGACTCATTTCACCAAGGTGAATACGCGCCATGGCAAAACTGTGGGACATCCAGGAGAAGAGTATTAGAAAGGATTTAGGATTTGGACTTACACTTGCTGATTTGAGGAGAAGTTCAAGGAAGAGAGACTTTGCTCTGGGCTGGATGCTATTAGAAAGCTGGGGAATTCTACAATTGGGTATCTTAATAAATTTGATCTAAAAGGTGGGAATAATAAAGCAGAATGAAAACCGTAACAGGTAAAGAAGCAGCAGCCACTCATATTAGCTAGGATAGGAGGATGTTTTGTTTTGTTTTGTTTTTTGAGGCTTGAACAATGTTTTTGCTTTTGTATGAGCTTGGGTGTAACTACAGAGGTCTTGTTCTTGATCTACCATGGTCATAGAGTAGCCTCGCTTGATGGTAGTATTATGTGAAAGTATTTATGTTCCACAGAATGAAACCAAAACCTAGCTATGAGTGCCATTTCAGTTTATGAGGCTTTTCTCCTTCTTATGATTTTTTTCTACTCCTTTCCTGGGAGCTAGGTGTTGTTACATGAGTTTGCTGAGAAATTAGAAGTAGAAACAAAAGGAAAGAGGAGAATTTTCCAAGAAAACTTCCTGGAGGAAATAGTACTGATCTATGATGCATTACAATGTGATGTTGAAACATGGGCCAGAGTGTGGGGAATGTCCTAGGGGAACAGGATAGTGTGGAAGCAAGAGATGGAGGCCTGGGAAGAAGTTCAGTAAGTGTGTGTGTGTGCAAGAGATATAGAATTATGCGCACACAGTGGAGGAAAAACATCTCACTCAGTGCCACTGCCTGCTAGACCAAGAATTTGAAGAGCATAGAGATGGCTGAGGGTAGGGCAGGAGGGGGCAACAGAGGGAAGCAACAGCAAAAGACAGTGTTCCAAAAGTTCATGTCTCCAGTATAGCTCAGCCGAGCTGGGGGCGGCAGGAGGCATGGGGGCGGGGGCGTGACAGAGGAGCACACGTAGCCAAAGGGAGCTCAGCAGCAGCCACATGTGGAGCAGGGGCTTGGAGTACAGGAGATTGGTGAGACCACAGCATGTAGGCCTTCCTGCCTTCTCTTGCCACCACCCAGGGCTTGGTCAAGGTGTCCACTTGCTGGGTGAGTGGTAGGGAGTCCTCATGCTAGGGGGAATTCTAAGGGAAGAAAGCACCTCAGGCACATGGGAGTGAGCTGGAAAATGGTGCGGGCTCCGAGCCAGACCCATTCCCTCTCCAGCTTCCCAAGTCTAGACACTTCCTCATCCTTCTATGCAGCAACTCCCACACCCTCCTTTCCCTTCTCTGTCTTCCTGCTCACCCTTCATTATAGCCTCCCTGGGGAAATTTGTGCTTCCATTCTCCTGGGCTCCTCCAGGAAGTCCTTCTTGATCTGGCAAAGATGGACATGAATATAACTCTCCTCTGCCTGCCCTCAAAGTTCTTGCCTGCAAAAGTGAGGCAAACCTGTTATGGTAGGAAAACAATTGTAAGGAGATTTAGTTTCTCTATTTCTAAATAGCTAAATTAAAAACAAAGGTAAGAAATGACATACATCATGTCCATCCTCTGCTTAAGTCTTCCTACAAGGTCAGGTCCACTTTGAATAAAATCCGACTGCTTATGGTGGCTTATAGAGCCATATACGACCTGCCCTTGATCTCAGGCTGACCTCATCTCCTATGCTCTTCCTTTCCCCCACTGTGCTCCAGTCATACTGAACTTGTTTTGATTCTTCCAATAATGGCTTTCAAACTTTTCAGTCCGCAAGTTACTGTCAGAAATACATGTTATATCGTAACCCAAAACATATATACACTCACACTTTATAACATATACATATATATACACACATGTAAAGTATACTCACACACATATGTTTATACTGAAATTAAAGTTTCCCGAAACATTTACCCTTAGTAAGTACAATGTTCACTGGTTATACTTAGGGCCTCTTTACTGCTTTCCCTCTCCCAGGAATGCTCTTCTCCCCGATTGTCCTAGTGGGTACTTTCTCATCCCTTAGGTCTCTGGTTAAGTGTCATCTGCCCAGAGAGGTCACCTCAGACTAAAGTAGCCACCTGATCATTCTCTTTTCTCTGCCACTGGTAACTATGATATTTTTCTAGTTTATGTTTTTTGGTTACCTATTTCTTTGTTGATTGTTCTCCTCCACTCTGATAAGGCGGACGGACTGTGTCGGGGTAGGCCCTATCAGTATTGTGCAATGCCATGTCTCCGTGACCTAGAAAGGTGCCTGGAGCACAGCAGGTGCTCAGAAAATGTCAGTAGGCTGAAGGAATGACCTTATCAAGACGGTCTCTCTTTGGGCCCCAGCATTCTCATCTACAAAATGCAAGGTCAGACTCACTCTCTGAGAGCCTTTCCAGTTCTACCTGCAGTCCAGATACTCCAAACAACCAGAGTCCAGCAGTGAGTATGACAGAGAGGGTCAGATAGTCACCTGTTCACCCACAATTCTGTGTACAGACTGAGAACAGATACTAAAAAAGGACTTGCTTCCAGGCTGGCGAAGGTCAAAGGCATAAACTCAGGCACAGAGCAAATAATGGAAAGGCAGAACTGGAGCCAGCCAGACATGATGAAAACAACTTCGGTGGTGTGCTTTCTGTGTGCTGTGCTCTACTTGCATTGTCTCACTCACTCAGTACTCTGAGGGTAGAAGAAAGGGTACAGAACACATTCTCATTCTGGCTCAGGAGTCAACCGCACCAGGTTCAAAATCTGACTCCGACAGTTCCAGAGGCAGCACAGATGGAGAACTCAGGCTTGAGCCACACTGCCCAGCCTGATCCTGGCCCTATCGGTTATTAGTTGCGTAACCTCGGGCAAATTATTCAACCTCTCACTGAGCTTTCTTATGTCTCAAATTAGGATAGCATTAATTGCATTACCTCACGTTCTTTCAAGCACTTCCTGGGGATTGGGAATCGTAAGCAAACTGGGAGTCTCCACTGGGGCTGCCATCCCCCCTGACCCCAAGGGGCTCCTGGCCTCCAGTACAGCACACAGTCGAAAGCCTTGGCTCTGCATTCATCAGGTCAAGGTCTGAGTCCAGGGCCCATCACTTACTAACTTGAGACCTTAGACGAGTCATAACCTCTGTGAGCCTCAGTTTCCTCAGCAAGGACTTTGGATTTCCTGAGCCGGGGTTTCCTCTACAGCTGGGACAGTCTTCTGATGGCCAGCCTCAGTCTATCCAGCCCCAGCACTTCCTCTTCCCTGAAGGAGAGAAAATAGAATTGCCACAGAGAGCCCTGAATGCTGGTATTATTAAGAGTCTTTCATTCTCTCTTCTGGTTTTCTCCAGATTGAATAACCCAAGTCCCTTTTCTTTGCCATCGCAAATCTAATTCTTAACCCTTCCCACATCTCTCCTTTTTCGCCTCCCTTTGTCACTGTGTCTTTTGACACTGGCAGCACTAAGTCCAGCTCCTTGAGGTGCAAACAGAATTGGGAGAAAGAAAGAAGGCTGAGAAATCACCCTGCATCCTGTAGAAGTCTCAGGTCCAGAGAATAACAACTCCATTCCTGAGGCCTCCACTACCTGCAGGGCACTGCACTCAGGGCTCTCCTTGCACTATTTCACTGTTAGTCAAATACTATTTTATTGATGATGCAGCATAAATGTAATCGGTGGAGTTCATCTGGCCCCCCAGCTCCGCCTTGGAATCGGGTGCTATCACAGTGGAACAAGCCAAGAACTGCAAATAGAATTGTCTCTTCCGAAAGGAGGGAAAAATGCCACAGTGGGGGAAGTTTCCAGGAGGGAAACCAGAACAATATAAAAAGGATAAAAGACCCAGAGACACATACAGTTCAGAATTGTGTAACAATCTACATTCACCAATGCCGAGGGGATGGGAGAGGTAGAATGATGAGAGGTGGGTGGGTGGGGTAAGTCTGGGAATTTTTAACAGAAGTAAGGATGTGGGGGGCGGGGGTTCAGGGGAAAGAAATGCCCCACCCCCATGCCTGTGAAGAACCGAAAGATCAAGAAGGTGATAGTATGTGAACTGTGTTTATTTTTTCCAAAGTCTAAAAATACAGTGAAAAGGAAACGCACACACACAAACAAACCTAACCAGAAATGGGGAAAAGTGGTCATAGCAATAGCTGAAGAATCTGGAGGCAGGAATTTCAGGAACTGGGATAACACCGTGACCGGAGCTTGGAAATTCCACCCTGTGACGAGGCCCTCGAAAGTTGCCAGCTTCCGATCAGAGTCTGGAGCACTTTCCAGCAACCCGGGGTGGGACAGAGAGGGAAATGGGAGGGTGGGGGTGAATGCCCTCCCACTGAGAGGGCAGACCTGTTGTTGCCTTGAGAGGTTGTAGGTGAGGAATGGATAGGTGTGAGGTCCTCCAATTAGCCCTCTCTCATTGTAATAATAACCAGAACAACAACAGCTTACTAAGTGCTTGCCAGATACCAGCAATCTTGTGAGTTATTATCATCCCCACTTCACAGATGAGGACTCAGAGGCACAGAAAGGCTAAATAATTTGTTTAAGTTCTCATAGCTGGTAAATAGCAGACCTAGGGACCTTTTTGAGATTATAGATTTCTTTTTGTGGATCTGATAAAAGCTATGTACCCAATACCCAGGGAAAAAGCTCATAATGTATTTATATACAACATTTTACATTCGATTTCAAGGATTTCAAAGAGTCCCTAACCCTATTCAATGGTAAAGCAATTACATAGTAGGGCCAGTGTTGCATTATCTCCCACTCCATCTCCATCCCACAGTCTAGTAAACAAAGCAACCGTGTGGCTTACAGCAATTGCCCACCTCCCCTTGAAACTCCTGCTATCCTGGGACCCAGGATTTGCCTTAGCTGATTTGAGAGGTCTTCCCATTCTGCCCTGGTGTGAGGTGAGGATAAGGGCGGCAGGTGTGAGGGGGCTGGGCTGAGCAAGCTACAATGGGCTCTGCAGAGAAGTCAGAATTGTGCTACCGCGGAGGACAATGCTTTTCCCTCAGCCCCTCAGGGTATCCTTTTCGGTTGAGATTTAGAACTGCCCGGACTAGAAGAGATGAAGGCCTCCTCCCTTAATTAAATGCCCAGGGGTTGCTATGGAAACCAGAGCTTCCAAATCTTGGCCAGACAATGGAGAGAGGAGCTGCCTTCAGCCTAGACAAGTGAAGCTTCAGGGGCCTCATTGGGGAAAAGAATGGGAGCCAAAGGGTGAGTAAAAGGGGGTGCCAACCAAAGAGCTTAGCCTCCCCTCTCCCTGGAACTGTGGGAAAGGGCCTCTCAGAATCAAGGGGTCTGTCTGTCTGCGACAGGGGGAGTGATGCTCCTAGAAAGGGAAAGGGAGTGGGGGTGGGGTAGCTGGAGCCAGGCACTGCCCAGAACTGAACACCTCCTTTGTTCCCAGAGGAGAAAACCAGCCAAGTTGCTAAACAAAGGGAAGAGGCCAGAGGGCAGACAGCTAGGCGATAAGGCCTGGGACCTCTAAGAGCTGAGTAATGGAGCTTGAGCGAGGGAGGGCAATCTCCTGAGTCCACTGACAGGCAGAACTTTTACATGTATTGTCACAGGGACACACATTCAACAGAGCCACACATGACCCAAATAGACACACACCTCTACAGAAACAATGTGTTCTGAAGTACCTGTCTTTGGAGACACTCAGACCCCCCACTCCTTTGTCTCCTAATTCCCCCCTGGAGCCCCCTTTTCATCTCCATCTTCTGGAATGTCCCTTTGGGAAGGCAGAGAGCAGTTCTCTCTGTAATCAGGTAGGTCACATGTGGGAGAGCTGCATATAGGGTTCAGGGACTTCAGTAGGTCATGGATCCTGTTATTTCACGTCAAAGGAAAAGACCCCATTTTGAAAACATGACAGTATTTAGCACTCATCAGCACTTCTGTGCCAGGCATTGTGCTGAAGGAATACAGTCTCTCTTTAACGCCCCCTCCAACTCTGCAGTAAAAATGATTGTCTTAGTTTCCCAGAGAGAAGAATCTGAGGGAAAGTTAGGTAAAGCCAGCAGGTCTCATCAGCTGATAAATGGCAGAGCTGGGAATTGAACCCAGGTTTGTCTGACTCTTAACGCCTGTGTGCCTTACCACTTTGCCTATCTTTGCTACAAAAACTCCTTGGAAACTTTTCTCAGCAAGCCCACTCTGTTCTCATCCCTTCACTCTCCCACTCGGTGTTACCTAAATACTTCTGTAGAAGCAGTTCCCAATTTGTAAGCTGGTTATCTAAAGGGTTTATATATAACTGGGTTGTTTGGAACCCAAATGCATTTTCCCAGAGAAAAGGTATTAAATGGGTCCAGAAAGGCCACTTGACCCAGAATGCAGCTGACAATGGTACATCTGGTTCAGCACTAGCCTGGGGCCCCAACCATCATTAATAATATTATTTCCTGGAGAAATACATTCCCCAGTTACATTGGTGAAAAAGAAACAGGTTTGTTTTCTTGCTCTCTCCTCCCTTTCCTCCCTCATCCTGCTGGAACTTACTCCAGTTGCCAGAGGGGATTGGGGGGATGATAACAATTCAAAAATCAGACATTCTGGGTGCTGACCAAAGGGCATGTTTCTAGAGAAAGAGGACCAGGGTGGAGAAGGCTTAAGGAACCCAGCTTTCCAAAACTGAAAGAACTGTTCAGGTGGCACAGAGAGACTTGAGGGTGGAGGGGGCTAGCATGGTGGCTGACTGCAATCTCTTAAAGAACTATCTCGATTCTCCCCAGAGGGCCGAATGAGGACCTAGAAGTAACAGGGTGTCAGAGTTTACTTCATTAGAAAGAACTTTCTAACTATGAAATCTCTTCAAAAGTGGAATGGGCCTCTTGGTGAAGTAGTGAGTTCTCTGCCATTGAGAATATTCAAAGAGAACACAGATGACTGCCTATTGGGCTTATGGGAGAGGAAAAGAAACACTGGACAAGCAGAAGAATCAGGAATTAAATAAATAAATACAACTGAATATATAATTTTAAGTGATGATATAGGTTATAAAGGAAAATGATAGGGTACTACGGTGAATGAATCATGGAGGGATCTAATTCAGAGAGGCCAAGATTTGAAGGATGAGTGGGGGTCAGCCTGGGAAAGGGTAAGGTGTATGTGCAAGCACAGGGGTGCTCAGGGCAGAGGCAACAGCAAGTTAAAAAGCCCTAGGGCAGGAAAGAACAATATGACAGAAAATTGTGAGTGAGGGGAGCGTGGCAAGAGATGACACTGACCAGAGAGGAAGGGACTAGGTCTCATAGGCCAAGGTAGGAGTTTCCATTTTACCCAGCCCCCTGACCTTATGTCTTAACTAGTTGAGCCTCTCCGGTCCTGGATCCCTAGGCCTTGGTCTCTGGCAGCTCCCCCAGTTGCAAGTCCTCACCATTCCCTGTGGCTCTTCCCACGGCCCTGGGACCTCCCCACGTAGTAGTGTAGTAGTGCTCCTTTTACTTTATCAGTGTCCCAAGAGGTA
The DNA here is from genome assembly GCF_902729225.1 of Pteropus medius. NCBI lineage: Eukaryota > Metazoa > Chordata > Mammalia > Chiroptera > Pteropodidae > Pteropus > Pteropus medius. The sequence goes on along the minus strand of NW_024349519.1, from coordinate 1,446,102 downwards.
GAATGGTAGAATTCGCATCTGTCTTGTGTGAGAGGCCCAGGTTCAAGTCTTAACCCTTGCCTTTCCTCTCAAGAGGTAGCATAGTTTAGTAGTAAAGAGCCCGGACTCTGCAGCCAGCCTGCCTGGGTTCAGATAGTGGCTCTGCCACTTGCTGTTTGATCTTGCCAAGTTACTTGACTGCTCTGTGTTTCATTTGCCCCATGTGAAAAGGAGGAAGAGGACCACACCTCGTTCCTAGTAGTATTATGAATTAATATGTGTTAAATGTTTAGGACAGTGCCTGGCATGTAGTAAGTGCTATATGAATGTTTGTTAAATAAAATAAATCACTGGCAATAAATCATTGTAACATCTACTTCCTTGTCTCATCCTATGCTATCCCAATTCCACCCCTAGGCCCACAGCAGAGATCCAGGGGCCAAGGCCACTGCGCTCTCTCCTCCTCTGTCCTTCTAGTCAAAGGCTGCCTCTGGCCACAACTCTGGTACTTAAAAAAGTAGGCAGAGCTGAGTTCACTGCGGCCCAGCCTTCCTCACCCCCAACTTCTCCGGAGTAAAAGTTGTTCCTAATGGGAGGCGACAGTCAAATCAAGGTGCACTGGTGATTTCCCCCACCCACTCCCCCTTCCAGCTGGTTTCAGAGGCTCAGGGTATTCTGGATATCCTGAATGTATCACTGAGCTCCATTTCCTGGGCCCTGGGCCTGATTCCCAAAGACAGTTTAAAGCTCCTCCCACATGCTCCCTCCCATACCATCCTATATGATCATCTCCAACATCAAACTTAGACTTCTACATCATAACCACAGGCTTTCTTGCCTATGTCCTTGAGGGCAGCAGCTGTCTCCCTGTTCTCTGTTTCCTCTCAAGGTCTACACATGGTACTTATGACTCCCATGTCATTTCTCACCAATCCTCCTCCTGGTATGTCTTAGCCAGCCACACTAGCCTGCTGTCAGCTTCTCAGGCTTGCTGTTCTCTCTCCTCAGGGTCTTTACATGTGCTTTTCTCACTCTCTAAGGTGTTCAAAGTCTTTGCCTGGCCAGCTCTTACTCCTTCTTCAGGTCTCAGTTTACCCATCAATTCCTTCCCTCCATAAGGTTCCTGGTCTTGGTAGGTGGGTCTTCCAGCACCTAGACTTATTTATAGCATCTCTTTACTTATCTGTATATGTCCCCTAGCCTGTCAAGTTCAGGCAGAGCAGGGATCTTGTTTATCTAATTTGCTATCATATCCTCAGTGCCCAGCATGGGGACGATAATGGACAAGGAGTTTATACCCTGGAACCCATGGATGAGTTATACCCAGGGGTTCGCGAGGTTCCTAAAATCATACAAGAATATTCATAGATTCGTAATGTGTTCTTTTTGGGAGATAGTCTGTATTTTTTATCAAAATCTCAAAGGATAGATAACATCCCTCCCCCACAAAAGGTTAAGAACCACTAACGTTAAAAACCATTAAGAAATGTATTGACGAAAAACCAGGTAAATACTGTTTTTGACTGGATGCATCCACTCGTGAATACAATCATTGATACTCAATAAACAGTTATTGAATGGATGACTAAGCCTCCTCCTCAGGGTTAGGGTGTTTTTAATGTTTTCAGCGGATGGAGGAAAACCTCAGAAGAAAGCTTGGCCAGTAAAAGTTAAAGCGCACCTTGCTTCAGCCCCTGACTAGGTGGCCCTGAATACCCCTCTTCCTCAGTGGGGCCTACAGCTTAAGACCAAAGCTTCACAGGCTCTCAGCTTCTGCCAGAACCCATCTCTTGTCCTGAAATCCACCTACTGCGCCTTTGCAGCCTGTCAGCTGAAAATAATCTTGGTGATAGCAGGGGTGGTGGGAGCTGAGGAAGAATGAATCCTGCGGAAGCTTTGAATGAGGGAGACTCTGCCCTCTGCTGGCTGCCCTGCTCCGCTTCCGCTTCAGCTCCCCGGCCGAGAGCCAGGTGGCTCAAAGAATGAGGTCAGACCAGGGAACAGGAGAGCGAGGCAAGGCAGTGAGGCCAGGGGAGGGGGCGGCTCCCCAGTGGGCAATCTTTCCCTTCAAGATTAGTCTTTGTCTTCAGTAAGTCAGGGGCGGTCACTTCTGCCTTGGAGCCCCCACCGCTTGCCTTCCTAGAGCTCCTATCTTCTACTCCCAAATTAGGAGTTTGGGGAGGGCAGGGGGCGTGGCGGGGGTGGAGGTTCTTCTGGAGCTCGGGGGAGGTCCAGTCACTTTGACTTGGCTTTCTCATCGATCTCTTTTCCCGGAGCCTGGTTACTGCCGACACCTTTGGATCCTTAGCCAATTCTTTGCATCGCCTACACTTGGCATGTGGTATACCAGTCTCCCCACATCACCATGGAAACAGGAGCCTCTGCGTCCATGCCAGAGCTGATTTGTGAAGCTATGAGAAGAATCTGGATTTCAGGGTGGGGTGCATAGGAAGGGCAAAAGAGAAAACCCTCACAGAAATGAAAGGAGGGCGGGAGGAAGGGAAGAAGGGAGAGAGAAGGAGGAGGAGGAGGAGGAGGGGAGGGAGGAGGGAGGGGAAGAGAGAGGGAGAGCGCGAGCGCGAGCGCGTCAGGGTTGGGGAGGGATTGCTTTATAACGGTAATAGGAATAACCTGTACCCTGTGAAGATGGGCAGCTTCCTTAACAGGTCAAAAATGTGGTGCTTTCATGAGCCACTGGTCAGTCCAAACTGACAACCCGTCCCCACCGCTGTCCCTCAGTAGCACCGCTGTCCCTCAGTAGCTGTATAACCCTGAGTGAGTTACTTAACCCCCTAAGCATCACTTTTTAAAAAAATCTAAAATAAAAATATAGCAGCACTTACTTCACAGCGTTATTATAAGAATCCAATGAGGTAATGCATATAACACTTAATATCATGCTTAGCACATAGGGAATGCTCAAAAATGTAGTTATCGTTGTACATGCTTATATATCTGTATTATTTGTCTCCTTAAGCTAAATTGCCAGCCCTTCAATAACGGTACCTTAGTAATACTTTATAATTTTCAAAGTGCTTTTACACACATTCACTCATTTGTCCCACCACAGAACTGAAAAATAAAGAACTGAAAAATAGAGAAGAAATTACTCTCCCTGCTTGGCAGACAAACATACAGATTCAGAATTTAAGCATGTTCAAAGGCTCATCTCTCACCTGGTGCCAAAACTCCGGGTTTATTAGGGTCTGGGTTCATTGGCCAATTCACTCATCTCTTTTTGGTGCTCCTGCGCCCAGCACGGTGCCACAGCCAGCCAGCACCTCATTGTTTGCTGACATTGATTCTGGAGCAGGAGTCTCAGGGAAGAACTAATCCTGAAGTGTGAGCATTGGGTTTGACCATGAAGGAAGCGGAAAACTCTTAATTGAACCTATAATTAAAATCTTTCCACAAAAGGAGCATGACTGCTAATAGTTTGGGGTTTCTTTTGGGGGTGGTGAAAATGTTCTAAAATTGATTGTGGTAATGGTTACACAACTCTGTAAATATGCTAAAAACCGTTGAATCATACATTTTAAGTGGATGAATTGTATGGTATGTGAATAATATCTCAATAAAAGCTCTTTAAAATTCTCACAAATCAAATACCAGACCCTGATGTGGCACCATTGAATTCTACCAAACATTTAAGGAAGAGATAATGCCAACTGAACACAAATTCTTCCAAATAACAGAAAGAAAGGCTATTTCCCCCAATTCATTTTATTAGGCAAACATAACCTTTATACCAAACCTGATAAACACATTATAAAAAAGGAAAATTATACTCATGATCACAGAGGTAAAGTCCTATAAGCAAAGTGCTATATTTGCTTATATGATAAGCAAATAGTGTCTAGCCATACATAAAAAGCTAATATATCATGATTACATTCACCTTAGTCTAAAAATGAAAAGTTATTTTAACATTTGAAAATCAATGTAGAGGGGAGGTAGATGTGGGGAAAATTAATTAAAATCATTTCTTCGATAAAAATTTTTAAAAAGTAAAGTAAATCAGTGTAATTCACTATATGAGGCCAAACAAACATGCAAGAAAAATCAAATAATTTTGTCCTCTTATGTGGACACTTGATTTGTGGCAAAGGGGGCAGTACAGAGCAATAAATGCAGAAAAATATTTGGTAACATTCAATATTCATTCATGATTTAAAACAATCAAACCTAATAAACTAAGGACTAAACAAAAATTTCTTTAATTTGAAAAAATAACTTCGAAATTACTATAAGCAAACATCACACTTAGTGGTGAAATGTTGAAAGCTTTCTCTCTGAGATCAACAACAAAATTCCCCTATCATTTTTCTATTCAATATTGTTTAATATTGTCCTAAAGGTCCTAACCAGTGAAGGAAAGCAAAACAAAAAAAAAAAAGAAGAAGAAGAAGAAAATTTGAGGAAAAGAAGAAATAAACTTGCTGTTATTCGCAGATGATATAATTGTGATATAGAAAATCTAGAGAAATCTACAAATAAATCATAAGAATTAAGAACTGAATTTATTAATACTATTGCTGGATACAAGATCGATTTTCAAAAATCAATATTTCATATAAATCAATGTCAGCAACAAAAAAGTAAGTTTTAAAAGACACCATTTACATTTGAATAAAAAATATCAAATATCTAAGAATAATTCTAACAAAATATGTTCAAGACTTCTAATAGGAAAACCATATAACAGTATCAAGAGAAATTAAAGAAGACCTAAATAAATAGGGGGATATATGTTGTCCATGAATTGAAAAACTCAATATTATAAAGATGGCAATTCTCCCCAAATGTATCTAGAGAGCCACTGCGATCCTCCATAGATAGGGTTTTTTAATAGAAACTGACAAGCTAATTTACAAATTTATATGAAAATTCAAAGGACCAAGAATAATCAAGATACTCTTCAAGAAAAAGAATAAGATGTGGGTTCTTGGTCTAGCATTAATCAAAACTTATAATAAAGCTGTAATGATTAAGACAGCATGGTATTGTTATAAGGATAAAGAAATGAGCCAATAGACTAAAGTAAAAAACCAAAACACAAATCCACCTGTATATGGACACTTGATTTATGACAATAGGAATAGTGCAGAGCAGTGAGGAAATATCCCCAAGGATAAAATCACAGTATATAAAAAGCAACTCCAGGTGAATTATAGATATAAATGGAAAAGGCAGAGCAATAAAGACTAGAAAATAAGGTAGGAACCTATCTTCTTGACCTTAAGGTAGATAAAGACGCTTTAAACAGTATACAAAAAGAAACAGTAAGCTTATAGGAAAAGACTGATACATTTGTTAGGTTGGCGGAAGGGGTTAAGCAAGATTTATTGTAGCAGAGTGACACCAGGGCTGAGCCGAGGATGGCATCAGCCCAGATTGCAAGGAGACCTGAAACTTACATGGGGCTTGAGGCAGGCTTTTTCCTGTGGGAATATTTCAGGCCGAGAAATTGGCAGGAAAGGGAGGAAAGCCCAGTAAAACAGGAGGTGAGCGTGTAGTGTTGCCAACCCAGACGTTGCAAGGTCCGGTTACCACACAAAGGTAAGGGAAGAATCTAGTTCTCACACTACAGGGTTAGGGATAGGGCCCTCTTGGACCTAACAACATTTGACTACATTAAATTTCTAAATATTCTGTTGGTAAAAAAACAAGCAAAACACCATTTAAAAAGGTAAAAAGGAAAAGGATAAATATAATGGTATGTGAATCAAATTTTTTAAGTGAAAATGTAAGCCACAAACTAGGAGAAAAAATTGGGAACGCATATACTGATAAAGGACATATCTAGAATACAAAATAAACTACTACAATAGGAGAAAGGCATATAATCTACTATTTTTTTAAATGGGCAAGAAATTTGAATTAGTTGCAAAAGAAGATGTCCAAATGACGAACATTGGAAAGGGTATTTGACTTTATTAGTCGTCAAGAAAATACTCACCATAAACACTCAAATTAAAAAGTCCAAAAATATCAAGTGTTGAGGAGGATGTGGAACAAGAATTCTCATACACTGGCTAGTGGGAGTGCAAATTTACACAACCACTTTGGAAAACAGCTCAATCTATATGATAAAGTTTAATACCTGCATAATCTGTGAACCAGAACATGTACACATCCATAGAAATGCATGAACTGTACTCCCAAGGAGCATGTGCAAGAATATTACTGCCTCACTATTCTTAATAGCTCTAAATTAGAAACAACCAGTATGTTTACTGACAGTAGAACAGAAGTAATATACAAATAATACATGCTTGTAATTTTATTTATATATAGTTGTTAAAAAAACAAAATTCAGCTAAGTAAATTTGGAGATCTAATTGGCTTTATTAAGCAATTCAATAATTGGAAAGCATCCCATCTAGCAACTAGAAGGGCACTCTGAGGAACTATTCAAAATGGAAGGTTTTTATAGGCAGAAGGAGGGTGGGACCAAGAAGTTAAGAGTGAATTAGTTTAGGCAAAGTCAACTTCTCTTAGGGGAAGGGAGGGAGTCTTATCAGGCAAATTAGCTCACTAGTGTGGATAAGGACATTCTTAACTGATTGGTTTAAAATTGCTTTCCTGGAAGAGGCCAAAACTGCAATTAGGTTATATATCTATATACATTGTTTCTTTGGAGAACCCTGAGTAATACAAATATCGGTAGGTACTGGGAGTGGTTCTAAATGAACAGAATTTTAAATATGACTTTTTGGAATTGGTTTTTAGGTTTCTGGAATTGGCCCTGTTCTGCAGGTTTGAGGTATGGAAGCTTGGGGTACGTGGTTCTGGCAGCTGGAAGAAAATGCAAGGAGCCGTGGGCAGATACGACATAGCTTTATTCAGGCATAGCAGGACACAGCAAGACACAGGCACAGCTCCAGCTCCCCAGCCTGCACAGGTGGGACTGTTCTTATAACAAGGTGCACAATAGTGGCTTAAGGCCAGGTACAATCACAATCAATCACAGTGCACATGCGTTCCACAGGTTGTATAGGACACGGTAACTAAGGTCACCTGGGACGCTGTAGCTAAGGCCACCTGAGAGGAAGCCTGACTGCATTCACTGTGTTTGTCAGTTCCCTCGCCCAAGGGCTCTCTAATCTGAGTAGATTTAAAGATGCTAACAACTCTATTTCTAGTAGAAAAGAAAGACTGATAGTCCATGGCATGATTTGGCAATATATATGCAAACTATCACCATTGGATACTCCTAATCAACTACTTACAAGAAGCAAAGATCTGGTGAATATGTATACAATACTTGCTAACATTTTTGGCAAACTAAAAATATAACGAGATGTGCTGGTTGCTACTATTGTTACTAGACAAAGTAAGGAAAGAAGGAGGGTGGAAAGAGCTTAAAGATTCAAATTCTCAGCTCAAATGCCACAGAAATGACTTGAAAGCTTCAATGTGTGCCCTCAAGAAGACTCTTATCACCTGTAGCTGCAGGGTTGAGATTGCTGAAAATCAAACTACAGACTCTCATCCTGCTGACTGGCTGAATTACAACACAAGTTGAACTCACAGCCTCATAAGGAGGGTGTCTACTGTTAAAGTGAGGGCATTGAGTGGGAAGGAATGGGATCTTGAAAGTTGGAATGGGGATATGTGGGAAGAGCCTGATGATCCTGGGAACGCTGAGTCCATTGTTAAGAAGAAATAACAGACCCAAAATGGACTCAGTTTTGCTAAGCCCCACCACGACTCAATACCTAACCTATGAGAAGTTTCAGCCTCCCCCAGGAGTGAAATTTTACTTTATTTTTATTTATTTTTTCATAATTCAAGTTTTTATTTTATATACAAAGAGCTAGCATTGATTCTGCAGTAACTGTCTGGAATGACCCATTCATGGAAGTTCACTTAGTCCAAGTTAATGTAGCCTATATCCTTCAGGTACTGACAGAAACACTGGTGGCACATACTGAGGCCACATTTCTGGATCAGACCGTATCGGTTTAAGCATACGCAGCAAGAACGAGACCTCTGGCTAAATTTTCTCAGATGGCTCCAGTACAGTCGCTGATGACCCATCTTGCTCTGTTGGAGGCAACGAGGCAAAAGCAGGAGTAAAATTTTTAACCAAGCGGTCTAGAATATCCTGGTGAGCACTAGAGAGGTAATCTGGCTGATAAGACCTCCTGCCATCCCCTAAGGGAAAGTGACCTTGCCTGAAACGATCTACTCTTTTAACTTCCTTGTCCCGTCTTCTTTTCTTTTCTTTTTTTAATTTTAATTTTAATTTTTTAAATTTGTTTGTTTGTTTGTTTGTTTGTTTGTTTGTTTTTATGATGACTTTGGTTAACAAAATCCAGGAAGTTTCAGGCATACAATTTAACAGTACCACCTTCTTTCTTTCTGATTTAAAAAACTTTCCATTTTGAACAGCTCCTCAAAGTGCCCTTCTAGTTGCTAGATTGGGTGCTGCCTGATTCATGGTCGCATAATAAAGCCAATTAGGTCTTCAAATTTACTGGGGTTAATTTCATTCTTTAACACCCTAAATTCTGATGAGTCTTTTTTGCCAGCAAAAGAAGCCTCCCCACCCGCATCTGAGGGTGTTAACCCTGCCTTGTCTGATGAAACAGTAATGGCCTCCTCTGAGGCAGATGCCATGCAAAACAATGCTGTCTCCTCAGGAACCACGCCCACCACATCTGTTTCTAGACCTATAACTAGACTCAAGTCCCAGCAGGCCCCTTAAGGTGAGGTACAAAGTGCGACCCATGGGGATATGCACTATACTCCAAAACACTGTGGACAAAAAAGTTCTATGGAGAATAACATTGCAGGGTACTCTGCCCTATCCATTGTTTCTGTGCATTTAGGTTAACGTGTTTGAAATGCTTCTTTTCAGACCCCTCCTTCTAAAGCATGACCACCCTCAAGAGAGCACATAATCTTATTAATTATAAGATTAATCCGATCCCTGACTTGTTTCTTCCCACCTTCATGTAATCTTTCTTAAGCTCCCTCCTTAATTCCAAATGCATAAAAGAAGTTGTAAACTGTAATTTTGTAAGCGTTTTTCTCAGTCTGTTGAGACCTTGCTTCCAGGTGCATCCTCTATTTGGCTCAAATACATTTTTATAAAAATTCCCTAAGGGTTTGGATGTTCTTACATTGACATTACCTACTTGAGTTTTATAACTGATACAGAAATCCAGAGAACAAGTGTGGGAATAAGAACAGATATTAAGAATATGGGATAATGGTGGAAGGAACATAAAGTTGGATCAGGCCAAATGTATTGATATGGGCTCATTAAGCAGAGATTCTGTATTTAATGTTGCAGCTCAGGGTGTTAAAAAGGTTGTTTGGCTGGTTGGCTGAAGCATGGACCAAAAGATGACTCATGGTGAGCAAGCTGGAAATGCCAGACTTGCGCTGATTTAATGTGGAAGAAGGGATTCAAAGGCTTAGGGAGATTGAAATGTTCAAGTGGACTTTTCATTTAATACCTACTCACTCACCCTGGGAGAGTCCAGAAAACATACCTTTCACTATGACTATGAGAAATAAATTTCTGAGGAGAGCTTCAGCATCTTTGAAGAATTCTATGATCACTCTTCTCTGTAGGTCCTTCCAGTGAGGACTGCAGTCACTGAATTGAGAAACCTAAATGTGATGGGAGTACTTGTATCCCAGAGTGGCAGGGGCCAAGTGGTGGCACTTGACCACCAAAGGTAAAGTAGGCATGGTTACCATAACGGACAGTGGAGTCAAAGCAGAAATAGTCTAATTGACAAAGCCCCTACAGCACTGGCTAGTTGATCATGGTGTTTTCAGAAGTTAAATAGATGGGAAGCCTACTAAATTCTCACTTGATATGAATAAGCAGAAAAGTTCTAGGTCAAGTGAACAAAAGTCTGACCTTTTGTTGAAATCATAAAAAGAAAGAGAGTCATAGCACCTCAATCAATTCCCAGACTTGAGGCAGTTTACAGACCTAGAACATTTTGAATGAAGGGGAGGTTGGGTTCTCTTGAAGAACTCCAGTACTCTGCCCAAATCGTATATTGTTGATCTTTCTCCTAGCCTTCCCCAAAAGGATCTATGGCCTTTTACCAGGGTAATTGTGCATTGGGGAAAAGGAAATAGACTTTTCTGGGACGATTGGAAACTAGTTATGAACTGACACGAATTCCAGGAGACTCAAAATGTCACTGTGGTCCACAGTCAGTGTAGGGGCTTATGGAGACCAGATGATCAATGAAGTTTTAGGTCAGTCTCAAAGTAGGCCAGTGGGTCCTGAACCCATCCTGCGGTTATTTCCCAAGTTATGGAATACATAATGAAATAGACATGCACAGCAATGTTCATAGCAGCATTATTCACAATGGCCAGGACATGGAAGCAACTGATGTGTCCTACGATAGATGATTGGCTAAAGAAGCTGCGGCACATATATACAATGGAATATTACTCAGCCATAAGAAGAGATGAAATACTGCCATTTGCAACAACATGGATAGACCTTGAAATAATCATACTAAACAAAATAAGCCAGACAGAAAAGGTTGAAAATCACATGATATCACTTATATGTGGGATATAAACCTAAAAGCAACGAATGAACAGAACAAACAACAGAGACTCATGGACATGGACAATGGACTAGTGGTTACCAGAGGGAGGAGGAAGCGGGGAGGAGGAAAATAAATAAAATGTTAAATAAATAAATAAATAAATAAATAAATAAATAAATAAATAGTTTTTTAAAAATAAAAAATACATTAAAAAAAAAGAAATAGACATATTCAGCAGCTGGCAAAATCCCCACATTGATTCCCTGACCTGTGGAATGAGGGCTATTATGGTAGGAAAAGCCAAGAAGCAGTATGGTAGGAAGCCACTAGAACTCCTCTATCTGAGAAAAGGGTAAACTAAAAGCAATATCACATTCCCAGAGGGATTGCAGAAATTAGTGCCAATACCAAGGACTTGAAACATGCAGATGTTGTGATTCCCACTACATTCCCATTCAACTCACTGATTTGGCCTGTGCAGAAGGCAAGTGGACCTTGGAGAATGACAGCAGATTATTGTAAAGTTATCCAGGTAGTGACCCCAATTGTAGCTGCTGTGCTGGATGTGGTTTCATTACTTGAACAAATTAACATTTTCTCTAGTACCTGGTATGCAGCTACTGATCTGTCAAATGCCTTTTTCTCTACCCCTGTCCATAAGGACTACCAGAAGCAGTTTTCTTGCCCCTGGCAAGACCAGCAATATACCTTTACTGCCCTACCTCAGGGGGATATCAACTATGCAGCTTTATGTCATAATTTAGTTCACAGGGATCTTGATCACCTTTTGTTGGAAAAGGCAGTCTCATACTATTGGCCTTTCCACCCCTGCTCGGCCATGTAAGAATGGACCTTGGGCCTGGAACACTTTCTTAGCAAAAGATAGAGTACACATAGCCAGTGCTGGGCTTATCATCTTGTGTGGGAATATCTTTCCCTATTTCATGTTCAACGTGTACTCCTTGTTCTGCTTTAATGTGGACATCGGTAGCCCCCAGGCATGCCCCCAACTATTTCACACTCCACAGGGGAGACAGAGGGGTCCTTCTATCGTGGCACCAGAGGGGTACATGTAGACGAATTGCCCTGCATCAGATTCCAGGAGGGACCCACTGGCCATGGGACCAACACCCACTATTGAATCTGATCCAGCCATATGGTTCAGGGGCTTTCTAGCTCAGTGAAATTTCAAGAGACTAGTGATGTGGGGCATATCAAGATATCTCTTCTAAAATGAAACGTAAGTTGTTGCCTCTGGCTCCTCCTACAACCAAAAGAGAGGCACAACACCTTATGGGGCCTCTTTGGATTTTGGAGGCAACAAATTCTTCATTTGGGTGTATTACTCTGGCCCATTCAACAAGTGACCTGAAAAGCTCCTAACTTGGGGTAGGGCCCCGCAAAAGAAAAGGCTCTGCAACAGGTCAGGCTGTTGTGCAAGTTGCTCTGCCACCTGGGCCACATGATGCAGCAGATTCAATGGTGCTGGCAGTAGCAGACAGGGATGTTGTTTGGAGCCTCTGGCAGGCCTCTATAGGTGAATCGCAGGGTAGGCTTAGGCTTTTGGAGAAAAGCCCTGCCACCCTCCACAGATAACTATAGTATTCTTCTTTTGAGAAACAGTTCCCGGCCTGCTGCTGGGTCTTAATAGAGACTAAGTGCTTAACCAGGGGCCACCAAGTCACTATGTGACCTGAAATACCCACCAGGAACTGGGTGTTATCTGACCCACCAAGCCATAAAGTTGGGTATGCACAGCAGCACTCTATCATCAAATGAAAGTGATATATCAAGATGGGGCTGAGTAGGCCCTAAAGACACAAGTAAGTTACATGAAGAAGTAGCCCACATGCTCACACTCTTTCTCTCCCAGCCTGCACCTATGGCCTCAGAGGGAGTGTCCTACAACCAGTTGACAGGAGAAGAGAAGAAGCAGGTTTACAGATGGTTCTGCATGATATGCAGGCACCACTCAAAAGTGAACAGCTGCAGTACTACAGCCCCTTTCTGGGACATCTCTGAAGGACACCAGTAAAGGGAAATTATTCCAGCGGGCAGAACCTCTAGCAGTGCACCCAGTTATTCACTCTGCTCCCCTGTGGAGTGTGAAATAGTTGGGGGCATGCCTGGGGGCTACCGATGTCCACATTAAAGCAGAACAAGGAGTACACGTTGAACATGAAATAGGGAAAGATATTCCCACACAAGATGATAAGCCCAGCACTGGCTATGTGTACTCTATCTTTTGCTAAGAAAGTGTTCCAGGCCCAAGGTCCATTCTTACATGGCCGAGCAGGGGTGGAAAGGCCAATAGTATGAGACTGCCTTTTCCAACAAAAGGTGATCAAGATCCCTGTGAACTAAATTATGACATAAAGCTGCATAGTTGATATCCCCCTGAGGTAGGGCAGTAAAGGTATATTGCTGGTCTTGCCAGGGGCAAGAAAACTGCTTCTGGTAGTCCTTATGGACAGGGGTAGAGAAAAAGGCATTTGACAGATCAGTAGCTGCATACCAGGTACTAGAGAA
>NW_024349519.1:1372828-1432346 GCF_902729225.1 Pteropus medius | reverse complement strand
TCTCTCCAAAATTTGTTATTACCTGTATTTTGTTATATGGCCATTCTATGAAAAACAAACAAAACAGAGTTTTAAAAGGTACAGTTAGGAGGCTAGGGATGAGAGGTAAAACAACCCTCTCAAAAAAAAAAAAAAAAAACAAAACAAACGAAAAATACTGACTACAGTCCTCCAGTAGGAAGAGGACGCTCCAAGCCAGAGCCTCTCCCCTGAACCTCTCACAGCGCCATCTTAGCGAGGTCCCGTTGCTAGGAGACGAAAATGCGTCTTTCGGCTTGAGAGCCCTGCCTCCCCGCTATCGCAGGCTCTGTCTTGCCTCAAGACTGATATCTAAGGTCCCACTACCGTCCAGGGGCAGTTCCAGAAGGCCTCTTTCTGGGGCGTTTTCCTCTTACCCCCTCTAGCGCTGGCTGTAGCGGACCGAGGATCCTTACCCAGATCCCATACCCAGCTATGCCTAAGAAAGGGAAAAAGGCCAAGGCGACCCTGTCCGATGAGGAGCAGCTGCTTCTCTTTCAGCAGAAGATGCTGGCAGAGGAGGAGATGGCCAAGAAGAAGGAGAGGCTCCTGAGCCAGTTCTTGAAGGTGATGGCTTTCTGCATTACTCCCTGCCCAACCCCACCCACCCCGTGTGCTGGCCCTGTTGCCTTGACCCTGTCATTGTGGCATCCTCATTTTCATGCTGGTCTCACCTCCTCCAGAAATCTTGAGACCAAAATATACTTAGGTTTTGGGCAGAATTGTTTGGGAGGAAGGGCAGTTCTCTGTGAAGCATGGAGGGGGATCAGTAGTATAGAGCTTGGCAGTCACAACTGAGCCCCAGAATTGGGACAGTAGGTGCTATCAGCTGTTCCAGCTTTTTGAAATTCTGACATTCCCCTGAAGATGAATCATTACAAATAGCATCCTGCTCTGATGTCTCCTTTGAAGGAAATTCATGCCCTCCTTAAAATGGCATTGGGCTGTTTCTGTCTTACTTGAGATGCTCCCAAAACAAGAACAGGAACTCCCTGAGTGTTGGCCATGGGGCACTTTGGTTTCTTAGAAAAGACAAAGAGTAAGGTGTCAGTTGACTAACTGTGATCTTGTTGTACTGTATCCGGCTTTTGGCCCTTACCTCCTGGGGGTGTATTTATTCCTTCACACAGGACAAGCTGGCCAAGGAGGAACACAATAGTGCTCTGAACCTTAATAAGATTAACACACAGTGGAGAACTGTACTTCGAGAAATCAAGACCAGAGAGCTTCATAAAGACATTGAGATCCTCAGCCAAACATTTGAACGAGTGGTGGACTGTAAGAACAGTGTCATCAAGGTAGGTGTTCTTCCCAAGGAAACACTTGAATATGACTGCCTTGATCTCTTCTTTTCATAAAATGAGCCTAGAAAATTAATTAATTACTTAATCTTAAATCACTCGCAAGAAGCAGGCTGTGACAAAGACAAGCTATTGGTAATACCAGTTTTCAATGAAGTGAAAAATAGAATATTGGGCTGTCATCTCTCTCTCTTAGAGGAGTCATTCTTAGCTGTCTACTGCCCCAAACTAGTACTATACAATATTAGAGTTATAAGGCTCAGTAGACATCACCCAAAGACTTGAACTTAGTGCCATATCTTTATTTCAGTGTGAGAAGATTCATTCCAGAGGGAGAAACCAGTTTTCCTAAGGTCACACAGCTAGTCAGTGAGAGAGCTGGGACTAGAGTATGGGTTTCTTGATTCTTACCCCAGTGTTTTATTCAACCAAATTTTGTTTGGCCTCTGATTCAACTTCAGTGGCCCTGGATAAGGTGGAGAAGATCTCCATGGGTAAGAGCAGTTCTGGATCTCTAAGCAATTCAATCAGCCATTCTTATGCTCTTGGGAAGTTCTTGAGTCCATACTATCTTTTTTCCTAAGGAATTTTGCTGTATCTCTTCTTTCATTCTGTTTTTAACCTCCGTTTACTTACTCCTTCTCCTTAGCCTTCTCTTTCTTAAAGCAAAAAAACCCCACAATACCAGCAAAATATACATTGTCAACTGGCATTCCCCCTCTAAAAAAACACACATCTCTTCTTTACAGCCTAACCCCTGGGGAAAATTTTTCAACAGAACTTGGGCAGCTTCAAGTGATAGTACAAGTCCCAAATGTGCAAAACCATTATATCTTAGAATTCCTCACTCCACTAGTTATACCATATGGCTTTTTAAATGATATCTTCAGATACTTATTTGGAATTATTAAGTACTTGCTGAGAAAGAGAATCAGCAGTGTTCATTTAAGGATGCTTAGCAGTGACCAGGCTCACCCTTGAATCAATTAGCTTCTTTCTACACAATAGCTTTGCCGCTAATGATTATATTCCCTACCTTAAGTAAATCATACATTGCTATTAAGCACCTTCAGGGTCATTCCTGAACAACCCAAATTACACGTTAAATGTGCAAATGTTAGTGATTCTCACTTGCTATCTCCACTTCACTTCCCATTTATCCACATCTGATTTCTACCCTTCTCTAGGAAACTGCTCTTGTAAAGATCAACAGGCCCGAATCATGGATACTTTTCATCATTTAGTCATCACCTTACCTGATTTCTCTATGACACTGACACTCTTGGTCAAGCTCTCTTTTTTGAAACTCCTTTGGTTTCCATGGCAGCATTCTTTCCTGGCTTTTCTCCTGCCTCTGGGATATATACATCCAGTCCCCATTGTGAGTTCATCTTCCTCCCTCCATCCCCTTGAACTTTAGCACTTCCCAGTCTGACCATCTCATCATGTAACCTGGCGTCAAGCACTCTAGACCATCTTACTCATTACCCTGGCTTTAAATACCACATATATTGATGACTCCTGGGTGTGTAACACCAGCCTGGATTTTTCTCTTGATTTCCAAATCCATATATTCAAGCTTCTTAGATATCTGTTCCTGGCTGTTGTACTTTCCTCACAACTAAACTCATGGGCTTCCCCTTCCTTAGCCAACCCCAATCCCCCACTCCTGATCTGGTCTTCCTTGTGCTATTTGGGTGGCTGGTGCCATTCACGAAATCACCCAATCCAGAAATCTGGGGATCATCCTAGGTTTTGCCTCCATCCATGACTTCCCTTACTAGGTCTTGTATAAATCTTCTGCTTAAGTATTTTTCAAAGCCATACCCTGCTCTCTTTTTCCAATGTCCTGCTGTAGTTGAGTCCTGGGCATTATCTATCATATGGGCTATTGCAATAATCTCCTATATTCCAGCCTTCATGCCCAACTACCTCCAGATGACTGTCTAAAACAAAAATCTTATCCTGTTATTCCACTGCCTATATAGCAACTTAGTGGCTTCCCTCTTCTGCAGGAAAAATCCAAACTCCATGGAAAGAACACCAAAGCCCTTCAATCTGGCCTCTACCTGTACTTTTCATACAGCCAGCCTTGTTCCTTACCTGTGCCTTTGCATATTCTGTTCCCTCTATCTAGCATTTTCATTTCCTCATCTCCCCAGTCTTCCTGGCAAATTCTTGTATCCTGAAGAGGGATACAAATGACATCTCTTCTGTGAAGCCTTCCCCAGTGTTCTTAGTTATATGTAAGCACTCAGTCCTTTATATCTCGTTGTCACTGGTAAATCATTAACCTCATAACAAGTTCCACGTCATAATGTGATGTTCTGTTTATATAACTCTTTTTCTGCTGCAAGACTGCAAACTCCTTTGAGGGCAGTGAGCATGTCTTTCAATCTCTGGATCTTCAGCATCCAGCACAGTGCTGGTACATAACAGGTTTAGTAAACATTTGTTGGGTGAGTGAATAGCCTTCCATTATCAGAACATATTTCCTAAGATCCTTTTTCATGAGAAACATATCAGGTAAAAGCTAACTCTGCAGAGGTTGTGGTAGTTTACAGTGAGTGGACTCAAGGTGTCTGGGTCGTATGGAAACTCAGTAAATGCTTTTTGTTTTATTTACTTTAATTTCACTTTTTAAAAATAGGTAATACATTCATATTATTTAAAATTCAAAAGATAAAAAATTATATAGAGAAAAGTCCCCTCCCACTGGTGCCTTCCAGCCACCCAGTGCCTCTCCCGATAATTTTAGTTTCATGAGTAAAACTTTTTTTTACACAAATGGTAGTATTACATATTGTTCTGCCCCTTGCCTTTTTCTCTTAATAATATGCCTGGAGATTATTCTATGTTAGCCCATAAAGAGCTTCTTATTTTGTCTTTTTACAACTGCATAGTATTCGGTATTGTAGTTTAACATGTTACTTTGTCCTCTGTATTTCCTGTATCTTGGTTATTGGATCTAAAACTTGGAGGTATTGTGTTCTTCCATTATCTCTTTTTGTGCTATTAGCAACTATTGATTATCTGTTAATTCATTGGAGATTACAAAATGCCGATTTTCTAATGTTATCATTCATTTTTTTATTAGCTTGAATACTTCTTTAAAGTGATACTCCCCGTCATTTATCATTCAATTACCCAAAGGTACAGTTTATATAAGAAAGGTACAGTTTATATATTCTTATATATCTATAAAGATAAATGCTCGATTCCTTCTCTTGCCTGACAAGATACCCTAGGTTTAACTTGTTTATTTTTACCTCAGACCTCAAAGCAACCATTTCTCCAAGAAACCGTGGCTCCTTTTAGTGGTATAGCCCAATCACTGTAAATGTTTGTTGTCCCTAGGACACTGGCTGGCTACCTGAGGTTCCCTGATGTCACTCTTACTTTACATTCAAGAGTGAGAGAACCAGTACTCGTAGAGCCAAAGAATTGGCATTAGGAACTAAGGGAAAATGTCATTCATATCATCCAGCTAGCCAACTGAATACATTTTTATTTTCTCACAGAGAAGCCATCCAGCCAAAATGGTAACTCTCTGTTTCCTACCCAGTCTTTAGCTAAGGACCTGTCAGAAGCTGAGGAACAGTATGCTCATGCCCTGCGCAGCCACTTGCACAACGTTGACCAGCTGTTGGCCCTGCAGAGATGCCGACTCAACCTCCTAGAGGAAAGTTACAACAGGGAGCTGGAGGCCCTAACCAAAGAGTTTGAGATAGAAAGGTATGGGGATTTGAGTCCAGGGGAGTTTCCAGAGTGTCTGTAAGCGGGTGCCCAGCACCCTGGAGCACCCCACCATGATTATGACATGACCTCCAGTAGAAAAGGTCTTGAGTTCCTTTAAACTAATTCAGGTTTAAGCTTGTGTCCTTAGCCTCCCTTTGCCCAAGCCAGGTCCCTATCTATAACACCCTCACCACCTACTTTGAACTATCAAAATCCTATCTATATGACAGGGGACAGGAATGGGAAGGAGACTTCTCACTGTAATCCTTTGTACTTTGTGATATTTATATCATATGAATATATTACCTATTTAAAAATTGAAATAAAATAATCTTATTCATTCTTTTTGGCTCTAAAAAGAATAGAACCTGCCCTCCCTTTGTTCTCCTTCAGTACGTAAGAGTTCGTACCATTTGTGTAGTTTTTTTACGTATTGCTTTGAATTGTCATTATTGGTCCATATGCTTTATCCCTCAGAGCAGAGACAATGCCTTATCTCCTATAGGAAGACAATTATTGACCAACATGAAAAAGAGATTCACTACCTACAAGATGTTTTCATGGCCATGGAGCAGAACTATATAGATTCTGAGTATGAAAGCAAGCTGGAGTTCCAGAGCATGTGGGATGATCTCAAAAACAAGGTACAGAGGGAGAGTAGATAGGCAAGAACTGGGAGAGAAGTGAGAGAAAAATGCTCAAGGCCAGTAGAGCTAGAAGAGATCCCCTTAACCAACGTAATCAATAAAATGTCTGTTGCCATTGTAGGTACCCCTACTACCTTATGTACTTTTGTGAAATTGGTCAGGAGGGAGGCCCCTTCTGAAATGTCAAGGAAATGCATTTTAGAGGTAAAAACAGCAACAAGGAGATCATCTGACTTCACCTATGATTTATAAATTAAGACTCTGAGGCCCCCCAAAGTAAAATGACCCATCAAAGTCATGCCGCTGGCTGTGGAACAGCCAGAAGGAGAATCCAGTCTCCTGCCCCTTGGCCCAACGTGCTTTCCAACATCCTAGAGGCTGCAAACTTAGCCAGCCTGCAAACCTAGGTTTGAATAGAAGGTTCCTTGTTTTTTTATTTTGCCCCATAGTGTTTTGTAAAAATCCAAATTTTCAGCTTCCCTTGAAAAATTTAGAGATCTGGTAATACTGGGCTGTATTTCCAAATGATGGCATTCATGTAGAATCGAGCAGCTGTTTCTTCCCCGCTTGCCCGCTTCCAGAGAACATTTTTTCTCTGGTTCACCACAGGCCCCATCTACCCCACAGCACTTATTTATATCATTTGCCTGGTCTTTGTAGGGATTTTCATTGGTGACCCGTGCATATAAACAATGCAAGAGGGTGAGGTTGCTGGTGATAGTGAAAGGGCACTAATAGGGTAATTCTAAATGCTGGTTATTTTGGAGCCACTTCCTAGAATTTAGAAGAGAAGCACTTTCTAAGGCTGCAACTGGAGAATGTAGTAGAAGACCTATGGAGAAGGTTCCAGGATGCACTCAAGAATTACACTGATGCCACAGAGGATCGAAAGGTTGCCTTTGAGACCCTGAAGGTGAAGGACGAGAAGAGTTCCAAAGAGATTGAAGCACAGATGAAAAAAATACAGAGACTACAGGTTAGTGCAGCCAACCAGAAATATTCATTGCTTTAACTGCTCAATTATCCCCTGTTCATCTTCCCCCAATTTCCACTGGGCCTCATGACTGATTGGGGAAAGATGATATGCTTTGGTTTCAGTATCCAGACAGTCCTTTTACCTCTCACTGAAGACCCTCAGTTTGTCAACTGTTTCCTCTAATCTACTCTGTTTCTCCAGGATTCTATAATTATTTTAAAAGGCAAGATCATGGTGCATAGCCGTGAGAGTGAAGAACAGAACCAGTATATTCGTGATGACAAGGAGTTGGTCCACGTACAACTGCGAAAACTTAAGGCCCAAAGGACTCAGGCCCGGGAAATATCACAGGAGAACTTAGTCAAACTCACCCTGGAAAGTAATGCCACCATCAAAGCCTTGAGAAAGATTGTTGATAAGGTAACAAAGGGGAGAGGGTGGTCCAAACAAAGCCAAGGAACCTGGCTCCCTGTGAAGTGAAAGGGCTTTGAGATCAATAAAAGAGGCTTCCTCCTGCTTCCTGCCTGGGTGGACACATGGAATACTTTATTTCGTGTTCCCTGCCCTCTCACATTTTAAATGAATTAATATTGAATGAATTGTATAAGACTATAAAGTACTTGCAATAGTGTTTGGTACACAGTAAGCACTCTGTGTTAGATATATATTACTTCTGTCTCCCACCAGTAGCTTCTTTGGTTTAAGCAGGGAAGCCAACTCTGCTATTCCTCTTCCTTACCCCCTTTTCTAATGAAAGGTCTCTTCCTGTTTCCAATAGGGTGAAAAGATCCTTAAACTTGCTGAAATATGTAGGAAATTTGAAACAGAGGAAGAAAAAGTGCTGCCTTTTTATTCGTCAACATTGACTCCCGAGGAGCAGGAGGAAATAGAGGAAATTAACCCAGAAGAGTTTACTGAGGAGCTGGCAAAGGTAAAGTTCCTGGGGATGATGGGGCACTGGGCTGTATTCGCTAATGGGCCCCACCACACACCTTCTCCCTTTACTCAACTCCCAGGTGATAGCAGACTACATAGGGTTAGAGAATTTCTGGAAAAGGTACAACAAAGTGAAACTGGAGCAACTGAGCCTCGAACACAGACGTGCCCAGTTGTTAGAAATCAACAGGAAGCTGCGGGAGATGCTCAAGCAGTACTTGGATGGCATCTCAGTGAGTGATGAAGTGCTGAGCCAGCTCAACCCACTTTTCGTCGTCAACCATCGAAGCAACTTACCCCAGCCCTTGTCCATACCCACAACCCAGCCAGGTGACAAAAAACCTCCAACTACTTACAACATCATTGAAGCAGCCCACGTGATCTCCCACATCCTGTGATACAAGCCAAAAAATCTCTTCAACCCCCAGAGAATTTTTCAAGAGACCTGAGGACTTCGCTATTAAAAATTCCCACAGAGTTCATGAGCTCCTTATATCTTTGCCATATGGGACAGAACAGTCTACTTTGAGGACACTAGGAATATAGTGGCCCCAGGGAGTGGAAAGAATAGCTAGGCAACTATCTGGAGGCTTATTTCTCAATGAAGCATTGTTCCTGAGGTCAGGGCACCATCGGAGCCAAAACCCATACCTTTAAGACCTAGAGATCCAGGGGAAGATTCAAGACCAGGTCCTTGGGGTAATTTAGGACAGGAAGAGGAGGCCAGAGGAAGAGTTGTTCTAAGTCTCCAACACCCCCATGCCAGGCAAGATCCAATTCAGAATGTCTTTTCTCTAGCCCTTTACCTCATTCCCACTTGCAAAAGTAGCTTCAGAAAGTACCAGATGAAGAATGCAAAGAGGTTTTTAAAAATTATTATTTTTTATTTCTTTTTGCTCTTGTTTCGTTTCTCTTCCTTGAGCTTCTTTTTGGAGACTTTAGGTCTGTTGGCTTTTTTGTATAGGTGATAACCAATGAGGCTCAGGAGGGCTGGCACCATGGCCATGCCTACCAGTGGCAAAATGCCCTTAACCAGCTTTTGCCAGTAGTTGGCTCGGATCAGTGCAATCAGCTCCACATCAAACTGCAGCACTGCATCCGCTGAAGGCAAAGAAGAGGTGAGGGTTAGAATCTCTGTGCAGTTTACCCAGGACTGAATCTGAATAAAAACAGGGAGGGCAGTCCACACCAGAGCAAGAACTATGAAGCTGGCAAGATTTAAATGTGGGGTTGAGTTCCCTTAGACAAAGGCAGAGATGGGTTATGAGCAGAGTCTAGTGACAGTCATCTTTACCCCAAATATACAAGTGTGGCTTGTGATCCATGACAGGTGTTTGATAGCACAGGCAAACTTTCTGTGGATCTGAAATATATGTACTGTTCTCCATTTATAAGTGAGAGAAACCTTGATACTAACTGTACTCCAAATTGCCACACGGATACAATCTTTGCGGGCTGAAACTAATAGGATTTAAACTAGACTCTTGAAAATTCCACCAACCAATGAGCACAGTCAATGTGATTATTAGAAAAGATAGGTGTTTCAATATTAATAGCTGGAAAAGAAGGATATGTCTTATGAAATAAGGGGTGGAGAAATGAGTGGAGGTGGGGAGAGAGATGCAGAAAGCAGCAGCATTAGAAAGCGGGAGGTAATAGAGCTTTGGGTTAAGAGTTTGTTTCTTATTAGTCCCCCTACCCTCTTTCCATGTCTCCCTCTAAGCTGGAACTGAGATGAAAACTTTTACCCTAATCTCTGAAATACAACACATTTTAGTTACGAGAACATGTTATAATCAAAAGCGAGAGATACAAATCTTGGGGAATCTGTCCAGTCTCAGGCCTTCAAGTGTAGAATATCAGCAGTGACCTGTGAGAGCTTTTAAAGTTATGGGGTGGGCTTAGCTTTTAAAAGCTGTTTTCTTGTTTCATTTTGTTTTGAATTACTTGACTGTGATCATTTCTACTATCTATTCCCTGGTGAAGGAATAGAAAGGAAGGGTGAAAGGAAGGGTGGAAGTATGGTGAGAAGCCATGCCAACTGCACAAATGACATAGTTTGGAATTATATGGAGAAGGCAGGAAAGAAGTCAAAGTTCTGGGAAGGGTGGCAAAGGTGGCAGACCCATGTGGCAGAGGCAGCTCTCTTCTCCCTAAAAAGCTGCTGGCTAACAGGGCAAACCAGGTGGCCTTAACAGGTTCTCTAGACCCTGTGGTAATCTAAAGAGGAAAAAAGTGGCCCTGCAGAAGGAGGAGGCCCCACCCACTCCTGTTCTTTCCAGCAAACTTAAGTGTAGCTCCCTATAGCCCTTATAGACTGGGTATTCTGATGGTCTGAGAGAGAGGTCTAGTCAGATTACCTGGGATAGATGGTGGAAATCCCCGTTTTCCATAGGCCAAATGAGATGGAATGACTGCCCTTCGCTTCTCTCTGAGGGAAAGAATGTAAGTCACAGCCAGAGGTGGGATCAGGTGGGCCAGTAGCCTCAGGTCATCTGAAGCCCCACCAGCAAAACCCTCTGGATATTCACACCCAAACATGACTTTCCCATCTGACACCTAACAGGTTGACCAGCAAAGTTATCCATCCCCCCATGTGCCTCAACTCCTCCAACAAAACCCACAGCAAGAGAGGTGTAGAGGCTTTGGATACCCTCTCAGGGTCCCAATGACCCAGACTGGCCTAGAGCAAAGCCAGAGCCCTTTATCCATGTTCTCCTGTCTCCTCTAGGAGCAGGGATAGCAGAGAAAGCCTCTCTACCCATGCAAAGGGGGTACCCAAGCCCACCCCTACCCAGATACTCACCCCACACACATGTCTAGAAGGCTCTGCTCCAGACCTTGAGGAAGAAGACACAACTGAACAGGAAGCTACCTACATTCTCCAAATCCCAGGAGAGGAGAGCAAAGGCTCCCTCTTGACCCTTAGCTGAGCTCCCCACCTCTCAAATCTCTGGCTTCCAGCAGGGTATAGAACGAGGGGAGTATAAAAAGTGGGGTTTGAATCTCAGGAGAGCTGGTAGAGACCTGGGGTCTTACTAATTCCCAGGGTCATTTCCAAGGTACCTTAGGGTTTGAAGAGGCTAAGAAAGCATTTGTGTTGGAAAGCAAAGGAAAGGGAGGTATATGTCACATACCTGGGATCACCTGCTTTTGGCCAAGTTCTATAACCAGAGGGTCTCTGGTTAAGGAAGTGTCAATAATGCGTCCATCTACCAAGCTGCCCTGGGGGGAGAGAGCATCCAGAGTGCCCACCTAGTACCTCTCCCTCCCAGTTGGAGCTACACGCACCTGGGCCGCTGGGCGGGGCAAACCCCTAGCAGCTGCTGCCTAGCACGCCCCTCAGGACAGAAAGGAACAGGAAGCCCCAAAGGGCTGGCACTTCTCATTGCCCAAAAGGAACTGGAGGAAAAGCTGGGAGGGAAAATAGACAAAGAGGAGCATCTGTCCCTCCCCCCGCACTCCCTGCCACGTGCTGGAAGACCCCAGAGCTTGGAGTTACTCCCGAACTGCTTGCCACGTGGCCAAGCCAAGCCAAAGCTGACGTGTTTCCTCAGAGCACCGCCCCCTCCCAGGTTCCACCCCGGCCCCCAGACCCCTCACCGTGTAGTGTATATGAAGTGTGTCTCCAAGAGCAGCGGGCTCCGCACACGGTTCGGGGGGCTCCACCTATGATGGGACTACAGGAGTCATGGAGAATCCTCCAAAGATTCCGTTCTTGCCCCTAGACCCAGCGCCTCCTAACTGTTCTCGCATTTCCTCTCCGGTCTGTTCGCAGGTTCGTTTAGACCCGTATTCCCGTACAAGGCCCGGCCCCCACGGACCGGGACAATCTCCTCACCAGGGTCTCCACTTGGAGGGTCCGGACAGGACTTTCAGTTTCGAACCCAGTCTCATCCCGGCACACCATCCCACTGAGCAGCAGCAGCACCACCAGACAGAGTGGGAGTAGTGACGGGTGCAGGGTCATGACTAGACACGGGACAGGACGCAGGGCACCAGGTCAGGCTGCTCGGTGGCAGTGGCTAGGGCAGCGTTTCCCTCAGCGCCCAGGCCAGACAGGACTGGACGGTAGGGGGCGGGGTCGCCACACACCAGCTCCTCCTCCTGCAGCCCCTCCTCCACCTTGTCCCCACCTCCCGGAGGGAGGAGGCCGCAGGCAGCCCTTCCTACCCTTTAAAACTGGGAGGCAGCAGATTCTGATTCGCCTGTCGTCCGTTAGCCGTTCTGTCCCACAGCGAAAAGTTGGGTCACATAATAGCACCCATTTATGACTGATTACCTACTGTGTGACAGGAACTTTGTAATCCTCAAAACCACCCTGAAAGGTATGTTTCCATTTTACAGATGAGGAATTGGATACTCAGGTTAAAAAACTTGCCGATCATCTAGCTGGGTAGTGACAGGTACAGGATTCAAACCCAGCACTGCCAGAGTCCAGTTTTTGCTCTCTGCTCTTGCCTCAAAGATACACGTCTCCTCACATCTATCCTGGCAGTGTCTGGCTGGCCCATCCCACCCCAGCAGCTGCCAAAGGCAGCATCCCTCTCCCACCTCTACTCCTTCAGCTTGAATATCTGGAGGTCATATATCCAAAAGGAGGAAGGGAGCTGTCCCATCCCCCTGTTCTTTAAAAGCTAACTGGAAAGTACAAAGGGCTATTTCCCTGTAAGGACAGGGTTAATCCCTGATCTTTTCCTGACACTACCATTTTCTTTCTCTTTTCATCAAAAAACCTCTGTGAAGGGCAGCTACATATAACCCTTTAATGTTTGTATAAGGACATCGGTTTTTTAAAACATTACAAAATTATTTCACATTACTCTACCAGTTCCCTTTCTGCATGATTTAAATCCTCACTGCCCACTCAGGCGTTGGCATCTGGACTTTGCTCCTTTAAAAGTCATCAGGAAGCTCACAGTCACCAAATTCCTGGTCACTTCTTGGTCCCTTGTCCTCCCTTAGCATCTCTCTGGTATTTGAAGCCACTGAGCTCTGACTGCCCTCCCAGGCTTTAAACAGAACTGCCTACTGGGTATCTCCACCTGGATGTTTGACCAGCACCTCAAATCAACACACCCAATACTGTACTCATTCCTCTCTCTCCTTTCCTCTCATCTGCAATAATCTAGACTTCACTCCCAACTTCCTGTTTGTTAGTGGCTCTGCTATCAGCATTCAAGCCCAACTCATCTTCCACATCCAAAAAGTCTCCTTTGGATTCCCCCTCCACAGCCTCTCCAGATCTTTCTTTCCATTCTCACGGCTGCCACCCTAATTAAGCCCTCATTAACTCTTTTAGGTTATTAAAAAAAAAAAAAAGCCCCCTCAACAGGAGGGAATTTCTGGGGGTGATGGAATGCTCAATATCTTGAAAGGGATATGGGTTACATGGGTATAGGCATTTGTCAGAACTTTGATCAAACTATGCTTAAAATCTTTACATTGCACTGCATGCATATACCTCAATTTTTTTAAAAAGGGAAAAACTTTTAAAAATAAACAAAATCTACTTCCAAGTCTCTCTTAAAGCTGAATAAGGCCATTGACTAAGTTTTGGCCAATAAGAGATAAACAGAAGTATTGGAAATATTCTCAGACTTCCAGGAAGGCTCCTTAAAGGGAGTTAATTTAGCTAATAAGTGTGTCATTATGTGCTCCTCCCACTTTCCCTAATCTCCTTTCTGCTGCCTCGAATGTAGATGAGATTGATTTATGCTCCAGCAGACATAGTAGACCATCAGGTGACCATGAGGATGGAGGTCAAGTGCCAGGATGGTGAAGTGCAAAGATCAAAGCCAAAGTCCTGATAACTGTAGAGCCGCCATATTAGTCCTGGACTGCCTACCACCAGATACCTTCTAATTAAAGTAGAAATTAACTCCTATCTTGTTAAAAGAAAAGGGGGGAAGGGGGAGATGGAAGAGGAAAGGAAGAAGGAAAAAAAAGGTAACAAACTCCTCATCCCCAGCCTCCTCCTATTTTAGCCCATTCTGTACATTGCTGCATCTGCTCAACTTGTCATGTCATCTACCTACTAAAAAGCCTGCCTTGGCTCCACATAGTCCAGCAAATAAAATTCAGACTCCCTGACATGCCAATTGAAAGTTTTCATCATCTGGTCCTGATCTGCCTTTCTAAACTTGGCTTTTATTCCATTCAACAATATTAAATGAAAACCTTTTAAAGACAAGAACCTCATCTTTCTCGTTTCTATATTCTCAGTGCCTAGTATGGTATACGACATAGATGCTCAATAAATGTTTATGAATTGATCCTTCCTCCTCATGGACTATGTGGTCTGGCATTAGATGAACCTGCCTCATGTGTTTTCATCTTTGCCCAGGCTCATGCTATTCCTCCACCCATCAAGCTCCTTCTAGGTCAAGCTCAAATATCACTGACTCTGTGAGCTAGAAGTGACTTCCCTTATTTCTGAACTTCAGGCATACACTCGGGGACATTATTATCTTTTTCCTTGTGTTGCAGTTATTTATGTATGTTCCCACTCCTCTCTACCCATTTCCTCAAAGAGCCAGCTCACTGATGGCAATGATAAGGTACTAGCTGCACAATACCTTCCATGTAACAGATTCTAGACAAATGTTTTATTTTGAATAAATATACCATGCAATACCAAGAAACCATTGAAAAGGGAGATCTATTACTAATATGAAAAATCTCTAAGACAAATTATATATTTTAAGAGCAACCAAAAAAAAAGCTAGATGTGATGAGCCCCTTTATATTTTAATCTCTCTCCAAATGTGTGTACTGTGTTTAGAAAAGGAATTAGAAGGATGCACACCAAATAGCCGAGGGTGATTACCTTTGTGAATGGGAGAATAGAGGGGAACAGGTTCCACAAGTTGCTTTGTAAATTTGTCTTGTTTGGATCTTTTACAATAAAAATTACTTTGGTTACAAAAATCGCTTTAAAATTAAATCATAAATGAATGAACATGATATATAGTCCTGTGCCACATGATGTTTCAGTCAAGAACAGACCACATATAAAATGGTGGTCCCATAAGACTGAAATAGAGCTGAAAAATTCCTGTTGCCGAGTGATGTCATAGATGTCATAGCTGTCCCAACATTATAGCCCAATGCATTACTCATGTTTGTGGTGATGCTGGCATAAATGAACTGCATTGCCAGCCACATAAAAGCATAACACATACAATTATGTACAGTACATAATACTTAATAATAATAAATGACTGTTACTGGTTTGTCTACTATACTATATTTTTATCATTTTAGAGTGTGCTCTACTTGTAAGAGTTTGCTGTTATGCCAGCAGCAGCCTCATACGTCTGTTCATTGTCTCTTGATTGATTTTTCTGTTGACTTAATCTCGTGCTGTTTTGTGCAGTAACATGCTGTACAGGCTTGTAGCCTAGAAGCAACAGGCTGTACCATATAGCCTATTAGGTGGCACATGACTGTATAGCAATACAATGGAACATGTGGGAGGTGCTGAATGAGTTAACAGAGCTAAAGAGGCCAGACTGGGAGAAAAAGTCATTGTGATTAGAGAGGTCACAGGCAGCTTTGTAGAACTTAAAAGTGGTGGGTTTTTT
The DNA here is from genome assembly GCF_902729225.1 of Pteropus medius. Lineage (NCBI taxonomy): Eukaryota > Metazoa > Chordata > Mammalia > Chiroptera > Pteropodidae > Pteropus > Pteropus medius. The sequence continues at coordinate 1,417,144 of NW_024349519.1, read as the reverse complement.
TGTTTTTGTTTTTGTTTTTTGAGCGAGAAAGGGGATAAAGGCAGAGGGCCAGATATTTGGGGAAAATTAATGGACTAGTTTGGAATTTAACCAGGAGAGTAGAGAGTAGTTGGGAAGGGAAGAAAGGGCTGGTTGGGGAGATCCTTTAATGTCAGACTGCGACAGTAGGAACCCACTGAAAGTTTCTGAGCAAGGGGCTGACAGTGAGTACTGTACTGATGCATCACCTGATTGAAATGCTGTAATGAAGGTGTGGAAGACTACTGTCCAGGTCTGAGGCTTTGTTTGGAAATGTCATGGGGAGGAAGAAGGTGGGGTAAAGTGAAGAGGGTGGTAGTGGGGATGAAAGGGCAAAACCAAGAAGACAATATTACCTACAGGGGGCAGCACAAGCCCACTTGGACCCAGGAAGGACCAGGGAGAAAGGCGCTTTGTCCTTCGTTGGTTAGGAGGAAACTGAAGGGCAGAGGAAGGTGAGATGGTTCTGGGAAAGGCAGAGACTGGCACACCCCTGACTGGAGGCACAAGTTAATCAGAGGACCACCTTAAAGGTGTCTCTTAACACCTTAAAGGTGTTGGCAAGTAGAAGAAATTCTATTACAGCCCCTAGCTTCCAAAACTCATGGGGCACCCACCATGCCCACCTTGGTTAAGGACAATGACGTTTATTCATTTAAGGATGAGTTCCTATTATGTGCCACATAGTAAGTAACTGTTTTTTAAATGTTTTAAATGTTTAACAGATTGTTAAAAGCCTGTGAGTTAGCATATACAAATCTGGGATCAAAATCTAATGCCATATTTTCATAACCTGGCTGACTAGTTTTCTCTTTTAGGTATGGTTATGCATTCATCCAAGAATGAAGTGTTACCTCCCTCCCCGACTCTCCACTATGGCTGTTCTAGCCAGGGAGGTATAATCCTATCAATGCAAAAACAGATTCCCCATCACCTACTACCTAAAGCCAAGAGAGCACTCTTCTTTCCTTATATTCAGAACACTAAAGGAAGCTAGCATCCAGATCCCTGTGGTTCAGAGCCTGGAGCTAAGCACCTCCCACCTTTGTACTCCATTCTGTGGGATGGAAGGGTGGAGGTGGAAGGTGGGTGGGAAGTGGGCAGGAGGGAGTGTCAGGTGAACAAGTTCATTCTCAAGTCTCCTGCCTGGTCTGGATTGGCCAGACCTACTGAGAGAGAGCTCTCTCAACACCTGGTTTGGAGGAAGGGTGGTAGGAGGAAGGGTGCATGGATAGAATTGTTCAGCTCCGGAAACAGATAGCCAGAGTTCTGGCTTGTGTGTCTTCTCTACTTCACCACATTCAGTTTGGAAGCCAGATTTGCTTTAAACTAGAGCCCAGATACTCTCTTTTGCAGCCCATAGCCAAAGTGACACATAAGCACTCACCTTCAAGCCTTGACAGTGAATGGTCCCGATCCAAGTTCTTCACTTCTAGACCTCCAACCACTGCCTTAGGCTTCATTTTTCTATTTACAGTAGAAGGATTAACAGGCATTGTCCTAGCCAACTCCTCATTGAGCATTGTACTCCATGACACCTATTGTGAAGTAGCGCACTTTCACTATGCTTTTTCAGTAGTGATATTCAAGGCTCGGGTTTCCTCAGACCTAACCCTTTGCTCAAGAACTCCAGGTCACCTACTCTTACCCATCACAGCAACCAGGGCCAGGACACCCAATTAGTATGAAAAACCTGAAGAAGGAAGGCATCTGGATCTTTTCACTCCCCAGTGACCAGTATGATACACCATCCCTCCAGTTACCAAGTTAGAGAGTAGAGAATTGGACTTTGACTCTCCTACCTCCACATCCTTCAGAACTGGAAAAGATGCTGTTCTTAGTATTATGACTGCCTGTCCAAAGACACCACTCTCTGCACCAAACAGCAGCAAAAGAAAGGGAACCCCCTACACAGTTTTTCCCCAACTGTCACTACCCCACATGGCACACTATGGATATCTCAAAGGATTCCAGAGCATCCCAAAAATAGATTCCCAAGCCTCCACTCAGTACAGTGGTTTGACTCCATTCTTAGTACAGGTCTAGAAACATAGGTACTAAATAAATATCTGCCACTTTTCTGCTCTGTCCAATCTAGGCACTCAAATTGGAAGCAATGCAGTGACTCCCCAGAGCCTTCAGGCCTTACACCTCTAATCTGAGAATTTCATACATATGTACACTCATTCTTCCCATCACTGCCCCCATACTCTGGAATGAAGGGAATGGTTTTGTCCTCCATCCCACTTGGACCAATCTAAGGCCTTCCACTGGTTTTCTCCAAGCTCATTTTGGAAGCTCCCTTGCCCGGATAATTCTGAAGTGGATTCTGGGCCCAGGCCCCCTGACAAGTCATGACTGAAGAGCTATTCATGTTCTGAGAATATGCGGTTGCTGTCTGTCCTAAGTATTTACCTTCCAGGTTAAGTCTCCCCATTCATCCCACCATGTCCCATAAAAAGAAGCTGGATGTTTGAGCAACTGCCACAAGAGGGCTCCCTCCACCTCCTTCCTGGCATCCTAAACGGAGTGCTTAAGGTCAGAAGGGACTAGGTCAACCTCTTTCCCCAGTCAGTTCAGGGGTCAAAAGATTCCCAATGACCTGCCATGAAGCTGAAGTCCTCTCCATTATCATTCTTATGAGAGGCTGTAGCTCTAGAAGGTATCTATCTGTTAGTATACAAATGAAGGACTTGGGAAAGGAGCTTTTAACTAATCAGTAACCTCAATCACCAAGCAGGAATTTTGAGGAGCCTAGGAGGAAGAAAGTGTCATCTGATGTTGAGGGGTAAGTGGGTAATGTTCAAAGTTTATGAAGTTGATAAAGGGATGTCTGGTTGGAGCAGTTTAAGGGTTTCCTAAGAGAAGAAGCACTGGTCCTTGAGGGTAATAGCTTATTTTAATAAAAGGAGAGGGGCTGAGAAGGAAAATTAGAAGGGGAACGGGGAGGTAACTGAATATAAATGATATACTAGTACTTAGGGCTCTCAAACTTATAATATGCCTTATACCTACCCTTTCTCATAGTATCAGGGTGGGAAGACCTCTGTCCCCACAGCTTAAGAAAGAGTCAGGAAGACCTACCTGGCTCACCCAGACCTCACTCATCCCAAGGGCAGCACCATCCCCTCCTTTGCCTGGAGCCAGACAATAGTAGCAGGAGAGGAAGAGAGTAGTGGTGGGAGTGAGATGGGAGGATAGAGGCTTTATGGAAAAGGTATTTTTCCCAGGATATTTGTGGGATCTCTGGATGAGGCCAGCATCCTGACAATGGGAAACAACATGCTTGAAGGAGAGGGGATACAAGTCCATCAGTTGTAAAGAGGATCAAGATCATTACACTACCTAGACATGCTTACTCACTGCCAAAGTCTAGAACAAAATGGGTGAAGGGACTCCAATCTATGGATGAAGGGACCCTATTCCAACAAGAAGCACCTGACACGCAGGGCTGGGGAGATCTGATAAAGGAGGCAGTAGGGGGCACTCAAAGTTCAGGGCCCTCTAGCCACTGAAGACCCTAAAGTCTACCAACAGATGATAAAAATAGCTTAGTTCAGGGTTAAACCCTTTAGAACTAGAGGAGCAAAGTCATGACACTCTGGTGCACAACTCATTTAGGTGCCCCTCTAGGGTATGATGGGAAGAAGCAACCAGTGTAGGGATGAGCCTAAGTTCCTCCATAACCTCAATCTCCCCCAGTCAAGTGCCCTTTACCCATCTGTTGAGAGAAGGAACAACTGGAGAAAGGAACCAGAGACAGAACTACCCTCACCATTAAACCACTGTCCCATGGCTGCTGCACATCAAGGATGGAAGTCTGCTCCAAAGCTGCATAAAACAAGTTTAATTTCCAACCAGGGTCACAGTCATCGCGTATCCCACATTTTGAGCAAGGAGAGAGAAGGTGAGTTATTAAACAAATACAATCTACATTCCAGAGGAGAAAAAAAGAAGAGAAAAAAATCAGTTCAGAACTGCAGTTACCACTATTAACACCACAAACTTTAGGGGGCGGGGAAGTGGGGGAATCTCCAGGGAGAAGAAAGGCTGGAACAAAGGAAAGCATAAAATTAGACCTACCAGAGGAGACTGAGGGAGGGAGTGGGCAGAAATGGAATTAAACTCCCGATCCCAAAAGAACTTTTAGGTGAATGGGAATGTAGAAAGGGCCACCCCCACCAAGGGCCTAGCAGTCAGGGATACTACCAAGATCACTTACTGCCCCCTGCTGGACAGATCTTGAGCAGCACCAAGGCAAACTCCAAGGCAGCTTCCTAAGACCTTTAGCCCCAGTGGTCCCTGGAGGCCTCGAAAATGAGGTGGGGGTGGGCATGAAGGAAAACCTATTTGGGACTGATATCTAACTAGGGAGGGTCAGAGAGGGGATGAGGCAGGAAAAGAGGCAAAGTCCTCACCGACCACAAGGATATATAGAGTGGGGAATCCTAAGTAGGAAAGAAACAAGAAAAGGGGAGACAAACAGGCAACAGCACTGACTGAATTAGAAGGCAAAGGAAAGAGATGAAGGAGAGAGGCAGCATGAGCAAAAAAATCTGAGGAATAGAGACAGAGGCAAAAAAAAAAAAAAAAAAGTGTGGAGGGACACATTTGTGGAATTGGGAGTGAATACATGTTAAAATGAAACAGAAGCTCCAGCAACTCCCCTCACCCCACCATATACACACACACACACATACACACAAAGGCCTAGAGAGCAAAAAACCTGCACATACCCACTGAAACTTGGGTAAGTAAAACATCACTAAGGAACTGGCACTGAGGGAGACACCCCGAGAACCTCTCTTTCACAGTTCAATCTAGGGTGGGGTAAGGGGTATTGATCTGCCTGTTGTAGACAAAAGTGGCAGGAAGCCTGGCCCCACGGAGTGGGGATTGGGACAGCTCTTCTGCGAAGGGGTCCCTCAGCCATGCTGTGGGAGGTGGGGGGTGGCCCTGGGTCCTGACCTTAGCAGAAAGGTATGGGCGGCCATCTTGGAGCTCAGGGCGCAGCCAGCACACACAGGAGCCCACAGAATAGCCACAGCTTCACAGAAACAGCAGGAGTCAGGACCTCAGGGACAAGCGCCCCCTGTAGACAGAGGGACGCAGTAGCAGCAGCTTTTAAACAACCACGTAACAGGGGGAGGACCCTGAAGACCACTGCATCCCACCAGCACCAATAACCACTTCAGAGTTCTATTTCCTCCACTCCAACCCCCAGATCCATTTATGAGTGGGTGAAGAGGGCAGGGGAAAGCTGTTGGGATGGAGGTGGGAGGGATGGCAGGATGGTCTGAGGAACTGGAAACAGAAAATCGCCATCCTTCAGCACATCCTGGACTTTCTAGAAGAATACTGGAGAACAGAGGAATTGATATTGAGGTCTGCTATGTCACCCCCACTGTTCCACTCCCCACTCAACCACCAAGCCTGCTTTGGACAAGCTAGCAGGACTACTAGGGTGAGGAAACTTCTGACGAAGGACAGATGAACCACCCAGCCCCCAAGATCAGAAGATTGGGGGGACAGAGGGGAAGAGAAGGCAAGAATAGGACTGATCCATGCCTCCCCTTCTCCTGAAAACAAAAGAAGATGAAGATGGAAAACCTGAGGCCCTCCCCCCAGTACTCTGGGTCCCAAACATACACCACAGTCTTGCTATCTCCACCACTTCCTCAAGCTCCTGAGGAACAGATCTAAAGATGAATGGGGGGAGAATCAGTTCAACATTCTGAACTGATAAGAGTGAATGGGTTCCTCTCTCCTTCCCACTAACAAGGCAGAGCAGAATAGCATCTCCTTGGGAATCTAGAAATAAATGCCGCCTCCCTGCCCTAAGCAGGGTGAAGAGAAGGATACAAGGAAGATGGTAGTGTAAAATCCATCATCTGTCCTATCATCCAGGAAAACTTACCTGCAGAGAGGAAAAGAACCAGTAGCAAGACTGGAGCAGCCTTCCTTCCACCTTCTTCCCTTTATCTCATCAACATGGGAGGGGCGGATGATAAGCTAGAGTGGGCAGTGTCCTGGCTCCAAGCCCTGAGCTGCATTCCACCCCCTCCACCCTTCTCCCTGGCCCTCACATATATATTTTTCTGTACATGTATATACACGCGCACACATGCACGCACACACAGAGGCCCGTGCAATTTCCATGTAGAACAGGGAGAGGGTGGCAAAGGAAAGGAAGACAATAGGAGAGGGGCCTGTAGGAAGAAGGGACTCAGATGCCAAGACCACAGCAATCAGAGCCAAATGAAGCAGAGAGACTACCCCGCCCCACCTCTCGAACCTCGGAGTATAAGGGGGGCAACCCATGAAACCATAACAACCTTGTTTTTGTTTTAAATCTGATAAATTGGAATGATTCATCATCAAGACAGCAACTGGGGACTGGTCACAGACAGGAAAAAGGAGGGGAGGCAGGAGAGGCAAGGCTCTTGTTGGGCATGCGGACATGATACCCAGGGTCCTGGCCACACTGGCAATGGGAAGGAAGTGGTAGGGTTGGGACAGGGAGACAGTAGGTATGTCAAGGGTGGCTGGGGCGGCTGGACAGGGCTGCCTGGCTCTCACTTCTTGTTTTTGAGCTGATTGGCCAGCCAGTCCAGGCCTTCATATAGCCCATCCCCGCTGGTGGCACAGGTGGCCTGAATGTACCAGTTGCGATGACGCAGGGAATGCAGGCCCAACTTGTCTGTGATCTCAGCAGCATTCATAGCATTAGGCAAATCCTGGAGTGCAAGGGAAACACACAAAAAGGAGACTCAGGATCTTTCAAAGGCTTCTAGAGCACCCACCTACCAACAAGATGTATACCAGTACCCCCTCTCCTCTTCCTCCACTGTAAGGACCCAGAACAAAATCCTAAAGAGCCACTTTGGATTTAATCATCCCAGTATCCCCGATTCAAGGCACTAGCGGTCAATCCATTGGGTTGGTGGAAACCAAATATGGAATTGGTAGAGAAGTGATTCAGATTGGGAAAAGAATCAGGTCTGTCTGACGTTAGGAATGAAGGCAGTTCCATTGAAGAAGACAATAGGCAAGATGAAAGAGAGATGTGAAGTGATATATCTACCACACCAATCTCTGAGAACAGAATACTGATAATTGAAGCTGGGGTGGAGGATAAGAAGAGGAGCATAACGATGCCAATAAATCTCCTATTTCCCACACTTCCAAAATTGAGAGCATAAGGCTTCCCATTCAATGAGCTCCATACAATGAGCTCCAAGGCCCCTGATCTCTACAGCCAGTTTTTCTCTCTCTCAAATTTAGGGATGGGGAGAAGTCTCACCTGTTTGTTTGCAAAGACAAGGAGCACAGCATCCCGGAGCTCATCCTCTGCCAGCATCCTCATCAGCTCCTCCCGGGCTTCATTTACTCGTTCCCGATCATTGCTGTCCACCACAAATATCAACCCTAGGGAGGCAGAGCATGGGCTGCACAAAGGTCACAGATGAATTCCCCTCCCCCACCAAAAGACAACACCCTTCTTATACCCTCCAAATATTTGCTCCCTTTGCTCCTCTTCTCCCACCCCTAGGAGCTGCAGCAGGGCAGGGTTGGCTGCCCATAACCAACAATGACAGCCATACTCTGTTCACACCCAACCGACCGTGCCAGTCTCTGGGCAATTCATATGCCATACCTTGGGTGTTCTGGAAGTAGTGTCTCCAGAGAGGCCGAATCTTGTCCTGGCCACCCACATCCCAAACTGTGAAACTGATGTTCTTGTACTCCACTGTCTCCACATTGAACCCTTTGGAAAAAAACAGGCAATGGCCACTTGGCTTCAAATATCAGGCCTATAAACGATGCCCCACTGGGTTCATTTGTTTCCCCTACCCTTGGCCATGATCCCAGCAAAGGAAAGTAAGCTAAGGCTTCCCCAGATCTGGCATTCCCTGACCTCACTGCCTAAAGGCCAAAAAGAAAAACTAAGAGAAGTGGAAGAGAATGAGGAGGGCCAATCAGGAGATTCAAAATCACCTGAGTAACGTGAGCCAACCTTCCCAAGTCATTTTCTGTCTCTGGCTCTCCCTCCAAAAATAAATGACTCAGTTCCACTCCTGTATCACAGAATGTGGCCACCAGAGTCTCAGCTAAGAACTAGGGCCTTCAAGGGAGAGTGAAAAAGTAAGCTAAAGTATGGAGCCCCAAATGCAGAACCACCAATGGGTGATGATCTGGAGTCCTATTTACAAAGCAAATGTTCTCCCTCCCACAGGCAGGTCTTAACCATGATCAGGGCCACCGAGGATCTAAACTGAAACAATTCAGGGCCTCTGGCAAGAACATCAAAGCCCTTCACCTGCTTTCCAAACAACACAGAGAACAAACCAACTCAGTACCTGAGGGCAACTGTTGAGTGCCAGGCTGTAGAAGTTTCCGCATCAGAGAAGGCGAGGGTAGGTGGGCAAACGGCAGCCCCGACACCTGCTAGTAAGCTAAATAACCATCTTTCCCTGAATCCCACAAATTGCATGGACTTGCCTGGTAGCCAGGTAGAGGATCTAGGAATAGGCCCCCCGCCTGGCTCAGCTGTTGGCATGAAAGCCTACATCCAAGCTGTGTCCTTACCAATGGTGGGGATGGTGGTGACGATCTCCCCCAGTTTCAGCTTATATAGGATGGTAGTCTTTCCTGCAGCATCCAGACCCACCATCAGGATGCGCATCTCCTTCTTCCCAATCAGGCTCTTGAGAAGGTTTCCAAAGATATTACCCATGATCACAGCAGCTGTTTTCTGAGGACAGTTGGGCCCAAGTGGGGGCAGTGGCAATCTGGTTTTGGCCTGGTCCCTGGTATGGAGGACTTGGTCCTAGGCAAAGAAATGTAAACTCATTACTACCATCTTCTTGTCAGGATTTGATGTAAATGGGCTTTACTATGAAGAATGAGGCCCACTCAGACATATCCTGAGCCTTTGGGAGCGGAGACAAAGCAGTAAACACTCAGGATCCCTGCTCTGCCAGGGATCTACCTGTGTGACTTCAGAAGAGTTACTTCACCTGTCCATATCTGCACCTGCAAATGGAGGGCTGTTGAACTAGATGATTTCTAAAGTTCTTTTCATTCCAACAAACTATACTACCTCAAGGTGTTGCAAGATCATTACTACTCCTCCTTCCCCCAACATTACCCTAAAAAGGGCAGGAAAGGAGGGAGTAGAATGAGGAGTGGCTCTTTGTGACTCCTGACAAGGTTCAGGCTTGCCAGGTTCCCAAGGTTTAAGCTCACTGCTCTAATCAAGAGACTGCTTCTTCTCTTCCTATATTTTTGCAACACCTTCCTTCTACATGCCAAAATTAATGAGGAAAAAATAAGAAAGCAACATGCATAAAAGAGGTTGATCCTCTCCACTCTGTGAAATGATGGTTGCTGAAGTTGTGCCCTGTTCATACAACAGTGCACTGAAAGTTGGGAGGCTACCCCTCATTCCTCAGCCAGGTAAATCCTAGTTTTGCCATGATCCATCCAAGAACAGCTGCTCCACATGGTGAACTGCAATGAGGCTTTCTTTCCCTGCTTCTTCCCTAATCCCTTCAGTCTATTCGCCGCACAGCAGCCAGACTGATTTTAAAACCAAAACCAAGTTATGTTGCTCCCCTGTTCAAAACCCTCTCTTGGCTTCATGTCTCCCTTTCAGTAAAACCCAAAGCTATATCATGGTCTTCAAGGTCCTGCACAATTTGCATTCCCCCTGCTTCTCTCATCAGATCTCTCCTTTGCTTACTCCACTTCAATTCCCCAAATACTTTCCTGCCTCTTAGCATTTGTACTTGCTATTTGCTCTGCCTGGAATGCTTTCTCTCCCAGAGAACCTTCGTGGAGTACTCCCGCACTTCCTGCACATGTGTTTGAATGTCACCTTATCGAAGAGGCTTTCCAGAACCACCTATACCACACACACACACACACACCTCTCTACTCCATTTATCCTACTTTTCTTCATAGCATTTATCACCATGTGACACATTTGTTTCTTGCTGCATTGTTTTTGTCCTCCTACTGTGTCAGTGTCTTACCCATTTTGTTCACTGCTGTGCTGAGTAGTGCCTGGCACATAGCAGCTGAACAAATGAACTAACTCCCAGGGTCTCTACTGACCTCACTAGCAGCTCACTCACATGAGCCACTTATGCCTGGTACATAGTAGGCCCTTAATAAACACCTGCTGAAAAAAATGAAAGGAGCAGAAGAACCATTATAAGGTACAAAATGCCCACCCCAACTAATAGCCCCAATAGACAAGATCATAGAGTCATTCATTCCTGCTCTTCTTCCCTCCCTTCCCTATGGCACAGGACAGTCAAAGAAATGCATCTTTAAAACAGCAATGAAATGGGGGTTCAAAATCTACCATGCCAGCCAGTTCTCCATGCCTGCAGGAGACATGCGTCAGCGGGCAGCTTATTCAGCAATCACTATATGCCAGCTGCTGGCATTCTTTGTAGAGTCTGGGAACCAGAGATACACACACCCCAAACCCAGCAGGCAAAGGAACAGGTCAAGACAGAGTGCACACAAACCCAAGAATGTGAAAAGTAGATGGGGAGGAATCCTATTTGCAAACTAAAGCATGGGGGTTTGGTGGGAATTTAGTTGTTTTTTCAAAAACTATTTCAGGTTTGTTTGTTTGTTTTTTCCTAATCTCCTCAGTTTGCAGCAAATTCCAGACTAGTACAAAGAGGCCAGATCAACAGCCCCTGGAGACCAAAGTACTAGTTTCTCCAAAAAACAGAAACAATGAGTGCTTATGGAATGTTTCATCTTCAAAGGCCTCCCCAGACATCCACTAATGAACCAGGCGTGGTGCTCCCGGTAGGTTCCCCAGATGAGCCCTGCCCCTGACCTAGGGCTCGCACCTCAGGGGGGAGGACCTGGCTCAACCTCAGGGCCCAATTTCAGCCGAGTCACTCAATAGCCATTCTCCTTGCCTATCCTGCCTCAACCCACCGAGGCAGAAAGATTCTTGAGGATCCCTGAGGCAGGTGGGGACGCCTGGCCAGCTAACAAGGTCAGATCCCACCAACCTTGGCAATCTGTGGTAGTCAGACTGCTGGTTCTGCTACCATCACCTCCAGAAATTTAAACCTTCCCCATGTCTTCCTAGTTTTCATTCTGTCTCCTGCTCAGGTAGCCTTTCCTTCAGCTCCGAATGACACTCTGCTATAAAAGTTAGGTAATAAGGCTTTGGCCCAGATCATGAATTAAATTTATACGATACATTTATCTTGCTGTCATTCATGATGGGAACTATTGCTGATTAAATTATTACCAACCATGAATACAGCAGTGACTGAAAAATACCCCTTGACCCAGAACATGCATACACTGTCCTGGTTTGCTTCTGGGCTAAGCTATCATACTGAAGTCTTGGTTCAAAAGCTGATCACAGTGTTAAACTTATTTCTATTTCCTGGCAAGCCACATCAAGGCCCCTGAATTATCTGAACGACTCATGTGATACATATCACCTTGTGGAGCTTTTCCCTTCTAAGTCTGTACATTGACTATCTCCCCAATTAACTATGTATTCTCCATGGGCAAGGCTATGCCTTTTATTTATTTTGTACCCGTCCTTACTCCCAATGCCAAGCCCACTGGAGGAGTTCAATCAAGCACACTGGCAGATTTAAGCCCCATCTGAGGATGTCCTTATATCATTTCTTCTGTCTTAGCAGTACTTGGTATCTATATAATACACAGATGGTTGCTTATCTATCCTGTCAATTCTTGGCCATTTTCCACACATATCTGACTCTGGGACTAGTTTGGGAAAAGGACTAGAAATCGAAAATTGGTGGAATTTTCTCTTGCCATTTAATACCCAATGAAGCTGATAGATAACTAGCTACGATGTATCTCTTGGGACAGCCCAGGACCTTGAAATCAATGGACACTATGACTCTTCTTTAATATCGTCAGCAGCTTCATTCAGATGAACATTCCAAAAGTGGTAGTGGCTTTGTCTTGGCTTTCTCTGTCCCTGCCTGTTACCAGAGAGCATGCTGCCCCTACCACCAAGATGGTAGTAACTTTCAGCTTTGTGGCATGAACACACATCTTTGGCTATATAGCCGATTCTCACTTCAACCATAAAGCATTCCTATAAAAAGCTCTGGGAAGCAGGATGGCAAAAAAACAAACAGACCTCGGATTGTTTCCTTATATATTGTATAGCCTATGGTTACTCTTTTACCACAGATGGCACTCCTGTGTGGATGGGGCCAAATGCCAGGGTTCCGTGGGGAGGTGGAAACCAGGAATCAGCAGTTAAAACTGAGGGTGAGTGGCTCAAGATGAAAAATGGAATACACTAATATCTCTTAACTAAGAGAATATCTCAACGTTCTATTTTACAGTCATAAACTTTATTATCAGTGGTAAAAATAATAATTGCTCTAAAAATGTGTTCCAGTACAATCTGTGTGGGACATTGCATGAGTTTAATCAAGTACATTGGCTGATTTAAGCCTCATCTGAGAATGTCCTCACTGAGGACCACTCATTGTCCCCAATCCCCTCACCCAGGAGAGGCAAGCTGTTGCTGTAACTGGCTGCTCAGCCATCTTGGCTTATGTGTGTTGCAGGAACATGCCTGCCTCACTCTCTAGGTAATTTTGAGAGTCACAGCTCAACTTGCCATGCACGCTCCCCCTGCCTGACTCCAGTGACTGGCTCAGGCATGTGTCTTGAGACACCTCTGAGACTCCTGATCTGGTACCACCTCCTCTTCTCCAGGCTGCATGGGTCCAGGGAAAGAAATACCAGAGTCTCCCAAACCCTCTGCTGCCAGGCAGGATGCATCAAAAAGCAGCTTTGCTCCCAGATAATTTTCAAATTGAAATATCACTAATAGAGATGCTATTTTTAGCACGGCCAATAGAGCAAACCAATAAAATTTAAGTAAACAAAAGCAGGGCCTGCCTGTATTTAGTTTCCTTAACGCAGATGGCTTGTGACCTCTATAAACTTTCTAAGTTTTTATCTCAAGAACACTATAATCAGCACACAAGACTCTTAGATTAGTATCTCAATGATTTCTATTGGACTCAAAGATTTCCCAAAGCCAAAGAATAGCTTCTGATGTCAGCTTCCATCCATTTGTTAAACATTTATTGAATATTCTAAACTAGGGATATATAAAGGAAGACAATTTCTGCCTTCATGAAACTCAGTCAATGGGGAAAAAAAAGACTAGTAAACAGAGGACCGCAAAATAGTGTGAGGGTAAGAGTGGGGTAAGCACATACTATTATGGGAACAGAAACCTGGAGCAGTTAATCAAGACTGAGAGGTAAAAGACAATTCTCAGACATGATTCTCAGGTCACACCTGAGCTGACTCCTGAAGGAAAAGTAGGAAGTAATCAGACAATAAAGAAGAGGAATGGGGCAGAAGGAACAGTGTTTACAAAGACATAAAGACTTGAGTTAGAGATAGCACTTCTTATTAGCCAAAGCCAGGTGCGACTGGGAAGTAGTTTACTTGGATGCTTCATGGTGAGTAAAAAAAGAACTGATGAGCCTGGAGAGATAAGCAAGGGCTACATCATGAAGGGCCTTAAAGGCCATACTGAGAAACATGATCAGATATGTGCTTTAGAAACATCATTCTGGTAGCAGTTTAGGGAATAAATTAAAACAGGAAAGAGTAGAGGCAGAGAGAACACTAAGGAGGTACAGTAATACATATGTGCAATCAGAAATTCTTAACCAAAGGCGGCAAGAACAGGACAGATTGGAAACATCAAAATAGTAGAAGCCACAGGATTTAACGACTGATTAAATGTAGGAAGGAATAGAAGAGTCAAGATTCTCAGGTCTCAGGCCTGGATGATTCAGTGGCATTTCTTTAGACAGAAAATAAAAAGAGGAACAGATCTGAGAGTGAAGATGTCTGTTTTTAGATTAAATGTTGATTCTGAGGTGCTACATCATGAAGCACAGCAGGTAAGTCTGGGCTGGGTATTTGGGAATCATCTGCACTGATAGTAAATGGAGGAACCAAGATAATCCAAGGTGGCTGTAGTTACTGACTGCCTACTCAACAGCCATTCTTTCCCTTCTGTCTTCTAACAGAACCCCTAATTTTTCAGATGTTAGGACAGCAGGGTATGATATACCCTTCCCCAGCCCCAGGGTATGAAAACTGATCAGCCTAAAGGATGTGGGCATTCCATTTCCCCTGCCAGTGAATGAGTCACCAATGGTCATGTCCTAATTCTAGCCAATAAGGTATAAAGAAAGTCTGTTGGGAGCATCTGGGAAAGTTTTCCTCAATCTTAAAAAAGGACATATGGCAATGTTCTCTTGTTCAGCCTTTAGATGTTGATGTAGGAAGATGAGATGCTGGAGTAATCTTAAGACCATGAACAGAGAGACAGAAGAACTCTACGATGTCAGAGCAGAAAAATGAAGAAAACGTGGGTCATGAATAAGTGTCAAGGTGGCAGATTAAAAACAAAAAATCAACCAAAAAAGTGTTCTACCCCTAGATAATTTTGTGTGTGTGCATGGTAAAAATATACATATCAAAATTTACCATTTTAACCATTTTTAAATGAAAAGTTTAGTGGCATTAAGTACATTCACATTGTTGTGCAACCATCACCACCATCCATCTCCAGAATTTCTTCATCTTCTCAAACTGAAACTCCCATCTCCCCTCCCCCTGGCAACCTCCATTCTACTTTCTGTCTCTATAAATTTGACTATTCTAGGAACCTCATAAGTGGAACCACATAGTGTGTCCTTTTGTGTCCTCTCCACCTAGACCTCTTGCTATATGCTATAATAAATCTCCTTATTTTTTGAGCCACAGATACTTTTTTCTATCTTTTGCCAACTGATACATCCTGATATATATATAGGGAGAGTGTGTACAGTGAGACAGGAGAAAAGTCCAAAGGCAGAAACCTGAGGAACATCAACATATAAAGCAGTGGGCAAAAAAATGAGGCCAGGAAAGAGAATAAGAAGCAACTTGAAGGGTAGAAAGGAAATATAGAGAGTAATACATCATAGACACCAATAAGGAAAGAACATTAAAAAAAAAAAAAAAAAAAAAAAAAAGGAAGGCAGGCCAAAGGCTGTAGAAAGGCCAAATTAATATAAAGCCTGAAAGATTGAATTTCGCTACTAGGCAATCAAGGATGACCTTGTTATAAATTAAAACATACATAAAACATATGACCTTGTTATAAATTAAAACATACGTAACTAAAATTAGGCTCCATTTAATTCAATTAGCAGTGTTTAGGCTCAAGCCAGAATCATGCCAGTTTCTCCTCTAGTCCAATATGACTCCAGTACAGGATAACCTGAAGAAGGCCACACAACAAGCAAAGAAGAATCCTAAATCACCATGTCCAACAGAGATCCAGACACTGGGAAGGGTCTGGCTTTTTCCATGGCCAACCCTCAGCAAGTGAGTCAGAAGAGAGCATCAGGTCTGTTTCAGAATACATGGCCTAGCCAGATAAAACAGAGACCAGATAAAAACTAGACTCATTTGTTTCTCTGTAACATTCTGTGGCACTGCCCTCGAACCAAAGCTTTCAGTATGCCATATTCTTAGAATCTGATCAGTTTACAATTGCTTCATCTCCTATTATTCAATGGCTGCTCTAATCCCCACATCTATAGCCTTGAACACTAAGAACACTATACTTTCCTAATTACTGAAATTCCATGAGTAGTTGGCCTAAAGCCCTAATAAACCTTTGCCCCCAATTTGACTGTGCAGATCAAGATGGAGCTGCCAGCAAACAGATGAAACAGGAAGCTAGGGTTTGGACGAGACCAACCATTATAGAGCACCTTAACAGTATAGAAGACAGAACTGCCTACCATGGAGAGTAAAAGTCATCTGTGATCCCTTATCACCTCAAACACACTTCTCTAGGAATTATCAGAGTATGTTTTATTCATATTTGCCTCCTTCACTCTCCAGAGCTGGAACTTTCCAAATAATATTCCTTTAATGCATTACAAGACAGCTGGAGATAATGATCCCATCAGTACTATATGGCTAAACAGGGCTTACAATGGCTAGAGGCCTTGGGCTAGCCATCTCATATTACAAGCGGCCATGTCTGTCTCACTACTACCATTTTCTGTGTATGTCAAGATGGGAAAAAGTTTGGGAAGTACTTCACTAGTCTATGAACCTCTTGCCAGCAGGGACCGTGCCTTACTCACGTTTCATGTCCCCAACTTCCAACACTATAACCTGTAGCTAGATTTGACATGCTTATGGAGAAACACACTACTGATGGTGGCAAAACATTTGTGAAGTTGAGGAAGACATTATTCTTTAGGTAATCCCCAATTCTTTTCCCAAATCTGACAAAGTAGAGAAGTGGTTTCTACATTCTTAGAGCCCTACGGTTCCTTGAACAGGATTCAGAGGCTGCTTTGGGGAAAGGATAAACCATGAGAGGTTCTAATTATGCTCACCAACTCTCCACCACAACTCTCTTAACACAGAGTAGCTCCACTTTTACCCATTTTATACACTAGACTTCAAACAGGATTTTATATAAGGTAAGGTTCAATTGCTTTGGGGTGGGGGGTGCAAAAACCACTGCAACAGAGAGCTAATGTTCTCCTGCATCCTAAATCATGTTGAAGTTTAAACATTCATGCTGGACATTCTGTGTATATGCTCATAAAAGAAGGGTTATGCTAGGCTCTCACCAATGATGAGAGAGCTAAAAGGTATTGTGAGATCTGCCACATCCAATCATCTCACCTTTCTTCAGGAATATGGTGATAATGATGGATCCCTGAAATCTCAACCATTTCCTTTCTGGTCCATGCAGTGCAGCAGATCCTTTGCAAAAGTCCATGACAAAGATCTAACTCATTTATGGAATCCCTACATCAGTTCTTTCCCAGACTACAATACAGAACCTTCACACGTTTGTGGAACTCTTTCCAAATGCTCCCCATGTCTTTTCAGTATCAAAAAAAATTTATCAGCAATCCACCAATATTGTGACAGATGTTGGAAAGGTAGAATTACACAGATATCACAACTCTGGACCTTAATATAATACATTTTGCAATATACTCGGAGGTGAACTTTTAAAGGAGATATGACTAAATAAAGGAAAGAGAAGATACGGAAATGCTCATGGGGACCTAAAATAATAGAAGCCAGGAATCTATATCCTGACCTAGGTCAATCAGGGTGCACCTTTAAAGAAGAGTTAACCATTATCTCAGAGTCATGCTGACTTTTTAAAACATGAACAGTATGAGCCCCCACATTCTCACCCTACATTCAAGCTGATGGTTCAGGGCCCCTGCCTTGCTTCGGCTTCACCTCCCACTCAGGCAGCAGGAGCTGCCTCTGTGAGGCTGATGCTGAAAAAAGATTTCACTGCTCACAAGCCTACGACCAGCACAGAAAGTCATGGTAACAATCGTCCCTCTAACACAGGCAACTCAGGCGGCAGGTTGTTTTTCAGTTTTTTTGTTTTTGTTTTTTGTAAACCTTTAAGGTAGTCCTGAGTGAGTGCTCATATTATTATTACTATTGTAACGAGTGCTATTAAGAGCAGCTAACATTTACTTGGGGCTTACTATGTGCTTTGTGCAATACTAAGTGCTTTGTGTGTATTATCTCATTTAATCCTCATGCCAATACTATAAAGTAGGTATTATCATTATTGTACTCTTTACAGATGAGGAAAATGAAGCTAAGAGAATACAAGTAATTTCACCCAAATCATACTAGTAATAGCAGAGGCGAGATTTGAACCCAGTTTTGTCCAATTCCAAGTCCACACCATACCAATTTGCTTCTAAATTCACCTGCAACAAAAATGACGATGAAAGCCAGTTACATGGTTTGAATCTCAGGACCCTCAGCATCCATTTCTAAAGGTATACAGGGAAGCAGATTCCATAATTTCCCTCGGTTATTTACTCAGCTTGAACAAACCTGGTTTTAAAGAAGTTCCTCCTTCTAACCAACAAATCCTGCCCACTGTCCTTTGAGTCCATTTCCCCTTATTATGACTCCAGTGGAAGAGAGTAGCAGAGATGAAAACACACAATATGACCCTTTGTGCACTTAAGACTTCACTTCCACTCTCTCCAGCCTGCTGTCTGCCTTCTTTTATACTTGCATTCAGTTTAGTAATAGCAGCTACCATTCATTGGCATCAATTCTGTGCCAGGCACCACATACATACACTGGCTCCCTCCTCCATGATCTTTAGGATCCCAATTTGCACACAACACTTTGGACTTACAGCTCATGGAGAGACCCCTTTGCCCACAATGGGGAATCAAGAGATCTGGAATTTCAAATAAATAATGACTCTATGTGTTCTAGTAATATTTTTATTTTGTGGCCTTAGTTTCCATTATCCATGCCTATTTTGTGCCTCTTAGGAAAGTGGAGAGACCCAAGACTTCTTAAATATAAAGGCTAAGGTGCTTTGTACCCTCGCTCAGTTATCTCCAGGCACTCTTCCTGACCACCAAGCCATCTCTTTCTCTCTCTTTAAACTGCAGTAAGGAAGCTTTGAGTTCTATCCATTCACATCCTGTATTCATCATGAGTGCCTACTATGTGCATACACATTCTGAGAGATGCAAGATGAGCTCTAATTCCTGCACTCAAGAAGTTTAGCCTCTTTAGGAAAGCAAGACATGTACATAAAAATTCTGACTACACAAAGTAATAATTCTACACTGGGAGCAGGAGGCGCATGAATGTGTAATATATGAGGTCCCTTCTCCCCTGAATCCAAGGTCAATGATTCATTCTGCAAAAAGGTGAATTCAATGGATCGGTTTCTTTCTTAGAATGAGCTTTTACAGACATGTTATTCAAACTCAGGTCTAATGTGCCATGACCACTGTTCCACTCTAGTCATAGCAAATGGAGACACCCCAACAGCAAGCTCAAGACAAAATGGCAGCAAATTAGGGACAGTATGCAGAGACTAGATTCTGTCCTGTTGCACTGACCCAAGCAATCAGACTCCTGCAGCAGATCTCCTACCAATAAAACTTTCATGCCATATACCGGGGTGACCCAATCCAACAGCAGCAGAGACAGGTTTTAAGTTACACTTCTCCCTCACCCAGATGACTTCACTCTTTCTTCTCACTCCTGACCACATACCACACTCTTCCTGGCCAGGCCAGAGGGAGACTGGCAGTAATTCAACCCAGAAAGAAGGGAACGCCCCCAAAACAGGAGCTACCACTTTTCTAATCAAGTGGCCCGTTTAAACAGGGAACTCCACCTCCCCCTCCTTTCCTCAAATATTGGTGTAAGCAATGGCTTCGTTTTCTGTTCCGGGAATCCTGGTACTTCCTAAAGAAAAAAAGCGGATTGGAAGACACAAACTCAGAGGCAGCGACAAGATGCTCCCTCCTCCTGAGGCCGCCCCCGCTTCGCCTGGGGGAGGAAGGCAGCACCTCTCTTCTCCAAGCAAGATCAGATCCCCCTCCCCCTTCTGCCTCCTCTCCTCCCGCTCCCCACCTGCTACCCTCTTCCCAACGTGCGGTTCCCAAGACCCGAAAGCGCAACCTCACCAGAATAGTGCCCCTGGGGTGCCCCACTAGCCTGCCGTGCCGGCTACTCCCTAAACCCCCTACGTACCCCTGCCCCACAATAGGGGGAGGGGGTCACCACAGCAAGGTTTCTCTGTAGTCTCCTATTACTAAGGTTGAGGGGAAGATGGGGTAGGAAAAAGCAGCATTCCTTACCCTTCAACAGGAAAAGGATACAAAACAGTCATCACCGCCCCCGCATCACCTCTCCTTGGACTGCTTTCCTCCCCCTCAACCCTCTAACCCTCGTAAGCCCACCTAATGCAGGCGAGGGGAACCTAACTGCAGCCCAGGTCGCCCACTTGTGCGAGGTGGAGCACAAATTCGTGTGTGCCCCCACCCCAACCCCACCCCCACTCTAGCTCCGCGTCCTTCAAATGCGGGGGTAGGCTTGAGGCTGGCCCGGCGCCCCCTCTCCCAGCTCTCGGGTGGGAAGGACCACACCGCCCCATGCCTGGCACCAGGCATGGGGGGGTTATGTTTTATGTCCTCAGCCCCCACCCCAAGCCTCTCCTCTATCAGGACCCGCCTTCCCTCCCCAACCCCTCACCTGTTCCTGCTTCCAAGCTCCGCCGCTGCGGCCGCCGCCTCCGCAGGTTCCGCTTGGCTCTCGCTCCACTCCCTCCGGCTCCCCCAGCCGATTTCGGCGCGGCTCTTCCCCTGGCCCCGCTCCCTGACTCCCTCCTTCCTTCCTTCTACCTAGCACCGGAAGCCGCGACGGCGACAAGAGCTGTGCCGCGCACCCCCACCCCCAGACTGGGATACTTCCCACCTCCCCGATCGCGCGAGAGCTGCGCGGCAGCGAGCGGCAGTTCTCGCGAGATCTATCACTATGGCAGCGGCTGCAGCAGAGGCCGCTGGGTGTTAGAGCCGAAGCCCCCGTGGGGGCCGAAATGGGGGTTGGAGGCAGCGGGCTTTGGAGGTGGGAGCTCGGGAATGAGGATGAAGCAGTGGAGGCTAAGGTGACAACATAAGCCCTAGGGCCATACCTGAAATTTAAGGACTGGGGTCGCGTGCTGGCGACACTGGAGACTGCGGTTGGGCTGAGAGGCAGCGGGGTGAGGGTGTGCTCCTTTGGCAAAGCCAGGTCCTCCAGACCACATCTTTATTTCTTAACCAGAGTTAGCAGCATCTCCCCGCGAGAGCCCTCTCTACAGCAGTGTTGCTGCTTACCACTCCTAATCTAAGACTGAGTTACTCAGGCGTCTGAATCAAGAGATCCTTTCTTATAGAGAAGGAAACAGAGAGTGATGAATTTAAAAGAGTGAAGGAAACTCAACTCTGGGCCAAGTAGAAAGTTGGAACGTGAAAGACAAACGGTTGAAGCCTAATATTCAAATATGTGCTTTGAGGAAATGTACCCAGATAATTACGAATTTCAGTATCCCAAGGAAAGTGAGAGACTTTGCATCCATATTCCTGCCAACCCCCACTTCCCTCATACTCATTTCTTCACCTGGTCTAGACATGCAAAGCTGCCTTGGAACAGTCATGGCTGTGATAGGAGAGCAGTAGTAATGCCAAGAACAGATGAAGATACTTTTAAGTGCCCTCTCTCTTTCCACAGTAGTATAAGGGAACACATGGCTCTTCCCTAAGACCTGAACCAAAATTGTTGCTTTTCTGGATTTTTTACTTTGTTTCTTGTCTCTTTCTAAGAAGGACTAGGCTGGTTTACATAGCCACACTATGTATATCTCTTGTCTCAATTAATCTCTCGTATACAAATTCTCCAATCTCTTCCTCTAATCCCAGTCTGTTTTCTCTTGTATTTTAACCTGGAAAATAACATGGAATGTGAAGCCAAGAGGATCCAAATTTAAGATGGTGAGGTATGAGATGGATAAACAGGAGCATGTTTATTAACAGAGTTGTATCTGTCCTGGGCTGATGCCATTAAGGGCCTTTGCCCTGCTAAACTCTGTGTTTTATTTAAATGGCAGAAGAGAAGACTCCTCCAGTGTTATTACAGATGCCTAGAGTGGGCCTTATGATACCTCCACATGATTACACTTTCCATTTCTTTTTCCAGAATTTTCTAGCAACACCCCACCAGGTTATGCACCCACACTGATCATGAAAATTATGCTTTACAACCCCCTTCCCAAGTACCCACCACACCAACATGCCTTGTGGGACTCTGATAGGAGGCAGAACCTATAAGTGTTCCTGCCCAAGATGTCATTCAGATCCTCTAGCGATTAGGTCTTAGGTGTGCCAAAAGGATGCAAATGGTGTCAGCCAATATGGTTAGCAGCAAGTATTGTGGTATTTGAGTCAGAAGTGACGAATGGGACTGCAGAATCCCAGTCCTCTGTCCTTCAGCCCTCTGGAGTCTTGAGAGGAAAGTGTCTTGCAGCATCACTGGGTGATTACCATGGAGCAAACTAGCAAAGACAGGAGGGGGTGCTGTCCAGCTGGCAATCAGCCAGTTATGACACTCCCCAGCTTCCCAACCACTTGAAAGGCTAAGAGAGAAGGGCTCATCCAGAGCTGAAGGAGGCAAAGAGGCCTGACTTACAGTTCATCGGTCTTTCTCCCTCCATCTGGCTTCCATTGGAGCTAAGTAAAAGCTGAAATTGTAGCCACCCCACTCTTTGGGTTGCACATTCCCACTCCTGCCACTGACCCCAGGCCTGGGCCTGAGCCCAGCGCGTGTGCCGGCAGCAGGGATGGGGAGGGGGGTGTTGGCCTTGCTGACAAAATCCATTTGGAATTTCTCAAGGTTGTGGTTTGGGGCTTAAGTTTGCCACAGAGTGTGTCTGACGAAAGATGAGAGCTAGAAAGAGAGAAGGAGCCAAAGGGAGTACAGAGGAAGGAAACAGGAAAAAGCTGAAATGTTCTTGCTTTGACTCCCTTGGAGAGTCTCCTTGCTCTTCCTGAGTGTGCAAAATTCCCGTTCTGGTTATTTCTTATCAGTATTCTCTCATATCCTATGTCCATTCTAGTTGCATCCCTCTCTCCCACACCAGGCTCAGTCAGTGCCTGAAGTAAAGATAAGATGCCTCCCACCTCCATCAAATTTCCAAAACCAGAATTCTCAAAGCTCAAGTGGAAATTTGGAACATGAAATTTTGCCATAAAGTACTGCCTTAACCCAACACTCCTCAAAATGTCCTTACTACCCTGGTGCTCCCATCATTTCACCTGATTTTTAGAGTAATTTGAGTATCAGATGTATCTATTGCTTAGAGGAGTAGAGAGAACTATGGAGTTCTACATTCCCTGACCAAGCAGATGACCTGTTAGAGTCAGTATCTTGCAACCCCATGAAGAGCCACTTGTAAAGTTCTAATTGTGTTATGCATATCCCTTTTCTAACTGAAAGGTAATGATTTGTTTTCAAATACATTGGGCTAGGAAAAGAAAGATTGGAATAAAAGAAACTGTTTTCTCTAGTTATAGTTATCTCCTAAAAGAAATAAAGGAATTATTTCACTAAGATTAAATGCAGAAGCGCTCTAAATAAGGAAGGACAAAATCCATATGCAAATAACTCAGTGGGAGAATGTACTGGTTTTGCTGGTTTCCAGAGAAAAACAAACAAACAAAAATCAACTCCCCCTTTGAGCTTAAGAATCCTTTTTATATGTTTCCCATTAGACTTGTATCTACCAGATACAGCCAGAGAGAAAAGTGCTCATTCTTTGGGTCCAGATTCAATGTTGAGATAACTTCAGGACTTGAAAACCCAGAACAGAGATGACCTCATGGTGTAGGGCAGGGGTCAAGAAACTATAGCCAGAGGACCAAATCTGGTTCTGCAGTTCATTTTTGTAAATTAAATTTTATTGGATATCCAGTTCTTTATGTATGATCTGTGGTTACTTTTGATCTACAACAGCAGAGTTGAGAAATTATTGCAGGGTTAAGTAGTTGTGACAAAGCCCACAAGCCTAATATATTTACTATCAAGACCTTTACAGGGAAAAAGAAAAAAGGCCAATCCTTGTTCTAGGGCAGTGACCAAGGCAAAATCTGGAGTTGAGGCACATAGAGAATAAATACAGCCTATGTTTGGATCTCTAGCCCTGGTTTTTCACACTAAAAGTTGCCAACTAAATCACTGAGGACCATTTCAGATCCTTTGTGGAACCAGGCACGATATACATAAATAAAGTCATTGACTGTAAGAGGGTAGTAGAATTCATCTGGAAAAGAAGCCATAGACTGAAATCCCAAGTGTGGGCAGAAATATCACCACCTGCATCCACCAGTCCAGTAATTTAATTTATTTTAGTTACAAACATGAACCAAGAACAAGTCTCAGTACAATAAATTATCCATTCCCACCCTTCCTCCTGAAGGAATAAAAAGAGGCTCAGAGAGTCATAGGTAAAACTCTTCCTTTGGAGGATCCCCTTTAATATCTGAATGGAGGGAAGACGGCTTCTCTAAGGGCCTGAACAGATGACTCTAGGACTCAGGGGAGAGCACCCGTAGCACTCTGTCCCTGCTCTAAGAAAAACCTTTCTACCACTGTCTTCCATTACCCCCACAAGATGGGGCACGGGCTAGGTAGAGGAGTTTGGGAACAGCAAATGCAGTGAGTGGTCTCTTTCTGAATACAGGTCTCATGGCTCCACACAGTGCCTGGGGCTAGCCCTCAGAAGAGTGGTCAAACTATAGGGACTCCCTAGCCACAAGGAATATGAGTCAGAGTTAAGGGGGCCCCAGGGTTGGGGAGAAGGGGGAAATACAGTGCATTTCATCTTAGTTCATTCAGGTATTTAAGTAGCAGAAGAGTGGTGACATCTTCCCTCCAAGGCCTTCCAACTGTAGGGGAGAAGGCCACACATCGCAGACTCTACCTGACCCCCACCACCCCCAAAGCTGTTTCCAGGTAGATACTTTGAGTTTCCAGGGGCCAAAATTGACCTTGGACAGAAATCAGAGCAAAAGGCTGAAAAAGTTCCCCTCCCTTTCCCCAGCCTGCATTGAGACTGACCCTCACTTACACACATTGACCCACTCTGTGACTTTGCACTCATCACACAGCACGTAGCAGCACCAGTGGAAGCGACAATGACAGCGTTCAACTCGTGTCTGCCGGAGCACATTGTGCCCACGGCCACAACACAGGCTGCCACAGCCATCCAGCAGGCGGCTAGTCTTGTTGCAGGCCCGGCCCCGCGTGCCTGGGGAGCCCACGGTGGGGTCTCGCTCACAGAAGTCAGGAGACTTCTCAAAGTAAACCAGCTCTCCTGAGAGGCGACGGGGACGAAGGCGGGGCTGAAAGGCTCCAGAGTTGCGGTTGTGGGTATCAATGAAGATGGCCCGGCCCAGGCGCTCCCTCAGTGCTGCCCCCACTGCCCGGAACTCTGGGGTAGCCCTCCAGCAGGTCTTGAACTGGCAGCTTCCTGATGTGCCATGGCACTTGCATTTCCGCTTCAGGTTTTCAGTTACCACCTAGAGCATCCGAGGGAGAAGTGGTAAAGGAAAGAGCAGCAAATGCGTAGAACACAGAGGCTCAGGAGAGGGGAGGGAACAGAGAGCACAGGGAGGCGAGGACAACTGAATGACCATGGAATATCTGAAGAGAAAGGGCACTGCGAGGCTGGCTGACAACCCAAGTCCCTCATTTTATGATTGGATAACTGAAGCTAGAGCAGAGGGATTTGCGCATTTTCAATCACTAGCTCATGAAAGTCGCAACTGATAATTAACTTCTAACAGGACTCAACACCAATTGTCCTAACTCCCAGTCCCAATGCTTGTTCCAGAGTGTGCACTGCTAAAATGGGGAGTCTAGCCCAAAGCACCCCTAAATTCCGTAGGAAAGGCAGCTATAATAATAACTACTACGTAATGAGCCACTGCCATCAACAGAGGCACTCTGTTTGGGGCTCTATTTTCTAGCTCATTCTTAATGACATTGTAAGGTAGGTTTCCTTATACCCTTTTACAGATGCAAAACTGAGGTTAAGTGACTTGCTAGAGACCACTCATATGATGACAATCACCCACCACATCTCTTCTCACTCTGCTCTTTTCTTAAACTCTAGCCAGGCCTGGAAAGCTTGGGAGACTCAGGACAAGTTGCACACACGTACCTGGCGCCCCACCCTGTTGTTGTGGATTCGCATTCGTGCCTGGATGTCCCGAGGAGCTTCCCTGGAATCCAAGAAATCCCGAGAGAACTTCTCTCCAAAGTCCATGTCATGGTTACAGCCTCCCCATTCCCATGTGTCCTGGGGACTAGGACTGGGGCCTGAGCCAGGGCCCGGGCTGGGCAGGGAGTGGGGGAAACTCTTGCCCCGGGACAGGGCCTGCAGCTGCAGCAATTTGGCCCTCAGCCGATCCTGCTCACCACTGCCCTTCCAGCCACAGCCGCAGCTCACCAGCTTGCCCAGGCTGCAGGCTGTGGCTACCGCATGCATGATCCCAGCAGCCAGCATGGAGAAGGAAAAAGCACTCTCACGGAAACCTGGGGATGAAAAGAGTGCGATGGTGGCGGTAAGGTTGACAGGCAGCTGAAAGTAGGGAGGCAGAAGGAAATAAACAGTCACTCTCCAATTCCAGAAATTCCTAACTGAATCCTGACCTTGTCATTACTAGCTGAGTAATTTGAGAGAAAGTCACAGGAGAAGGAAAAAAAAGTACAGAGCCTCAGTTTTCTCATCTGCAAAGTGAAAAGATGGGTTGAGACCATATCTGAGGCCTATTCTGGCTCTGGAAGTCTGGGATTTGCAGGTGTGGATGAAAGAGCTGGCCTAGAGGGAAAGACCTCTGGGTTTGGGAGATAACTAAGAGGGAGTCCCTGTGGTCTTTGAAGATGTGTTCACTGAGTTCTACATCTGAAAGCCTTAGAAATTCCCCAGCCCTGCAGGGAGCTTGGTGGGGTGGAAACAGGGCCCTTGGGGTTCTTTTTCTCTTTCTTTCTTTCTTTCTTTCTTTCTTTTCTTTCTTTCTTTCTTTCTTTCTTTTCTTTCTTTTTCTTCTTTTCTCCTTCTTCTTCCTTTCTTCTTCTTCTTCTTCTTCCTCTTTCTCTTCCTCTTCCTCTTCTTCTTCTTCCTCCTCCTCCTCCTTCTCCTCTTTCTTCTACTTCTTCCTCTTCCTATTCCTTTTCCTCTTCTTCTCCTCCTTCAGGATTATTTTAATCAGTCTTTTAACCAACCTACCCTACACCACCCCAAAATTCCCAGAGCACTGGAACTGTCTTTCCCCTTTCCAGTTTCTAGTTTTTTATTTGTCCTTAAGACTGCCCTTTATGTTTATCCTAACCTGCTATTATTCTATAAAACACTGAGAGAGGTGGGGGTGATTTTCCCTAAGGCCCTCTCATAATGTTGGCTCTTTTGTTTTGTATTAGGGGTCATAGAGGCTCAGGATGACAAGTGTTTCCCAGGCTTAGGTAGATGTGCATCTCATCTGGGCATCAAAGCCTTCCCCTATATTACAAGAAAGATGGGGTTCCTCACTTATTTTTAGGCAGGGGCTCTCTGGAACCCTAAGAGGATGAGAGACAACACTTCCTTAGGGGCCAGGCCTTTCCCACCTCAGGATACAGGGCTCCTGGCCCAGCCTCCTGATCCCCCCCAACCCCAACCCTCCAGGAGTGAAGCTGTTTGCACACGTCTTGGGAATTCCCCCGCAGATGGCAGCTGCCTATTAACCCCATAGTCCCCAGAGTACTGCCCCCACCCTTGAGCTCAGCCCAGGATGGATCTTTACTCTTCCAAAGAGTAAACTCAAGTATGGCCTGGCAAGAGGCAGCTATGCCTCCCGGACCATACCTCCTAGACCAGGCCAGCAGTGACCTGCTCTCTATCTCTCCAGCCGTTCCTCACCTGCTCAGATGAGAGCCACCTGGAGCCCCCACAGCACAGAGGAGGGGGCTGCTCCCTTGCTTCAAAGCCATCAGGGTCTTTGTTCCCAGCCTTAGCTCCTGGGAACCCCAGCAATTAGGGGAGTAGGTTTAACCCTTAAACGGTTGGGGGCGGCACCCCACCTCCGCTGAAGCTCTGGGGACACCAGCCTGGGCTTGTCCCTAGGAGAGGGAGGGGGTGAACATGAGGGAGGGAATGGGGGGGGCGCCAGCTTCCAGGGCTGGGGGCATCTCTTGCTCACAGGTGCAACCCAGATCGAGCTGTGTGGAGGCAGGAAAGGGGGCCCTCAGGGCAGGGGAGCAGGGACCCAGCTGCCTTGCCGGCAGCGAGCAGGTGGAAATCAGAAGCTCAGGGTCCCAGACGGGTGGCCAGACCCAGTTCCATGCGGCTCCCGGGGGGAATGCCCACAGAGGCCCCTCCCTGAGTCGTGAACCCAACCCTTCCCGCCTCGTTCGTCTCGGCTTGCCCCCAGTCCCCTGCCTCCGCGGAGCAAACCCGCCTCGCCAGGCTCACCGCGCTTGAGGATGGCGCTGTGGTGCGGCAGGCGACCGCCGCCCTCGAGCGCAGAGCAGTTCCAGCGCTGGTCGCGCAGCTGGTGCTGACACTCGTGGACCGCAATGTGCAGGCCCTGAAGTGCGGACGCCGTCACGTCGGGGCTGCGCAGGCACAGGCCTAGCTGCCGCTTGCTGAGGCCCGACAGCGTCAAGCACACTGTGTTGGCAGTCAGCGGTGGCTCGCCGGGCAACTTCAGGCCCAGAATCTCATTGCTTAGAGCCCTGGAAAAGCAGAAGGTGTCTCAGGGTCTGTGGTCCAGGCCTCGCGCCCCCTCAGACTCCTCTCGCACCAGGGCGTGCTTCTAGCCCAGGTTTTCTCTGGGGGGTGGGGGTGGGGTTGGGTGACAGGGAGAACTGCTCACCGACTGCACAACGCCAGGAACAGGAGACCCGCGAAGCCCCAGGGTGGAGGCCGTGGCCGGGGCTCCTCCTGCATGTCGAAGCCCGGGCCCGAAGGCCCCGGTGGGCAAATCAATCAAGGCCTGCAGGACAGGGAAACTTAAGGAGGTCTCTGGAATAGGGCTGCTCGCCCGGCCAACCAAAGGATGCATAAGTTGGGGCTCCTAACTCACCATTGTCACCCAACTGACCCTTCTTATTCCTCCCCAAACGAAACAGTAAGAATCACCCCTTGATTCCAAGATTCCCTGGGCCCTGGAGGAAGAGCTTGGACTCATGCGGGCGCTTCTGAAGCCAATCCAGCCAGACACAATGCCAGGCACACAGGCACACACGTTCAAACTCAGACATAGACTCACAAACACTGCTCTACCACCTTGCCCACCGCTCCCTCTTCCAGGGCCCCACGACCCGCTTCACCCGCCCAACACAGCTTCACGCCCTCACAGGGCTAGGGGGCGGGATTGGAAGGGGGTTCCCCACCACCTACAGCCAGCCAGGTGGGGGTGGAGAGAGTTTTGCCTCCAGGTGCCGTCGAGGGCAGGCAACCTCTGTGAGAAGGGTGGAGGAATGGGTTCCCCACCTGCTCTACTCCATTCCTCCGCAGTAGGAAGAGAGGGGAGGCTCCAGGTGCCGCGAAGACAGGGAAGGGACCTGGTTCCCGCCTGAAAGGGACCTTGGCGCAGGCTGAGTCCTCTTCCTCACCTGCCACCTTTCCTAAACTACACGTTCCCCGCGTCCCAGCGGGGTCCCCTCTGGTCCTCACAGGTCCCAGCCTCTCTCGTTCATTGCCCTCCAGATCTGGAGGGCACTCCTTTATTTTTTGAGTCTTTATCTCTGGCAATATCTCCGGCGCGCTCTGCATCTCTGTGCCCTTGTGGGTGGATGCATGTCTGTCTGTCTGACTATCCCTGCGCCTGTACGTCCCTTCTCTCCCCGCTTTCCCGGTTCCGATTACCTCCAGCTGCTCTGGTGCAGGGTCTGCGACCGGCGGAATCGGGTCGCCTGGACTCGGGCAGCTCAAACCGTGGGGAGACTGCGTCGGATTCTGCCCCCTCGGCAGAGCCGCATTCTTCCAGGGTAGGGCCACTCCTCTTCGCCTCTTTCTCAGCGCCGCCGCGGCCGCGGAGAGGAAAGGAGGGAGGAAGGGAGGGAGTGATCGAGAAAGCTAGCGAAGAACTGGGGGCTCTGGCTCTACTCGCGCGGAACTCACAGGCGGCTCTGCTGCGGCTGACAGAGCTGCGGCCCCTCCCTGAGCCCGGGGCATCTCCACCCCACTCCTCGCACCCTCCGCCTTGACCCAGGGAGCGCAGTCGCTCCCCCTCCTCCCAGCGTACACACACGCCCTCTCCCCCGACGCCCGGATTCAGGCTTGGCCCGACTGAAGGAAGAGGTGGCCAGAGTTCCTCTCACCTGCTCTGGAGTCGCCAAGGTTGCAAGGAGGGTACGGTGACTCAGATTAGGCAGCCAGGACTCTGGTCCCAAGTGGTCATTTCTCTTTGCCTCAGTTTCCCCCCACGGAGAGCTGGATAGATGGAGGGTGCCTTTGACAAGATGAAGACCAAGTCGCTGGACAATTGCGTGTAGAGCCCTTGGCAAGAGCCACTGCAGGGCACTGGAAGCCAGTGGGAGAAGCTTCCTTCGGGGTGGCTTGGCTTCTGTCCACCTCTGAGTCCTGCGTCTGCCCCTTGGGAGGGGTCAACTTTGGCCTCAGAGTTGGGCCCTAGCAGACTTGGGGAGCCCCAAAGATCTTCAGCTTCCCTTTGCTTCCCTTAGTTTGCAGGTATCCTTGACGACAGAGGTTGCCTGTCCTTCCAGGGATCCCGATTCTGCATTTTCAGTGGTCTGTATTCCTGCCCCAGGCTCACAGACTTACTTCACATGGAATGAGGAAGGCCTCTAGATCCCAAATTGAGCCCAGCCCTAGGATAGCCAGGGAAAGAACCTAATCTTAGCATGTACGAACCAAGGCAAGCTACCTTAGGGAGCTCTAGTGGCAGTGAAGGGGTTAGGCGGCACTGCACTCTTGCCTGACTCACCCTCCCAGCTCTAACCACTGTGGGCTATTTTTGCCAGAGAGGGGCCCCAGGCTTCCCAGCCGGCCCCCCCACCCCCACCCCTGCCAGACCGCAGCCCAAGGCATGGCTGGCCCTGTGAGCCCAAAGTTGGCACGTTGACTCAGAGACAGGCCCCCCAGGGAAGCAGAGCCACGGGGCTAAAACCCACAGCCACAATCATCTCTTCTCTGGTGGTGGCCATGCAGCTCTGCTGGGCAGCCAGCCTCCAGTCTGCGCTGCTGCAAGTCCTGCCCTGTGCTGCAGGGGGCACTGTTGTCTCGGGGGCAGAGTCTGAGAGAGATTAGTGATTTTCATCTGTTGGGTTATTTATTGACCACCTTTATGTGCCAGACCTTGAGCAGGCTGGGGCGGTGAAAATGCCATGGTTCCTATCACTGGACAACTGTGACCACAAAGGGTTGCTTTTCTCTGTTTTGCCATATGGGGAGGGAGAGAAGGAGCCCTAGAGCTCTTGTCTCTCCTTGTTTAGCAGCCAAGAATCAAACCAAGTATGGCTTTGGAGGCCTCCAGAATCCACAAACCCTATATCAGTAGCTTTTATCCTTACACCTGGATTTGGGGATCCTTGCCAGTATCTCGGTCCTCTTCCTGAATGTCAGTCTGGGACTATACCCAGGTCTCTGGAAGAGGGGGATGAGGTTTCCTATGACCCTCTTCTTCCATGGAAACCACTTGGACATTTGTATGTCTCCATGTGTCTCTGGGTCTCTCTTGAGTTTTGGATTTTTATGATTCTACCCTTCTTGGGCTGCAGTATAGTCAAGTGCCAAGGAAAAACCTGGGTCAAAACCATAGATGCCAAGTTCTCAGTGACCCCAGGTTTCCCCAAGCTGTCCTGTCCCAAATCCAAGGAGCCATACTACTGGTCCTTTTCACTGCAGAATCCCAACTCTGGAGCAGGAGTCCACAAGCAGGCAGACTGGGTGGCCTGAACTGGCCCCCAGTGCCCTCGGCCCGACCGGCTGGCCTGAGCACTGACCCACAGGCAGGCGGCTGGAGGGTGGTGGGGCAGGCGGGGCCTGGAGAGGGCTGCGGGTACACACCCATTGCCTAATACCCCAAGCACGCGGCCAGCTCCAAGAAAGGGGAGGGGCGGGAACCAGAGAGACCTTGACAAGGGTTGGGGCCATGACTGGAGGGGAAAGTGAGGGGCTGTCCTTACTTCAGGGAGCAAGTGGAAACAAGCTGGTTCCCCTTCCCCTTGATGAGAAAAGTGGAGGGCTGCTTTCCTATCATAGGGATGGAGCGTGTAGCAGAAACAATCTGGAAAGAACACTGGGGCCCTAGAGGGCGGGGGTCAAAGAAAATCATGGGGGCCCCTGGAGATTGGGGGATCAAGCAACTGAGGCGGTGGCTAAAGCTGAGAGCAGCCTCAGGAACCTCCTTCTCCTCCTCCCGCTGTGTTTGCCTTGGCGCGGGGTCCCGGGTGAGTCATCTATTGCTGAGCCGCTGATAGGGGTGGCCAGGCCCAGGGAACCCAAATTATAGGCCCTGGAGGGATGGATGCGCCTGCAGCAGTGAGCTCAGCAGCACTGCCCACCCTCCGCCTTTCCAGCTTTCTGTTGCAGCACCATAGGCCACCACCTGGAGGCAGCAAAGGGGTCTGCAGCCCGACTGCACTAGACTCTCAGGAAGCCCCCCACATTCAGCAGTTCACCCCAGCAAGTCTGCTAGATTACCCTGGACAGAACTTTGCCCTCTTTTCTACCAGAGGCTGATGCCTTCCCAGTCCAAGGAAGGCAGTGCCGCCTGCTGGTGTTTCAAAGAAAGGTAGGTTACTCTGCCCATAAACTCAGCCCTGGTCCCCTGCTTCCTCCCCAGACCCCAAGATCAAGGTAAAGCCCTTTTCTCCTCTGACATCTCTCTCCCCTGTTGCCATTCCAGGGGGGTGATTTGCTACTGATTTTCTACCTCAAGCCCTTAAAGTTATTCGTGGTCAAAAGTGATACAGAGAAAAATAAAGCGGGATAAAGGAGATAAGTAGTGGGATTCCATTTTGCATAGAGGGAAGGAAAAGGAAGTGAGGAAAAAACCCATGGAGATATCTGAGGAGAGGCATTCTGGAAGACAGACGAGCAAGTGCAAAGATCCTGAGACAGGAGCTTGCTTGGTATGTTCAAGGAATTAGCAAGAAGGCCAGTGTGGCTTGAGGGAGGAACCTACCAGGGAGAGAGTGGCAGGCAATAAGGCTAGAGGACAAGGAAGGAGTAGGGTCAGATCATATAGGGTCTTGTAGTCCACTGTAAAGGTTTTGCCTTTTCCTTTGAGTGAGATGGGGAATCACTGGAAAATTTTGAGCGGGGGAATTAAATAATCTGACTTTTATTTTAGAAAGAATGGCTCTGTTTGCTGTGTGGAGAATAGACTGTAGGGGAGGGGCAAGCACAGAAGAAGGGAGAACTGTGAGGAGGCTATTACAATAATACAGGAGAGAGGTGATGGTGGCTCTGACAAATTTTGCAGCAGTAGGGTGGCAAGAATAGACTATATTCTGAAATATTTTGAAGACAGAAGGATACGGTTTGTTGATTGATTTGATGGTGCAGTATAAAACAGATGAGTCAGAGATGACTCAAATTCTTTTCTTGAGCAACTAAAGAATGGAGTTGCCATTTACTGAGATGGGCATGACTGATGACAGAGCAGGTTAGGGCGAGGAAATAATTGGGAATTCAGTTTTGGACATATGCATTTTGAGATGCTTACTCAAGTGTTAAATGTACAAGTTCAGAGTCCGGGGCCAAAGACATAAATTAGGGAGCATATGACTGGCTAGTTCATCAAAAGAATGAGTATAGACTGAGAAAGAGCTCCAGACTGAATTGAGGTACAGTCCCAATTTAGTTTAGAAATTGGGTACATTGGTTACAAAAGGTGGAACCAGGTAAGGAGACTGAGAAGGCAAGTAGCCTAGGAGGTAGAAACGGTGTTCCAGAAAACAAGTGAGAATATTTCAAGAAGGAGGAAGTGTTCAACTCTGTCTGCCATTCCTGAAAGGTTGATTAGGATGAGCACTGAGAGTTGACTGTAGAGCAACACGGAGGTCATGGATGATTTTGATAAGGAGGTATAGTGGGTTCAAAGGTATGGTTAGGGTGCAAAGATAGAATAAAGAAAATAAATTGTCGCTAGCGATTAAAGCAAACCTTTTGAGTTCTGCTGTAAAAGAGAGCAGACAAATGGGGTAATTTTGAGTGTTAATGTGGAGTCAAATGAATTTGGGGGGTTTTTATATGGGAGATATTATAGCATGTTTATATGCTGATTGGTGTGATCCAGTAAAGAGGTAAGTCGATGCAGGCAAGAAACAGAAGACAATTGATAGAGTAACGATTTGATCTAAATAGAAATTTGGGCCAGGTCATACATAATGTGACCCAGACCTAGAGCCCCCGCACTCTTTCCCACTATTCCTGGTAGGTGGAATGGTGGAACAAAGGATACTGGCTCCTTCTTTTCTCACCCCACCTCTGCTTTTTACCAATGGGCACAGACAAGGCTTTCCTGTCTTGTGGCCCACCTCCCACCTCCAAGGGGTTTTATCAATCAACCAGGCCAAAAGACTTGATCCAGGCTCCAGTGAGGGACAACATCTAAGGAATAAAGGACCCATGGTACACTATTTATTGATCCATCTGTGCTTGGCGCCCTCTGCAGAGACTACTGGCTTTTGGACCTATAGAGGATGCAGGACCACTACATATTGTCCTTCAGGGTTGAATCTTTAGAGGAACTGGGTACACTGGACTGGGCGAAGGGCCTGCGAAAGACATTCTCCTCAGAAATAACCTCTATCAAGCTTCATTTGAGTTAATATGCATCTCACTTAAAATGCACTTGCCCCAGGAAGATTTTTTAAACTTAGCAGGCATTTATTCCTTAGAGTGATTTCCCTGCCTTGGAGGGGAGGCTTGGTCATTTATGGGACTTGGAACTCTTTAGGGTCAAGCCTGGGCACATTACTCAGTCAGAATACATCCTAAAGGCAAGGGACATGAAAAAGAGAGAATCCAAAAGGGAGATAGGAAGTTCCTAACAATCATTTTTTTTTTCTGTTAATTTTGAGAAGGGCCCTAGTCTGTTATTGCTGCACATTCACAAGAAACTGGTCAGGTGGAAAGGGCAGGGACTTTGAGTCAAAATGGTCTGGGTTTTAGCCTGGTTCTACTATTTGGTTTTCCCTCTGCAAAATGGTCAAAGATGTAAAGGTGGAGACCCTCCTTCCTTCCAGGGGCCATCCGTGTGTGCTGGTGGGGCATAATAACCAGGTTGGCAGTGGTAACCATGTCCTGCATAGGCAATAACAGCCAATTCTTCAGTAGGAGGCCAAGGTGACCTTGACGCTGAGTTGGAGTCCCTGGGAGGGAAGAGAAAAGTGTATAACAGAGAAGATGGTTGCATGTGCTCTTGGCATCCTGGAGTGAGAGTGGAGAGATCCAGAGTTTGAGGAGAAAGATAGAAACTCGGCAGAAAAATCCAAAAAGAATCAAACATATAGAGGCACAAGTTCCCTATTCTGGGTTCAGTTTAGCCAGCATCCCTTCTCTTCTCAGTCCTCCCTGCCCTCTCCACTATACCTGGCATCTACTCCACTGCCCTTCCTTTCTGCCTAGTCCTCAGAAACTCAGCCACTTCAGGCCTCGTCCATGTTGATATTACCGTGGTTGCTGGCTAAGCCTCCTCCCCCAGTGGCATGCACAGGTTGACACATGCCACAAGGTGACACACCATAGTATGATGCAAGGCACACAGGGTGAGAGTGACACATATGCATATTTAATCTCCTCTCCACACTCATACACCCACCCCCACATAGTCCTAGACATTCTCTGTCCCTCAGTCAACTAGGTTTATCCTGATAGTAGCTGCCACCTCCTTCCCACACATAGATGATGCACTGCCCCAGGTGGTGGCTGTGACAGGACAACCTGATGATTCCTTCTGACCTGAACCAAATTCCAAGATTCTTTAGAAGTTTCCAACATCCCTCCTCAAAACATGGAATTTCTACACACGAGGATACACATGAGTGTGTACACTCAGAATGAATTCACATATTCTCACATACACTCACATTTGTATTGTCCCACTTATACACACACACTACACAGACACAGCCACTAGTGTGAGCCTTCTGTTCAATAAGCACAAACTGCCGCTTCCTCAGGTTTCTCTTTGGCCCAGCTCTGCTTTGGTCAGCTCACCCCCCAACCCACCCCCGGGATTTCCCTGACCACAGCCCCACCTCCACTCCCAGTCTCCCCCTTTCCCTTCCCTATCCAGCCGTCGGGGGTTCCTGAGAGAGAAGGCGTCATCCGGAGTCGCTGCCCAGAACCACAGCTTTCTTTCCTCCACTCAGGATGGGGGAGAGAGGGGACGCCGGCGAGGCCCCCGGGGTGACGTCGAGGGGACAGCCTCAAGGCAGGCGGCAAAGCGCCTGGGCTCCTGCGAATTCTCACGAAAAATCCAGAGAGCACATTGTCGCTGCGCCCCCTGGCGGACACTGGTTTCCGACGGGCTCCAGACGCGAAGAAGAGTGAGGCGGGCGCGCGTGGGAGGGCGTCCTAAGGGGAGGGGTCGGCGGCCAGTGCAGGCCCGGAGGCGGGAGCCACTGTGCAGGGGGCGGGGGTGAGCCCCGACGGCCAGCCCGTCATCTTTCGGCTCAGACGGGCGGGAGCCACGGCCCGCTCGCTGCCCATTGTCTGCGCCCCTGACCGGTGTGCCCTGGTGCCACAGTGCGGCCCGGCGGGGCAGCCTCCTATCGTCACTTCAGCCAGAGCCGCAACTATAAGAGGCGGTGCCGCCCGCCGTGGCTGCCTCAGCCCACCAGCTGGGACCGCGAGCCATGCAGCCCGCTGCCCGCCCTCAGGGCTGTTAGAGCCAGACTGCGAACTCTCGCCACTGCCGCCACCGCCGCGTCCCGTCCCACCGTCGCGGGCAGCAGCCAAAGCCGCCCCAACTGCAGCACAGAGCGGGCAAGGCCGGGCGGGCCATGGGGCACTGGGGGCTGCTGCCCGGCTGGGTTTCTGCTACGCTGTTGCTGGCGCTGGCCGCTCTGCCTGCAGCCCTGGCCGCAAACAGCAGTGGCCGATGGTGGTAAGTGAGCTGGTGCGGGGTCGCCACTTGTCCCGGGGCGCAGAGCCAGGGGCCAGCCCTATCCAGCTCCCACGCTCTGGGATCCATTCGCAGACAGTCTCCCTCCAGCGCTCAGACTTCCCTCCGAGACACCGAGGGGCGCTCTGGAGCGGAGTTGCTCCAGAGAATCCAGCTCTGTTGAAGTGGGGTGAATGGTCCGGCTGTGGCAACCCACAATACTCCAGGCAGGGAGCCCATTCCCATCTAGCACCGCCCTTCTTCCTTGAGCCCCAAATCCAGCCTCACGGCGGTAGCCACACCACAGGTTTCCCTGCTTCGGGAAGCGAAGGGCCAGGCGTGAGCTTAGAAAGGAGGCAAGAAGAGGGTGGGACTCCTAAGAATTTCATGCGTTGGGTGGGCATGGACTGCAGGCCAGGATTTCTTCTCCAGGCTGCGGGGAAGCAGGCTCTGAGAGCCAAGATGGACATCTAGTTTCCGAGTTCCCCACGCTTCCCCTGTCTAGTCCCCGGACCTAGGGCACCAAGCAGCCCTAGGACTCCTGGGCACACAAAAGTCTGGACGACTAGTCCTTTCAAGTGAGCCCAGGAGCCCGGAGTCACTACCTTATTATTGATCTCCTGCCGTTCTTCTGGGACAAATAGACCCAAGAAGAAAGCAGGATGGGCGCGACCTTTCCGGTTAGGGTGCGGGTCGCCTTCCAGAACCTGAGCTATCATGGGTCTCACCAGGGGCATCGTGAACGTAGCCTCCTCCACGAACCTACTGACCGACTCCAAAAGTCTGCAACTGGTGCTCGAACCCAGTCTGCAGCTGCTGAGCCGCAAACAGCGGCGGCTAATCCGCCAGAACCCAGGGATCCTGCACAGTGTGAGCGGGGGGCTGCAGAGCGCTGTGCGAGAGTGCAAGTGGCAGTTCCGGAACCGCCGCTGGAACTGCCCCACGGCATCGGGGCCCCACCTCTTCGGCAAGATCGTCAACCGAGGTGGGTACCCAGGAAGGTGACGCTTCCGGGACCAGGGGAACGCGGGGTCACCCCCAGGGCATGGGTGGGCGAATGCAGGGAAGATGTCCGAGATCCTGCAGAATCACACGATCAACCTGCCAAGAGCTTTATGCCCAGCGCCAGTTCTGGAGCAGACTCGGTCTACCAGACGCTTTCAAGCCGTGCATCCCGGGCACGAAACTTAACTTTTCTGAGCCATTGCCTCATAGAAAGGGAGTTCTGAGTCGTGGGCGCTGGCCGGCCACCGCTTTTCCCCCAGCCCCTCTCAAAGGCGCCTGAGAAGCTGCTCTCTGCAGGACTGCGTCTTGCCTGTAGCCCAGGAAGGCTTGCATCGTTGACAGGGGGCGAGTTTGGGCTTTGGAGAGGTCTTGGAGGTGCAGAGTTCTTCAGTTCCCCTCTTTTCAATTTGTCTCTCTGGGGCTGCCCTGCTTCCACCGAGGAGCCAAAATGCGCGTAGTCTCGGTAACGCGTGATTACAAGCGTGGACGTGGTTGCGTGCCCATGCAGTGCTTTCCCCAAGAGACCAAGCTACCCAACACAGCCCGCCACCTGGCTCTCAGGACTCTAGGGGTGGAGGTGAGGCGTGGGACTCAAGGCTCCTAAGCCTTCCACTTCGGGTGCTGGCTGCACCCCGCGTGCCCCCTCGTTGATCCTCGCTTCCTTCCCCTACAGGTTGTCGGGAAACAGCATTTATCTTCGCCATCACCTCCGCTGGAGTTACCCATTCGGTGGCGCGCTCCTGTTCGGAGGGCTCCATCGAGTCCTGCACGTGCGACTACCGGCGGCGCGGCCCTGGTGGCCCCGATTGGCACTGGGGGGGCTGCAGCGACAATATCGACTTTGGCCGCCTTTTCGGCCGGGAGTTTGTAGATTCCGGAGAGAAGGGGCGGGACCTGCGCTTCCTCATGAACCTTCACAACAACGAGGCGGGACGCACGGTGAGCGGGTTTGAGGGGCTCCATACCGGAAGCGGAGTGGCAGAGATCTGCGCAGGGGCTAATCTCGGACTTGGGAAGTAACGGTCAGTGATAAGGCCGGGGGTTAGGGTAGGGAAACATTAGAGGGCGTCCTGAGGGAGCAGGAGGCTTGGAAGGAAGCCAGAGAATGGAAAAGATAGTGGCTGAGGGCGAAGGGATGCCTGGGCTGAGGGCAGGTAGAACTGAAAAGGTCAGGTAGAACCGAGAAGGTTAGGTAGAACCAAAGAGGTTAGAAGTCATGCCACCCGTAGAACATCCTGCCTACAGCTCCTCCATCCTACAGATTCAAAAAATAAGGCTGAAAAATAAAAAAATAAAAAAGTCTGAGAGGCCAAGAGACTCTGGAGTGGAGCAGAGTCGGGCCTGGTGTCCAAATCTCTGCGGGATATTTCCTGCCTCCCTTCCCCCTGGGCTCCGCTAGGCCTGAATCTTTACTGAGGTCCCAGTGGCGTCCAGGAGGGGGCGGTATCTGGGATGGTGGCTCTGGCTCTGGTAGTGCCCTGGGACAACCTTTCTTCTCTCTTCCCTTCAGACCGTGTTCTCCGAGATGCGCCAGGAGTGCAAGTGCCACGGGATGTCGGGCTCCTGCACCGTGCGCACGTGCTGGATGCGGCTACCCACACTGCGCGCAGTGGGCGACGTGCTGCGCGACCGCTTTGATGGCGCCTCGCGCGTCCTCTACGGCAACCGCGGCAGCAACCGCGCGTCACGGGCAGAGCTGCTGCGCCTCGAGCCCGAAGACCCCGCGCACAAGCCGCCCTCCCCCCACGACCTCGTCTACTTCGAGAAATCGCCCAACTTCTGCACATACAGTGGACGCCTGGGTACAGCGGGCACGGCGGGGCGCGCCTGCAACAGCTCGTCTCCCGCGCTGGATGGCTGCGAGCTGCTCTGCTGCGGCCGGGGCCACCGCACGCGCACGCAGCGCGTCACCGAGCGCTGCAACTGCACCTTCCACTGGTGCTGCCACGTCAGCTGCCGCAACTGCACGCACACGCGCGTCCTGCACGAGTGTCTGTGAAGCGTTGCGCGGACTCCTCAAGTTCCCCTCCCCCCGCCCCCAGGCAGATTCGCTGGCACCTGAGACCCTGATATGCGCCCACCCAGTCCGTCCAGCCACACTCTCTGAGATTCATAAGTATTCGATCATTTCTCCCACCTCCTCCTACCTGGGGACTCTTAAAACCACTTGCCTGGGGCAACACGAACCCTCTTGCCATCCTGATGGACCTGCCCCGACCTACCTCCCTCCCTCTCCGCGGGAGACCCGGTTGCACTGCCCCCTGCTTGGCCAGGAGGTGAGAGAAGGATTCATTCCCTCCCACATGGGGGGTCAGCTCCAGACGGTGTTGCTTAGCCTTTGCCACCGCGCCAGTGACCTCCTTGCTCCTCTCCCTCTCCCTTCTCCTCTGTTTTTTCCAGGTCTCCACATGCCCCTTCCCATTCTCCTGTCAAGGGAACAGAACCTGAACACACACCTGGGCATCAGGGCCTTTCTCTTCCCCACCTACAGCTGAAGCGCGAGGTTCCAGGGTGAAAGGGCAGCTGCAGCTGTGGTGATGTGGAAAATGAGGTTGGGGGACTCAGCAGAAATAACCCCAATCTCCCAGCCTCTGTCGTGGAGCCATTGAACAGCTGTGAGCCATGCCTCCCTCAGCCAACTCCTACCCTTTCCTGTCCTGCCTCCTCATCAGTGTGTAAATAATTTGCACTGAAACGTGGATACAAAGCCACGAGTTTGGTTGTTGTAAATAAAACTATTTATTGTGCTGGGTTCCAGCCTGGTTTGCAGAGACCACTTCCACTCCAACCCAGTCCCTTTCCATTCTTCTCTCCTTTCGCCCTCCAGCTTTTTTTGATCCCTCTTCTCCTCTCCCCAGTTTTTCAAAGATGCCTTTGCCTACCGGAATCAGTATTTCCTTCCACTGTAGCTATTAGTGGCTCCTTGCCCCCACCAATGTAGCATCTTCCTCTGCAGAATAAAATCTCTATTTTTATCAATGACTTGATGGCTTTTCCTTGAATCCAGAGCACACCAGTACTTACCTCTCTTAAATAGAATACATTGTTGGGGGACTGGTTTCCTGGTCCTGCAAGAGGACACTGAGATTCTGACCCTGGGATGACCCTAATGAGGCCACTGGGGATCTAGGTCTCCAGAAGGACCTGATCAGGAGCCCAAAGACCCTGCAGTGTTCTTTTTCCTATTTACACCAACTGGCTGTGTGATGATACTGGGCAAATGCATGACTGCATCAGTTTCTTCCCTTGCCAAATGGGGATTAAACAAACTCTGAGCTTGCCTTTCCTATCTGGAAGAGTCAGTGTGAAAATAGCAATTGATAACCATGACTGTGTCCTGAAAAGAAACCAAAGAAAAGAGAAACTCAAGCAGAAAGGGTGCTGCTGCCCCCCGTGTGGCACTATTAGTCCCTGAAACCTATCTGCTTCAGCTGTGGTCAGGGCAGTGGGCAGTGAGGAAGGCACCCTCCAAGAAATAAGAGGACCCCAGTAGTCTTAGGCCCAGAAGCTTAGAGATGATGGTAGGGGAGAAAGGGCAGGGGGGCTAGAATCCAAATACAACCTAGACTTAAGCCAACATAACCGAAAGGAAATCCAAGTGTGGCCCATAACCAAACCATGAAGCTAGCCATTCCCATAAAGAGCCCATTGAGAATTCTGTTACTAACAACACTGACATCTCTGTGCATTTACCAGAGTGGTAGGAGTGCTAATCCTGCCCACAGCCCTATACCTATCTCTATCTCTAATTCTCTGCCCCTCTGTAGGTCTAGGTGTAACCTTAGCCTTAACCTTAACTTCAGACAAACATTAACCCCTTCTTCCTAAACTCTAATGTATGTCCCTAATCCTAATACTTCCCCCTAGGAGAGGACCCAAAGGGCAGGGGGAGCTGTGAAGTACCCCACTGCCCAAGGGCAACAACTGATCCCTGGCAACTGGAGAATTTCCCACTCTCCCCAGGACTCTTGTTGTTGTTGCTGCCTCCCACCTCTCTGGGAAGTGTGAACTCTGACCCCAGTTGGCCTTTGGGATATATGTGGGAATAGGTGAGTAGAGCCAGGAGCTGCTCAACCCTGCGATGCCATCCCTTTCCCGTTCTCTCCATCTACCAAGATGGCACCAGCTTAGCTCTGATGGGCAGCCAGGAGGACGAATAGAAATCTTATTGATCTAGGAGGCACCCGATAGGCCTTGGATTTCCAGTAAAGAAACCTCTGCAGAGAATGCTCAATCTATAATTCAATGAGCTATTAGATACCCCAGCTTCTAAAATAAGAAGCTAATGGGCTGCCAGAGGCCTGAGAGCGGACTTGGGCTCCTGCTGGAGAACAAGCAGAGTGGGGAGTCAAAATGTTCACAGCTGGCCTCGACCACTCTCACCTAACCCCTAACTTCGAGAACTAGATCAGTTTCCGATTTCAGGACAAGGAGCTAGGGTACTCTGGGCTGAGCTGACACCTAGGAGCTGGAAGAAGAGCAAGAAAAAGCAATGAATCCTGTTCTGGCCTAAACTAGATTTTCAACAAATCTCTTGCTTTTTCGGCTTCAGTTGCCTTGTCTATTAAACAGGAACAGTTATAAGTGCTTAGTCTTCTCCTTCGGGAAGGTGATGAGGTTCAGAGATCACATACATGAAATCTCTGGTCGTTTGAATACTTGCTGATCTCTTCTGTGCCAGGCGTATGCCAAATGTTGGGGATACAGTGATGTACAAGGTATAGTGCCTGCTTGGAGTAGTTTACAGTCTGTCCCGGGAGTCAAGCACATCAACAGATATTGCCAGTACAATGCGGAGAGTCCAATGGAGGCTCAGGGAAGTGTAACGCCTTCTGCACATGCATGAGGTTTAAGGACAGACTCCCACGGTCAAGTCCTCGTCATGGAGGCCCTTCACTTCCAGGGTCTGGGACTTGGAAGAGAGGGTAGGAAAGTGCAGAGCAAGGACTGGGCCTCAATGGGCATGTGCTAATAAAATGAAAAAAGCAAGTGAAGGGGCTATAGGATTTGCAAAGTATTATATAGGAGGTAATTATTTTGAGATTATGATCATCTGTGCCATCCTCACACAGAGGAGAAAAGCAGCTGTGCCCAGAGAGAGGCCTCACTAAGGTCTCAGAGCTCAGGGAGGTCGTCATAGGATAGTGCTATCAGGAATGGGCCTGATGCCTCAGCCCGGCCCTATCCACCCAGGCTATCCTCCCACCCACCTCTAATCTTCAGGTGCCAAATGCCACACACCCAGGGGAATCTGAGGCTGCCAGGGACCCCGGCATATGGTTGGCCTCAGCGAGTGAAGGAAGTGCTGGTCCTGAAATATCCTGGGGGTAGCGGAAAACCTGAGAGGACTGAGAAGGCAGGCCTGACTGTCCCTGGGGGGTCAGTAAGACGGCACCACACACACCCTGCCACATGCACCCTGGAAAAACCCTGTCAGTGGGGCTGCAAATACCCCAGGGTCTAGCACCCCCCACACCTCAGGCTGGTTCAGTCCTCCTCTCCAGGCCAGAGGGAGAAAAATAACAAAATGAGGAGAAAATAAGCTGTTTGGCTGTGGTGTGAGCAGGAATATCCATGCAGAGCTGCCCACCACTCACCCTTACTCACTCTTTCCACACCCAGCCGGGGCGCCCAGCATGAGACAGACCACCCCTCTGCCCCCTCCCCCGTCTGGGCTAAAAGCAGACGCTGGTGAGCTAGCAGCAGGTTATAAATATGCCCAGGGAACTGCCGC
The DNA here is from genome assembly GCF_902729225.1 of Pteropus medius. Lineage (NCBI taxonomy): Eukaryota > Metazoa > Chordata > Mammalia > Chiroptera > Pteropodidae > Pteropus > Pteropus medius. The sequence continues at coordinate 1,373,839 of NW_024349519.1, read as the reverse complement.
CAACTCGCTCCCTTGTCATCCCCTGGGAGGCGATAGGGTGGGGTGGCTCCTAGGGAGGAGCCAGGGCTGCCCTGCTCCCTGGGGCCCAGGAGGAAATGGGGCTTCCAAGAGGCTACTGCCTTTTTTTTTTTTTTTTTCCTTTTCAAAGGTAAGGAACCACTGCCACTTCAGTTTTTCTGGACATTTGCTCATCCGCTCAGAGGTGGGGTCCCTATCTTTCCTGGGCCATGGCTGGGAGCTCAGAATGAAAGGGCCCAAGGTTACTCACTTTGTGTCATGGTGCAGCCCAGGCCCATTTATTCTCAGCAAAATCAAAGTTTATTCATTCAGTCAACAGGCATTTACCAAGGGCCTGCTGAAGGCCAGCCCCTGTGCATAAGCACACCTGCATGCACAAGCATGAGCACATGGGCATGCACACACAGCAGCCTCCACTCCCATACGTTCACATCAGCTCCACTCAGTGTTACAGACTCCTTGGCTTTAACCTGGCAGCCCCATCAAGAAGGGTAAAGCTTCAGGCTCTCGGTTCTGTCTCACGGTAAGTGGTGAGGTGGTGGTTAGGGGTGGGAGTGGGGGATTGCTGAGAACGGACCCTTAAACATTCCTGCTTCCAGTACTCTGATAAATTAGAGATCCTTTTTAACTCCCTGCCCAATCATTTTCCCAACATAGTCGCCATTTGAGGAAGAAAGAGCCACTCCTGGGATGCTGGGGGACACCTGCCCAGGCTGCCAGAGCCTCCTGCCTCCCATTTGCCAAGTAGGTGCCAAGCTGGGCAAGGGGGGCAGCGCTACCCTGGGAAGCTTCTAGCTCTTCTCCCCCAGGGTTGAACCCCTCCCTTCTCCCTCCTGCCTATTAATCCTCGGAAGTGAGGCCCCTATTGTGGCCCTTCGCCCACCTCGCCTGGCGTCTAATTAACTCCTCCTGCCCTGGTTTTATGTGCCCCCCTTACCCCACCTTGTCGGCCCCGCCCCTCCGCTCGGCCTGCTCCCCCCCACGGACATTCCA